>NW_010972664.1:3511344-3779466 GCF_000737465.1 Haliaeetus leucocephalus
AGAGTGGGGGGGTGGGGTGGGGGGGGGGGGGGGAAGATAAATGTCTCAAGTATAAATATCTTTCATGGAGCTTAGTTCACTTCTTCCAAAAAAAATGAAGGAAAAAAAAAAAGCAGATTGAAAAAAAATAACTGAACTTTGCCTTTAATCTACCCTAGTTAAATCAAATAATTTGTCAGGTGCTGAGAAAAATGCTAGCTGGTAAGGAAGAATCATCAGGACTCCTTCTTTGTATCACTGGCCTTTGTTTACATGATGATCATGGTGTAGACAAGACCACGGAGCTCTCAGTCTGCAGATGACCTGAAAATGACATTAATTGTCCACATTGTGTTTTTTACCTATGCTGGCAAATTATCCACATCAAGTAGATGAATACTTATAATACCAAAATGTTACTGTCCTTGAAACTCTCACTGTCTTAGTCATTTTAATTCAATGTGTACGTTGGGGTTAAGGATACAGAGAAGGAGGTGTTCCTCTGCTTTTATATTCATTAAAATAGCTGCGTATTTATTTTGATGTTAATATTCAGGCTACCTGACATTTTAGAACAAATACATATTTCTCTTTTCAAGTACAAGCTTTTTTTCTTAAAAAAAAAAAAAGAATATTTATTTTTTGTCATTTTCTGGAGGCTTTTTGAACTTTATTTTAAACAATCAGTATTTCTCTTTTCTTTTTCTCCCACAGATTTTTTTTCCTAAGTGAAAAAAAGTGAAATATGGAGATGAAAAAGAACAGGGAAGAAAAATAAAAGGAAAAGAAGAATCACCTCTGATTAAAGATGCATTGTCTTTTTTTTTCCTAAATAAGTTCCTTTCCCCTCCCTGGAATATTTAATATTGATAACAGCTTTTACCTTGATTTTTTATAGCCAAACAGAAAAAAAAAAAAAATCCTCTTTTTAGCCTTTTGGATGGGTCTCTTCTGCAAAATACAGACACTGGGAAAAATATTTTACAAATTATGCCCCCTCTAATTGTTATAGCTGTCTTGTTGCAAAGGATGGAAGGTGCTTGTCTACCTTTGATGAAAGAAAAGGAAGGAGTGAAAGAGGAAGAAAGACATCTGGATTACCTTCACATTATACAGTATTATCGTTTGAAAGCCTTGTCATTTCAGCAAAGTTATTTTAGTTAATTCTCAATTTTCCCAAAACAGGACAACACAGTCCAGAGAGGTGGCACAGATACAGGAGGTCCCTATTCATCTTCAGCACTCTGAGTGATAAGGCTTAGCAAAAGTCTTTCTGAGATGATTAATGGCAGATTTGACTCTGGGAGGTAATTATAGGTTTTGACAAGAAGTTTGAGACTTTGGGGATGAAAGTGACTGTGAAGGTTTCACTGAGGAAACCAACCCCTGACAGGCACAACATGCTCATTACAGAAATTTTGAAAAAGCAGAAGAGATCTATAAAATAAGCTAGATACAGAGGAACATATTTTTATTAACCTCACTGCTGCTGGTGGCAGATGCATCCTCCTTGTTGTTTGGGGACTAAAGTGATTTGTAATGCCAGTAACTGCAGTCTTTTCAAGATGCAGAGGTTCATTTGCTTGTGAATTCCCTCCCATCCTCCCTCCTTCACTCTTTTTCTTTTGAGGGTTAGGCGGGGGGAGTGGAGGGAGGGAATATTAGATAAATAGTGTCATGAAAAATAAATTATGACTAATCAGAAAGTTCTTCCCCTAATGCAACTAGTTATATTTGCTGGTTTGGCTTTTGGGGTTTTTTTTGGGGGGGGGGAGTGCAGGGGGTGCAGCAGTGCTATGAATAAGAATACTTATTTTCAGTATTCTGAAATGTAATGTCTGAGAACTGGAGCAAAGCCTAATTAAAAGGACTTCCTCCAAGGAAAAGGTCCTTAAAGACAGCAGGGCTTCTGGTAGGAGCTCTTAGTGTCCACAAGTGCTTTAGTCTCTTCAGAGCAGCATCTTTCAGCTGCATCAAACTACTGTCGGGATTGACCATTATGTTACTACAACTCAAATATACACTGACCAGGCTTTTACTGCAGACTCTCTGACTTCCCGGGTCTTTTGGCAACGGAGGGCGAACAGTCTGCATCACAGAGCAGAGAGCAGAGCCCTAATGTCAATTCAGAACAGAACTTTTCCCCAAAGAAATATTTTTTTCTTCCATTGAATAAGAGCACTGAAATAGAATCCAGCTCTAGGAAAGGGCCATGAAAAGACTTATTGTCAAATCTAAATGTATTTACAATTCATACACTCCTTTATACGTTTTGCCATTATCAGGTACAGACCTTGTTTCAGTAGTACCTTCTGGCTCCTTTGTGCCTTTTTGTCAACATAAAGCAGCTGTAAACCTGCCTGCTCTAGCCAATTAAGTTGTTTTGTATTTCTGGAGTGGCACAAAGGAAACCCACCCCTCCTTCTCTGTTTGGTTTAATAAAATAGGGATATATGGGGCACATAAGAATCGCAACAGTTGGAGTGGAACAAGAGTCACGGGCCAGATTCCTGAGCTGCAATAAAACAGTAATAATCCAAGGGAGAGATGGCAAATTATGCTAGCTGGAAGTCTGACTCTGAGATTCCACAAACGCTGTTCTGTCAGAAAATAAAATTACATTATTAGGCTGCCTGTCACCAACATTCCCAAAAATATATCTTCTCAAATCATTTGTGGAAAACTGTGAAAAAGGGGCATATGCCTGAGTTAATTTTTATGAGATTATTTGTATTACTTCATATTAATTGTGAACAAATGCCCCAGTGAAGCAAGGGCTTATCAAGACAGCCTGGGAACCATCACATACCAAGAAGAAACACCCCAGACCAGGGAGTCAGCATGGGGCCATTTTTCTTCCCTTCAAAGCCTTGTTCTGAGGTTTTGAGTAAAAATCAAATCAGAAATTTGGCCTGCACTTCAGACAAGGAATATATCTAAGCTGCAACGCATAATGAAAACCTTAATAAGCAGAAGTGAGGTGAGTAGCAGAGCTGCTCCCAGCGAGGCAACAGGGATTTTGCTTTTCCAGGCAGAATTGAGTCCTTATTGTTACTATCCAAATTCACATACTCTACCGCAAACTCCGTCATGTAGATTACCTCACTATATTTAGGCACCTAACATAAGCCAAGATTCATTTAACCTAAATTAACCTACATTGATATCTGCAATGTAGAAATTTCCCCTTGAGCTAACTACCTTAGCATCGCGCTGCTTTAGGATGAAGTTTATCAGTGTCTAGAAATGCCTATTTCACTGGTGTCCTCTACATTTCAGTTAGATAAAACCTGGTATTGGCCTCCTGGTCTTCCACTGGGATCAGCAATGAGAGCAAGCAAGATGATCTAGAGAGCAATCCAGAGCATTTGTGATTGGAATTGTCCTTGTGTGTTTCCTGTCTCTCTCTGTAGTGATGGAAAGGGAGCCAAAACTGGTGGCTATTATGAAATAAACACTTTGAGAGTGAGGCTCACCTCACATAAGATCCCCAGTTACTTGTCTGGAATTAGGTAGAAGGCATCTGGGATTACAAACTTCTGTTTGACAGGGATTTGTGGATTATATATATGTTAATTTAATGGTTTGTCTTTATAGAAAATACAAGAGGAATAAGAGTAGATGCAGTACTATAGCACCTAAATTTTTCTGAGACTCTCCTATAACATTTAGTTTCACCTTCACTCCACAGTGAAAGAAGCAGCTACTGGAAGATCATCGTCTCAGGACTGGGCAGGTGAACCTCAGGAAAAGGCAGATCACAACATACAGAGTAAATGATGTAAAACACGAAGCCTCAATGGTGAACTTAGTTAAAAACCTGCAAGAGAAAAATGTTTGAAATTTTAGAGGAAGCTATTTCATTCCATATCTGCAATAGCTTTTCACAGTTGACCCATATGTTCTTTGAAAGCAACTTCAATGTTACATGCCTGAGAATTGGCAGAAACCACCATTTACATCTGTACATAAAATGCTCATGTACGAATTGCTTGTGTTTTCATGCAGCCAGGTCACAAAGTACCATGGGATTCATGAAGCCAATTGCAGCTAATCAGGAATCAGATAAAAAGCATCCCATTTATTACAGCATTTATGTATTTTAGAGTACATAGCTCCATTTCTAAATAATCACTGTCAAGACTTAAAATAAAAACTCAGAAAGACATCTGTCAAATAAAATTTTAATAACATATGAATCAGAATAAGTTGTGGCTTATTGTTTGAATATTCCAATAGTAGAAAAGGAGGTTAAATTCAAATAAATTATTCATTGAGACTAGTTGCTCATCTCTAGTATCTCTCTGTATAATTTAAACAAAAACAAAGGTGTACCTCTGAATAAAATGAGATTTTTTTAAATACTTCCTTGAATCTAGATGATGCAATTCCCTATCTCATTCCAAAATAATTATTAAACACATGAAAAAAATTACTAATGCATAAAAACCTTATTCAATTGGCAGACGACAAATACATTATTTATTGCTTCAAGTTATTGATGAGCTTTCATACCACCTCGTCATTCTGTTTTGCTCTGTCACTCATGAGCTATAAGATCATCAGTAACTCATAATGAATAATGTATCCATAGCCAGTCCTTTGGGTAGCTACCCTTATTTATCTAGATATATGTACACAAATATGCACTTTCTCACCAAAAGTAATGGTCAGCACATTAAACAATGCTGATTTGCAAAGGTTTCAAACTTACAGGCAGAGAATGAAAAAACGGGATTGAGGATATCACAATTTTTTTTGGCTATGTATGTTTTTTCATGCTAAGAATGCGCTGCTAGAATAATATGCAAATATAGAAGGTTATAATGGATCTGTTCAAATCATGTTTACAATAATTCAAAATCATAATGAAAACCTATTTTAACAGATTTAATATAAACAAAGGGGACAAAATTAATACAGAGATTGGTATGACTATGGAGCCAATGAGCTGTACACTTCTGTTTATGGATAATATTTGTAAAGGTTAAATGGAAAGTAAATTCAAGATGTAAGTTAGTCTTATAAAAATTACAGTTACACACTTTATTGGACTGAACGGTTGTAAGTACTAAGAATAGATGGATTCCGATACAATAGCATCATTTATAATAAGGAAATCTCTAATATCTTTTCATCCTATAACACAAATATTCCTGAATATTTGCACTGAAATGCTCATGCAGAGTGATCACCAATGAAAATGCCCTTTGTTTTGACCTGCATGATATTTCAAAGTTATATACAATGCAGTTACTAAACCTTTTTAACTAGTGAAGTAAGAATTGGGTTGGTTCATGTCAACTATACAATAGTATTCAAAATAGTTAACCTGTTAACTTGAGTTCCAATTTGCATTTTCAAAAAGCAGCTGGAAGGGACCTTTTCTATATGCTTTGTCTTTGGGGAAAAAAATTGCTGGGGCCAGGTGCTGGAGCCTCCAACTCTATACGCTATGTGCTGGATTACATATTTTTCTATTATTCTATCCACGTTGTTTTTTAATTTATTATGCACAATCAGCATTTCTAAGTGACTGAGAAGAAAACACAGGTATATTAGCTGCATAAACTAGATGACTTGATGAAACGTATAAGCAGGATGAACATGAACCATTGGTGCATTTTTTATTTTAAAAAAGCTAATATGATTGTGCAACAACGCAAACCAAGTATTTCCATAGGGAGATGCAATATTAACTATATTGTATAAGATCCTGACGACAATTTATGTAGAATACTATAGGGATACTTTGTGTAGTTCCAATCATGTACAGTCAAGGAAGACAGATTCAAACTGGAATAGAAAGAAAGAAGGGTGCCTAGGTTAATATGAGGACTAAAAGGGCTTCATTTGTTCACTTTAGAGAAAAAACTACTGTTCATGTAAGTCGATATGTATATTTTGCAAATGTGCCTCTGTGTGTGTTATGGGAAGAGAGGGATAAACATTCAAAAGAAAAGCTATTTACACTGAAAGACAGTGTAGTCTTTTGCACACAAAAAAAGAGGAGGAAAACATGGCCAGGAATAATCTTGCACGGAAAATGAGGAGATTTCCAGAGGAGTGAAGTTTTTAAGCAAATTTCTAGTAGACGTAATAGGCAGCACAAGGAGCCTAACTGAAAAGGGAATTCAGTGAATCTGTGAATGTCATTAGATAACACAAGGCAGGCTGTGGCTGCCCTTGACAACCCCAGGAACATTTCCTATGCTCTTATAGACTACCACATGATTTCTCCTGAATAAAGACTAGCACAATTACATACAGAACCACAAGGTCTCGGCTCTAAGTGAGCAGAGGAAAAAAGAAATAATTAAAAGAACTGCCTACTAAACCCAAACCAAACAAACAAACCAACCCCCCCGAACCTCCCAGCTCTCAGCTGCTTTCTCAGAGCCCAGCACTGGAGCCATATGGTTAGCATCTTATCTTAGCAAGGCACAAAGAGCAACAGTACCAATTTATGCTTTTTGCATAGCACCTTTCGCCACAACTGATAGGTGAGAGGCTGCTCACCGAGAAGTAACAAATACATATGGCTTTTACATATTAAAAGAGGTGCTTGTGGAAACAGTGACTCAGATCAACTGAAATCAATAGGTATAGTAGCTGAATACAGAGAAATAAAGAGCTGGCATGCCAAAAATCCTCAGTGCTTCCCACTGACTTCAAAGACTTGCGTTAGGAGAAGGTCCAAATTAATTTCGTATGTGTTATTAAAGTTTTCCATCATCCAAGGCAGAGAGATGCTGAGGCCCCAGGGCTGCAGTGAGCTCTACAGCGGAGTGTGTGCACAGCCACTCTGAAGCAGGGGAGGATCCAAGCACCTCAATCCAGTCGTACACAATGGAGGCCTTTGCTTGACTGCCATGTAAGGCTCAGAGGCTGTCATATGCTGAAAATCAGAAAACAAACTCTACCTTAGCAGAGTATAGCAACACAGTCCCCACATATGGGCTCATTTCACACAATGTGCATAAAGCAACCAATTACAGCAGGAAGCCAGCTAAGTGTCTGGACTTTTTTTCCTAAGAAGAAAACGAGCTAGTTCAATCCCCCACAGAATCTCATTCTTCTCCTTTTACAATCTGACATCTGCTGTCATGTCCCAGATTTTACACTAGGAAGCAGCAGCCTGGAATTTCTCAAATGTGTAAATTTTTCATATTGCACTGAGACTGCAACAGCCTTACCTAACCAACTGGATCTATCTGTCACCTGCCAAGCAGTACTTGCAATTTGTTTACAGTCAACTGCAAGGAGATATATAAACTCCCCCAGATGAGGAAGATGTTGAATTTACACAGACAAGTGACAAATGAGCTCAGAATGAGAATGCATACAAGAATAGCCTACAGTATGCCATTATATCATGACATAAATATATTACAACTACTCCAACCAATGCCCATGGCAAATGTTTCCATGTGTTTCCACCACTAATTTCTCTGTGTTGCAGGTTTTTCCTTCTTTTCTTTTTTCCTTGAATGAGAGATTCATTCTAAAGTAATAATGAATAAAAAGGTATCTATTAGAATGAGCAGACCGTACTGAATGGGTTTCAGGACAACAGTGTGATTATTGCAGTTAATGCATCTCATTTCTTGTGGATCAGTGTCCAGATACCAGTGATATGCTCCACCAGAAATATACACATATATACACCCCGTGGTAAGTTATAAGATGAGATAAACTATAATCTCACTATGTCTATGTCCTGGTTTCAGCTGGGATAGAGTTAACTGTCTTCCTAGTAGCTGGTACAGTGCTATGTTTTGAGTTCAGTATGTGAAGAATGTTGATAACACTGATGTTTTCAGTTGTTGCTCAGTAGTGTTTAGACTATAGTCAAGGATTTTTCAGCTTCTCATGCCCAGCCAGGGCACCTGACCCAAACTGGCCAACAGTGTATTCCATACCATGTGACATCCCATCTAGTGTAGGAACTGGGAAGTGGGGGGCAGGGATTCACCGCTGGGGGACTGGCTGGGTGTCGGTCGGCGGGTGGTGAGCAATTGCCCTGCGCATCATTTGTACATTCCAATCCTTTTATTACTACTGTTGTCATTTTATTAGTGTTATCATTATCATTATTAGTTTCTTCTTTTCTGTTCTATTAAACCATTCTTATCTCAACCCAGGAGTTTTACTTCTTTTCCTGATTTTCTCCCCCATCCCACTGGATGGGGGGGAGTGAGTGAGCGGCTGCGTGGTGCTTAGTTGCTGGCTGGGGTTAAACCACAACAGTCTGTCATTACATCTAGACTCCAATTATAATAAATAGAATAATCTACCATAGGCACCTGTAGAGTAATACAAAACAAAGCTTTCAGTATACATGAACGGCAGCCATTCATAAAAGGAGTGGACTGTGCCTAAGTGTTAGCAAGGGATTCAAGCTTCCTTCTGTCAAGCAGCATTTCCACTTCTTTCAAAGCTTGAAAATCATGCCTCTGTAGAGAAACAAAACAGAAATCCTCTGGGCACAAGTGAAAACCTCCCTAATCCCTGAAAATGAAGCTTACATTGCAGGAGGTGTTGCATAGATCTTGGGCTAATCCTCTGGAAGTGAAGGACTAACTTTGAAAACAAGGAAAAAGTGACATCAACCATCGCAACTTCCCCAATCTCTACGGATTGTTATTGGAGATAAGACTGATCCTTGTTCCAACCTCTGATACATTTAGGAAGCAGCCTTTCTGTTTTAGAAGGGTAAACTGCTGTAGCCAACAAAATCTCCTATCTAAATACACACAACCCAGGAGTTTCCAAAAGGAGGATCCCACCTTTTCAGGTTGAAGCCCATCCCTGTCATTGACTATTCATACCTCTGCACTGTTTTACTAGGAAGTTACAATTTAGTTGACGATGGTTGAAAAAGCAACCCAACTTTGTTCAGAACAAATATATAAACCACATTTCGCTCCCAGAGAGAGCTGAACCAGGAGTCACTACCCAAATGCAGGCCAATCAGTACTGGCTGAAATCTAACCAAAGAGTTATGACTGAGTTTGTTTGTTTGTTTGTGTGTTTGTTTTAGGATGAATCCAAAACATCACATCAGGGAATGGAAAAGGCAGTGAGAAAATAATTTGTTTCTCAAAAGCACAAGTGGTAAAACCTGGAGAAGGAGAGCTCTAGATTAGATGACAGTATGAAATAGTGAACTGTAACCAAGGATAATGAATCCTAGATTTGATTCCTAAAGAGCTCAGAAGACTAAGACTTTGTCTCTTTTTTTTTTTTTCTTATCAAAGGAGAATGCAGCAAGGAATTACCTGACTCCATCAACTCTTTCTATCTCTAATAAATATAATCCACAGGACACCAACTTCAGCTAACCACTTTGTTCAAAAAAGTTAATGATGTTTTCTTCTCTGTCAGTAGACATGTCGTTGATTTTTGATGTCTCATGCAACTGTTTACTAAAGGCAAAGGAATGAGAGACTTGGAATTGTCGCTGAGTATCAGACAAGACACCTTCTCTATGCCAAACATATCACCAGCTGCTCCCTGGTCTTTCTACTCTCATGTTACAGAAACATAATCAGGGAAGGTGCCTGGGACGGAGACATGGCACATTTGGACCAAGTTCTTACTGTGGTTAACCAGAGGACTGGGACTTCATATTGAGCCTTGGTGTCTATTGTCCGCTCAGTAAAGATCTGACTGTAGTTCGAGACACACACTGTGCATTATTGTTTATTTGCAGTAAAGGGTGCAGTACTTTCAAATTCTGAAACCCTTATGGCTAAACACTCAAAGAATGCAACAGAATCATCATTTCTGACACAGAAAAGCTAGAAGATAGACAGTAGTTGCCTGAAGTTACTCTAATAAAAAACAGGAATTGCACTAAGGAGAAAGAAGCTTCATTATGCCCTTATGCAATCCAGTGCATGAAGCAATTTTCAGCTTCAAGAATAACATCATTTACATTTAGCCTTGCATAGCCCAGAAGAGCTGTCCCAGTTGCCAGGCAAAACCAGGATAATTCAGGCAAGTAACCACTGTGCTTTTTTTGATACCCTAGAGTATTGGCTCCAGCCTTGCCTCCAGCTGCCACAGATCCTCCCCAGCCCTACACCACATTCACTACCTTTGTGAAGGTGTCTCAGGTACCTAAGGGCTTCTATCTAAAATGGTCTACATACTTGTGTCTAGGCAGCTGAATCCCACCTATTAGGTTTTCACTGTTTTTATGCTGGGGCAGTAAAAAAGGTTATAGTTCATGTTTCTCAACAGCCCTGGGATATGTTCTATGCAAAAAGAACAGTTGCTCCAGCTTAACAGCCCCTCTGTGTAAAAAGCAGCATAAAGAGGTCATACCACAGCTGAAAATTGGGCCAAAGAGAGTATATTTTCCTCTGGATGCACAGTTATAATTGCTATTATGTTTAGGGAATTGGGCTTGATCACTGAATGGAAAACACTTTGCAATTAAGAGGGTTGAAAGCATAACTAGATTTGAATAATTGATGTTAATTTCCATTTGCAGAGAAGACTATCACAATGCTGAATCCAAATGCCATGCAATCTTCTGGTCCATTCCCTCATTTCTTGTTGCCATAAATTGCAAGGTAATGCTAACTGGAGGGCCTTGTACAGAATTGCTATGTGGATCACATCCCATTATACATCTGAAATCAGGAAGAATCCATGCTTGCATCATTCATGCTCATGAAGCAAGTTCTTTCCTTATTTGGCTATACAATTAACTTGAATGAAACTGAATGTAATGCCTTGAAAACAATACTAAATTAAATGGTAATGCAGTAATCCATCAATTACAACAGGGCAAGTAATGGCTTGAAATAGCTTTGTACAAGAGTTTCTAGTTGGATTAATAATATAATTAATGCTATGTACTCACCATTAAAGTAGGAAATAAAATATTGTTTTAGTTAATCTCTCTTTGTCATTGATGGGGAAGTGCAATGCAACCAAAATGAATATTCATTGTAATGTAGTGCCTAAGTATGCAAGTACCTACCAAAAAAACCCCAACAACCAGAATTTGCCTACTTTTAAAACATAGTTTTTACTGGGATTGCTGTATGTATCAGAAATGGTGAGCACATTTTAAATAACCTTATTTGTCTTAAATAATAGTCACAGTAGCTTTGTACACATTAGAGAGAGGGGAAGATTTGAGTGACACTGTGAGCTAGCACCCTCAGTATTCAGTTGGTTCAATTCTTTCAGATACTGCTAGAAACACAGAAAATGGGAAAAAGATAGATGTAAATTATCTGGCCAGCTGTAGTAAGAAGGAACAGAACAGAATCTGTCTTTGGAGAAATGAAGGGAAGCTCGCTCCTCTGCTTTCTGATGTTACACATGCAGATGATAAGTTACTTTAGATTTTCACACTTCCCACTGACATCAAACAAAGCTCAAGAACTGCAGTAATCTGAAGCCACATGCATGTGTTTAGTGTCCCTTGCATGACATGCATGCAGAGGGATGCACAGTAGGTGCCAACCTTTCTAGTCTCCTCCATTAGACCCTGGATCTGAATTACGCTGATCACCCTCCTGGTTTATCTAATTTACAAAGGCAATCTGTTCCACTGCCGACAGTCATAAAACAGCCACCAGCTCCATGTTACAGAGCAGAGTAACCCATATTTACTCAGCAGATCCCAAAGACGTGGCTTAACCACCGTTGCCGTCAGCCAAGGATGGGGTGGAAGCAGGAGGAGGCTCAAGAATGCAGAGGGAGGGTGAATGCCCTCTCCCACCTGGATCTCGCAGCAGGGACATGCCCATAGGCCTGCAGGGAGGGAAGGGAGGCTTTTTCTCCCTTGCCCCATCTCTCTTGCATTTTGTGCTGCTGTGCAAAGCTGCTGCCTGATGGCCAAAGTGGAGGGCGCAGGGCTGCTCTCCAAGTGCTGCCGAGGGGGCACAGGGGTGGGGGCCAAAGCCAGAGGGAGAACAGCTGAGCCCACCCCATGTCCCACTGCTAAAACCATCCTGCTCAAGTGATTGACAGATGGCAGAAATCCTAATGTTCAAAGGGGAAAGCCATGCTGAAGCGTGTGATGTGCACGGGCATGCTGGGACTTTAAAGCCTTGCAGCCCACTCCTTTGAATACCTTTAGATCAGACAGCTCTGCACGCAAGGCTGTATTCCAACAGTTGTTTAACACTTCCTACGGACCTAAAACGTAGCTATAAAAAGGAATCCAAAGCTCCGATTTCATGCTTTTTATTGAAAATTTACCCAAAGAAACTAGTTAGCATATGATGTGAGCTAAGGGCTCAAAGATTTAAATACTGTATCTATAAATAGAAGTAGGAACAAATATACACACAGACACATTGCAATTCACAGTGGTATGTTTACAGTGGCCTTTGAAGCAGATATGAAAAAATCTCCATCGCCATAGGGATTGCTCAGAGGCTCCCCAGGAGAAATTACTTGCTCCTATACATCCTTGGACTGATGAACTGGAAAGCAAAGATAGCGATACCAACTCTTCCCTCTTTCACCTTTCCCTCACCCAGGTTTTGTCTTGCCCAGTAGCTGAACAGACGTAGTTGTTTCTGAGCTCTGGAAAAGCAAGGGAATGGCAGTTCTGCTTTGCTTCCTTATGCTTTCCTCTGACTCCAGCAAAACACCCTGTGGGCAAGATATATTCAAATAGATGGTTAGCACATGCTATAGAGGTCACTCACAGAGTAAAAAGCTATCTTGTATTATTTACAAGAAGTATTAGATAACATTTTGGCCACAGAGACACAAAGAAGCATCATGAGATCATTAAAGCTCTAAAGTGCATGTAAAGAAGAAGGGTGTCTTTTTAAGAGATTATCAAAGGATTCCACATATGTATCAAGTTGAGTCCAATGGAAGCAAAAAGAAATATGCCTGTTTGTTAACCTTAATGGGAACTGCAGAGTAAGTAGAAAGGCATTCCATCCGACTGTCTCTGAAAACCAGAGAATGTGTATTTCAGTAATGCTGAGATTTTAACTTGTGATTGAAGGGAATCTATGCATTTCAGATAAGAAGCATAGCCCATTAGACATCATGCCTAATAATTTGCAAATGTTTAACATATCCACACAGATAGATTTTTTTGTTGTTGTTTGCTATTTGGGGGGGGTGTAGTGGTGGTGGTAAGGAAAATCAGCTTTTCTTACTGTTTATGGGAAATGGAAGAAAACAACACAAGATATCATAAAAGCCAAGGGGTGAGTTGGAAAAAAGGTTAAAATAACTGTATGGTACAGAGTCTCCGCTGACCTTGTGCATTCTGTCCTTTAAATGTAAACTCTGCCTTTGAAACCAACAGTATTTGTAATTCATTAGTGCCTGTGGAAGAACAATAAAAATTCAGAAGGTGTAAAAACGAGGCCTCTGCAAGATAGCTTGAATAAGCTAAAATTAAGAGGATATCCTACCCAGTTAAGGGTTTCTTTTGTGTTACAGTCATGCCTAAGTATTTTCAAATATTGAAGGAGATGATTATGGATATTTGTGGCTATACTGTGCCTTCCAAGAAAAGGAAGAAGTGCACAAGAAGCATGGGTTTGGGGGAAGGAGCACAGAAAAGGGAGTGTAATGAAAGCAAAGGTGGGTGGTGAGTGGAGGGAAAAAAAGAGATCAAGAGGGAAAGAAAAAAATAGTTTTGAAGTCATTTGGGTTTGAGATAGGGTGAGGGAATTGCTTAGGGTTTTGGGGGTTTTTTTTATTGTTTGACTGTACAACCGTCCTAGATGTCTTAATGTCTGGAACAGATTTGAGTTATTAAGGAGTGAATAGCTAGCAAAACCCCCCTCATTAGATTATGAATGGATATGTTTTAACACCCCTTAGCAGGAAAATACTAGTTCAAAGAGAAATCTGTTCAAGTGTAGAACAGTGTCCCCTTCAGAAAACACAGCTCCTCTGCATTGCTTGGGATCTGTGGATAGTGGGATCAGGGATGTGAAGCTGGGAACAATCTCATGTGATCACCTCCTCCTATAATTTATTGACTGCTGTCATGGCATGTGGTACTGTGCAAACACTGCCCTAGGGTGTTTATCCTCTAAATCAGACACAGATAATAGAAGTCAGACGCAAAATACCAGGGGAGAGTCCAAACCAGATGGAGATAATCCATTTTACATCAGATGTGGATGTGACTTTCTCTTGGGCTGATTACTTCTAGTTAGAAGAGTGCTTTGCTCAAGGATTTAATGGAAGAGTGGCCATCAGCCCTACCAAGACAAAGAGGTCCCTTGCAGGAGGTGCAGAGTGAGTGCAACAACTGTAAATTAAGAGCAGGGAGAACCGTTCAGGGACACCCTGTGACTAAAGACAGTTTAGCTGAGGTTCTGGATGCAGCATAGCCACATTATGTAGTGCCACCCTTGAGTAATTACTACATTACAAAGTGGCTGTTCTGTGTCTGCAGAACACAGAAACCATGCCACGCCGACCTGCTGTGTTGTTCAGAGCCAGCTTTTATTTCTGTGCCTGGTCTTACATTGCATGGGCTATATTTTACTCAGATGGAAGAAGAAAACTGAGTTATACTAGTGCAGTCTTTTGCCTACTTCAGCTATTTAGACTGCAAGCTCTTCATGGGTCTGACCATGTTTATGTATAGGAGGAGGATGTCACAATCTGACATGTGCTGAATAATTCCAGACCATACATTTTGGCAAACTTGCTGACACACCTTTAAAATCATCATAATAAATATCCCCAAAACAGAGCCATCAGGATCCTGAGGTCCAACAGCTGCATTTCCCAATGCACCTAAAGTCTTCACCAAGATGGTAACACGATAAAATGAACTCCTGGATGATGACTAAAGGACAGAAAGGCCCAGTGACTCACATGAGAGTATTTCCCCACAAAGCAACCACTCTATCAGTGATCTCTCAGCCCTGACCTCAAGAGAAATGTGCAAAACATTTCCAGACGTGAGCTTAGGAACTAGACCTTGTAAACCTACTGAATACCAAAAATTTCATAGCCCATACAGTTATTAATTTAAAAACTTTCTCTGTCTCATGCTCACTTGCACTCCTACTAATACCTTCAGGTTCTGGAAGGTATGAACTATCCTTTTGTTTTCCTCCACCTTATCATCCCTCAGTAACATCCCCTCTATTTCCAACAGACCTAATACTTTTTGTCTCATGGTCTAACAGATTCAGCTAATTAAACTCAGCTTATATTTGAAGCTTGCTGTTTCTATTTCAAACCTGAAAGGTGTGCAAAGAAGTTTATCTCCTCTGCTAAGTGTACTAGAATTTTTAGTAAAAGATGTTATCTATCTTTGCCTAAAAATTTATTGGACAGAAAACTGAGCTCCTGAGGAATTTCTAGAGGGAAACTTAAAATTTACCAGTTTTTTCCATATATACCTTCATGAAAAGCAAAATAAATACTATTTCAAATATTTCCATTATGTAAATATTTCCCGTTACTGAACAGAGACAATACTTTAGGCTGTATTTAGCACATGAAGGAATCTCAACTCCAGTACCATAAGTTCTCATCCTCTCTGATCAACTCAGCTTTTTTGCCAAACCACTTCTTTTCTGGTATACAGTGGTCACCCTTTATATTCAAGTGCATAGTGACCCCCCAATAGGACTCACACCTAGCCATTATGCACTAAAGGAGAAGTCACCAAAACAAAATGTTTTTATTTGCTTCAATAATTACTGAAAACTGGATTCTTTGAATCTTCATTCACATTTGGTCTATTTTGCTCTGCAAATAGTTTTGCTGGGATGAATGGGACACTTGAAATCTAATGCATGCCTCAGTGAGGGTAAGTGTAGTGGAATCAGGCCATAACAATGGATAAAGTAAACACATTCTTTTGTTGCCATCCATCCTGTTCTTAAAAGCCTTATTTAAAATAGCCATCAGACAAAGAAGATGATGAAAAGACACAAAATGAGGCCATGAATAAAAACATAATTCAGATTAAGAATTCTAACCCAAATGGCCTTCAGAATTAATAGGCTATTGAAGGAAAAAGAATACCGTCAATAAAAACAACTATTTGTGTGAAATCCTCCCTTTATACCTTTAATTTTGGCAGAGCTCTTCCTCCTGAGCTGCTGTTTTGCATGTGTTTATGTGCTTCAGTCCTCATCCAGAAGGAAAGAGGATCTGTTGTACATACTGACATATAAAAAATGAGTAAGAAATATCACTGCAGTTACAGGACACCAAAACTCAGCTATTACAACTGCATGATGCAATTTGATTAGTTGCATAACAATACCTAGATTATCACAAGATTTGGAAATTACTGACTGATTTATTTTGGAAGTCACTGGTAGCAACAGTGGGTGTATGTTATACATGAAGAAAGCGTTCAGGTATTTGTAAACTATAATATTAAAATTTGTACGTACATATAAAAGTAATTTTAATGCAATTTTTTTTCCTTTATACTACAGAGTAATTATAAACTTTGTAAAATGATGCCATAAGACTTTAGAAGATTGAGTGAGTCACACTTTGTTGCAGGGTAGCAAAGATTCACTCTCTGTGGTGACATTTTCCTGAAAAAAATCTCTACCCAGCTCCTCTCAACTATATAATGATTGACACTGCCCACTCCAAAGACTCCTGAGCAACTAACGATTTGTTATGTTTTATCCCGCCAGAGTCTTATTCTTTATCTTCCTGAAAAACTGCTAAACCCATAAAAGTCTGTACAGCCTCACTGCTAACAGGATTTTGTTCAAGTTGCACTGGCTCTTACCTCAGGTATGAGTGATATTATTCCTGGTAACAGCTATGACTTTCCTGACGTACTTGAATTTCCTTAAAAGTTTTAAAAGTTTTCTAGTTAATGCAGGCAAAAGAGACTAAGTATGAAGATCAATTACAAATAAATGACACTTACTCAGTATAAAGAAAAGTGAGTTGTGTTTTGGGTTTTTTCCCCACTGTGTTGTGCTCTGTTTAAAAGCACATGAATGTCTGAATATCTGAAAAACCATCTCACAACCAGGAAAAAGGAAAGGGGAACAAGAAACCAGACTGAATCTGGAACAAAACTGGAATTTTGTCCAAAGGAGAGGCCCAACTTGACAAAGAAGGAAGTTGTTCTGACTGAATCAACCAGGAACAATTGATAGAAAGTGCTCAAAAATCAAGTAAGTCATTATCCAAAATGCTACAAGAAGAGACATCTCATAAAAAAAATCTCGTACGCTGTGCAAAGCTGGAGTCTGCAGAAGATTGCACATGCTGCTGCAAAAGCAACATGCCAAGGCAATATCCCACCCTTAGTGAGAAGAAAGAGCTGCATTAATTTTTATAACAGAGCAAGAAATTGTTAAATGTACCAAGGACAGAGTTCATGACCATTAAGGTATGAGGGCTTAACCCACATACTTCTGTGAGTTAAGAACATGGCAGTCCTTGGCCCACTAGAATTTGCAAGGTGCAATAAAGCCATTGGAGAAGTCACTGAAAAGGCATAAAAAACATCTCAACAAATGTTTAAAGAGATGTGAAGAACTACAAGTACTAAAGTCAATGAAGCTTCAAGAAACAGAAAGAAAAGACAAGGATCAAGAGACTCAGTACCCTCCATGATCACTAAATTATTTTTTTTTAATAAAATAAAACATATACATAAATATAAAACTTGTTCACTACATACAATGATAAATAGCCAAGGACAGATAACTGATACTGATTTTTCTCCTGACACCTCGAGTGTCAGGAATGTCCAAGGTAGCACAAAGGATGAGACCATGAAGTAAGTAATGAATTCTCCTGAAGAGGGTAAGTTGGATGGTTGTAAGGCATTGGAAATAGAGAAGTCTAAAAGAAAATCTAAATTCTATTAGGGACTGAAACAAGAGAAAACAATAAAAAGAAGACTACAGGGTTCTATATTCATCTCAACTATACAAAAGATATTTTACAGCAAAAACTGAACTGTGAATGGAGCTCTTTTGTTAGAAAAAAATAGCAGGTAGTGATTGACATTTTTATATTTGGTTGTAATGAAGTATGTCCTTGTCCTAGACTACTTAGACTCACTTCCTTCAGATAGCCTTAATAGATAAGACTTCAGTTCAACAGTTACTTTTGCTACCCACTATCCCTAAAATAGAGGGTATGACTATATAATTTTCAGCAAATTACATGTTTTGACATAATCTGCTGAAAATCTAAATAGGAAACATGGAAAAACACTCTAAAGCCAGACCTTTCTCCATATTTAGCCATAGTAGATTACAGTTTGGGACTGGTGAAATATAGGTTGCAAGCTGATAACATCTGATTTGACAGAAATCAGAAAATAAGAATGTTTGCACTTATGTGAGAGGCTTCCAGATGTACAAGACAAAACTCTCGCTGTGATTTGGAGGTGAGGAAACTTCCATTAACTCTCAAAAAAGACAGTGAGTAGTCCTAAGGTCATGGACAGCAGCAGCACCCAGGAATTCGTGCCAGAGGCCCACAGATTGCTGTTCCAGTCTCACAAGCACACTTGGGAAGAGCAAATATCCCTTTCCACAGTGGCAGATAGTGGGCGAGACCAGAGGTGATGTTCCTGCCATTCTGTCAGACACAACAGACTGTCACTGCTCAGCCTCCGGGCTTGAAGAGACTAGAAAAATAGCACTGCTGGAGTCCATGGAGAAATATGTACGTCTCTGAAGCAACACATGGCGCTTCAGAGGTTACAAGAACGTTATTGGTTTATAGCGGGGAATGCGTCTGTGAAAACTCACCATCCTTTTTGTTGTTACTAGTTCATATCACTATGTTTGGCTGCAGAAAGCAGGTGTGGGAAGCTGTAGCTATAGAACGTTGCTGCCAGAGAGCTGAATCGCTGGAGCTGTTGAGCTGTTGGGAGTGTTAGATTACACAGCAGCGAACAGCCAGACTCTGCATAAAGCAAAAAAACATCCAACCCCCTGATTCGGAGGGACTATTGGCCAGATGTGCCATTAGCAAAAGGGGGGGCAGCTCCAGAGCCAGCTTAGCTCATCCAAAACATGTTGCTCCCATGAGGGGAAAGGCCCGTCCCGCTCTCACTCTTCTGCTTCACCAGAGACCCACCCAGGTTTTTGCAGGGTTTGCTCACCATCCCTTAGCCCCTTAAGAAAGACACACGGGGCATCTGAGGAAACCATGGGGTTAATTCCCCATACAAGGTAAGGAGCAGGATCCCAGGGCCAGGATTACCAGGGGGAATAGGAAAGGTGGGAACAGGACCCCCACCCCCTTTCAGTACCAACGAACTATTAATTTGCCTCAGCCATGTCTTGTGGAACAACAGCCTGCAATCAATCTCTGCTCAGCGTTAACTGTCGCAGCAGAGCGTTTCTGACAGACTAAATGCACACAACGAATGGCGAGGAGAGATGGCAAGAGGTTTTGCTGTGCTATTCTCCAACCTTCAAGTTCTGGATATTGAAAAAAAAAAATGTGTTGCTGCACCTTACTTTTGAAAAAAGGTCTCACATTCCTCCGACCAGTGCAAATCTACAAAATATTGACATTTTTCACTGGAATAGAAGCAGCAAATAGTAATTATTAACCAGCTACTAAGTATGGTTATCAGCTGAATCATATACATTCAGCAGAGGAATCGCTGCATCTGTTATGTGGGAGGCAGACATTGTACTGTAATGGGAATGAACTGAGTGTCAAGTAATGCGGTATTCTTGTTACAGCTTCAGAACATTTGTCATAGCTGCTGACATAATTTTGAAGATAAGAAGATTTGGAGATTTAGTCCATGATGTTTTAAAGCTAAACACAGACAAGATTAAAGCTTTAAATTTAAACATAAGCTAGATATGGCCTTACAGCACAGGGTTATATCAAACATATCCTAAAAAACATTTAGAAAAAAACACCATACTGTTTTTAGTTTATTGTAATTGTGGTACTAATGCTACTTCAATTATTATTTTACCATCTCATATATTATTAACCACTATTTTCACAGAATAATGTAGCCAGAAAACCTGACCCATGATTGCTGTTCTGGAAAAAAAAAGTAGAACTAATGAGGCTTAGTTTCCTTGGATTAAGTTTTATTGACTTTCATGTCTCGGATGATGTAAACTCCAATGCAAGCTTTTCTTTGTGAGTGGGACTGCTTAAATGAACATCTCCTGTGTGGATTCTCTGCTGTCTAGTACTGTAATAATTTTCAAAATTATTAACCCAGTTGAGTTTTGACTGCGTTAGCCCAACAGGTTTGAGTCTTTTTGATGTGAGGAAAGAGACGCTGGCCCATATCTGAAGACACAATGATCACTTAGCCCTTTTTTGAACAGATGACTTTTAGTGGGTTTATATTTAAAAAGAGAAATACTACATAACAATTAAAGATGTGGTAGGAATTTCTTTGGCAGTGTCCAAGGTAATCTGAAGCTAACCAGCTTGGGTATGGGTACGGGCAGAGACAAAGTGTGGAGTTAAGACCAGGTAAACTAAAGGAAGGGTAGCCCATACTGCTCTCTGGTCTGCTATACCTAACAAACTGACAGTCAGACTAGTTCAGGCTAGTTCAAAGGCTAGATACACGTTTATATCCAGGTAAGCTAAACTCACATTTTTCACCACAATGCAGTCTGTACACATAAGGCTATATCCCATTGTAGTCCCGATGTATATCAGTATAAATGTAAGACAAATCATTTCAATAAAACGAAATAATACTCACTTCAGAGAAATTAGTCCAACTCAGACCCACTCTTCTTGAATTCTTTACCTTAAGAACATCCTAGACATGATCCCATTACAGAATTTCACTTACTTTTGACTTTCTTATGAAAACAGATCTTGCTCCGATTGTTGTAGTTGTCAATTCCTTTTCTCTAATTTTCTTTTTTTTTCTGAAATATTAAGGGTAGATTTTTTTAAGGTCTGAAAGGCATTTCCTTTTGGGGGCTTCTAGGGACTGGGGTGAAGAGGACAACATGCAATTCCTGTGAAGAGCAAGGTGAAAGAAGCAGTTATGTTGTCCTACAGATCTGTTAATTCCTACAGGTGACTATCACCCTTCCCGAGTTCAATACACAAGTAAAGGCTTGTGTGCTGAATCTTAATTCATGTACTTGTTTCTCTCTATTGATTTCCTGCTATTGAATTTTCAGAAACACGTGAATTAGAGAAGCCTGTAGCTGTCATTTTATACTCAGTCAGATAAATGATTAAAGACCAAACCATGACACAGTAAAATCCTCATAATCTTAAAATGGTTTTGGCCCTCATTTGATTTTTAGGTTCTATTTGTACTAGTTTGGTCAGAGAAGTTCTTTTCAGGAAAACAGATAAAGGGCTGGAAAACAAAGCTCTACAGTCTTGTTACCCTGCTTAGGATATGAAAACTTTTTACCAGTATAAAAAGCACAAATCAGTGTCTCCAGCCCTAAAATCAAAATGTTGCACTGGGGTCATCACTCTCCTGTGTTACAGCTCTAGCAGGAGAAGCATCAGCTTTATTTGCTGCTGGTAGCTCCCTGGGAGGGTACCTCGTGTTTGGCCAAAAGGCAGGCTGTGGTTTATGGTATTCTGGCTCCTGGATGGATCCTTACCTGTGTGTGCACGTGGCATCTGTGCCGCTGCGAGGATTTCTGTCTCCTCAAATTGGGCTGGCGGGGAGCAGAAAGGAGGAACATCACCTGCAGGGACCTTGCTGTGGGATGGAAACTGAGAAATATTCAAGAAGCAACAGCAGGTACACATCCAGACCTTGAAAAGACAGAAAAGAATCTACCCCTAGGGACCCAGATGTTAATGTGTGGAGGTTTTCTGTACTTAAGAAATCTAGAGAACATTTCTGGACTGAGAGCAAAGACAACCCTCTTCACAAGGGCACAATGGGCGGGAGGTCAGTCTTATCCTGCAGATCCTGTGTAAAATGCAAACGTTCTAGGTTGTCCTCCAGAAAAGCTTTGGTTTTGAGGGTCAAAATTCCCATTATTTGTACATATTTTTTTCTTGAAGAGGGATTGGCAGACCTACCTTGCATTCGCCTTTTACTTGTAGTCCATACACAGCAGCAGCTGAGCATCTGACCCCATATGACTGGGATTTTGTTTGTGGTGTTTCTTCTTTCTAGATTGTTGCTCATTCATCTGATGTTTTCCCTTTCACTAAGAAAATAATATCTACTTAATATTATTTTATGACCAAACAGGAACCTTTTCTTTGGAATCATGACTTTTCTCATAGTATCACATCACACACTTCATCAGACTCCAGACCTTTTTGACAGACTAATGTGATGCAAAAATATCTAAATCCACAGGGGCAAAATCTTTCTTGACCCAAACTATTAGAGAAAGCAGCATGCTGTTCCCATGAACCCCTCATAGAGAAAAGACCTGGGTGAGGGTGGGGACCAGTATCAGCGACAGGATTGATGGTACCAAAAATAGCACTGTTGCTTCTTAGGCAAGTTGTGGCTACCAGAATAATTTAGCCTGGAAACTGGATTCAAACATGCTGATGGCTGCAAGCTGCTTTGTATCTCTCTTATCCTGTGGGATACCAAACAATTGGTTTTTTTACCACAATTATTAAATAAGTACCACCCCCCCAGCATAGAGAAAGAAGTCTTTTTTCTCAGAAAATGACACTGTATTTTAAAAATGAAGCTGTCTTAAGAACCAATAAATATGATCAAATGTTTCTGCAAATTTCAGAATTCAAAATTTTCTGCTGTCCATGGGAAAAAAACCCTATAGTTTTTCATCACATGCCTCTGTACACATCTATGTACACATACATGTTTACATGTGTCTAGGTACATACCTCTCTGTATATATGTCTGTGTACACATACACACAGAGTGCACAGATACGCAACACTCAGCACAACATACTCATATTTCCCATTGCTTCCTATTGTCCAAGAGCAGACTGAATACAGGTGGCCTCATAATAGCAAGCATAAAAATGACAACCATTTTTTATTGTAGAATAATCCACACTGTCAGATGTACTGCCATCTGTGTTATTTAGTACTACTGCTCACTGCCTGCTGCCACCAGCACTGGCCCGTTGTTGGAGAAATTACAGGAGGAGGTGCTTGGCTTTATGAGAGAGCTTGAAACTGGTCCCAGAGTCAAGTATGACATAAACCCCAAAACTGGACTTACATGTGTATTCAAATGGTGTCCCCTGCTGTTATACAACCACAGGTGTATCTGAAGGGGATGGTCTCCACTATTTCCTTGTCAGAGACCAATGAGTTAAAATAATCATGGCCAGAAAATGCTTTGCATGGTTGTGAGAGAAGAATTAAAGATCCCAGTGACTCGAACTTGCTTAAAACATTCGCCTCCGCAGCTGTCATCGCTGCAGTACTACAGAAACACTCTTAGCACCAAGCCTGTGCATGAATCCGGCATCAAACCTGCACCAGCTTCCACCGGACTGCCAGACTCCAATTACTATCAGGTGACTTCTCAAAAGAGTAAAACCTTTGTCACAATTTGGGGACTTTTTCTTTTCATTTTCTGTTACTGTGTTGCTTTAAAATCATGCCCTAATGAATGCTGGTCAACATCAACGTTAAAATGAACAAACTCTGTGCAGAATAATAACTAAGAGGACGTTAAGACCTTCTATGCTTGTAGTCAGCTCTTTGTTTTCTTCCCTTTTCCATCACAGCCCCAAGTGCTAATGCAGAATGCTTTCTGATATGACAAATACTGTGGCAGTTTCAGTTCTAGTAGACTAGTACCTGGTTTTACTTTACTGTAGGCAGTTATATTTTGAGAATGAAAAGGTTATAAAAGCCATTATAAAATTAAAACATTGCAAGACTGAGGGATGTTTCCATAATCATAACATTTTAAGTAGTTAAAAGAGAAAAAAAATCTCACCAAACTATCTTCAGTAGAAAATACAGTTTAGTCACAAATATTTTGTCAGCCTTTGGCCTTTTTCTACATATGCATTCATAATTCAAACCACCTTCCACTATATAACAAATAAAACCTGCCAGATGGACTAAAGATTGGAGGTAATAATTACAGATTAAACATGGACTAGGCATGGTCCCAGTTGTCCAATTCCACCTATGAAGGGCCTGACAAAATGTAGTAGAGGTTCCTACACAAATATTGGTTTAAGGGTGTTAAAAAGGTTTTTCACAGCCATAATATTTTGACATGGCTTTATCAGTAAAACCATAGTGAGCAAACACAAAAATCTTCAGAATGGCTTAGCAGTAAGGCTACCTACTATGAGCTCTCCATAGGTCTGTATAATTTTCACCTTGCATCCAGACAAGGCTATGGTACTAACCTTCATCCATTCCTACATACTCTTCACCTGTGACAAACCTTATTCTTTTTCTTGCCATCCAGGTCTTGAACAATCTGAAGTCAACTGATATTTGCTAATCATCCACCAGCAGTTTCTCTAATGTAACATTTTATGTTATACTGTAATAATATGATAATGCAATAATTTCATATGATAATGCAATTTAATACTCTCTTTTTCTTTGCTCTGAAAGAATTTGAGTGAAGGCTGAAGTTTGTCTGACTCCAAAGTTATGTCTTTCAAAGCTGACTTCTCTCTTCACTGTCTCCATCCAGCCCTGACATACCTCAACAGAGTAGAGAGACCCTCTGTGTTATATTCTTTCTTACACGATGTCACATCATAATCTTACAGTCATGACATCTGTTTCACTGACCATTTTACTGTTGACAACAAATGAAGTTTTCGTTCCTTCAAACTGCTGTTAATAACTTCCATATATTTGCTGGAATCATGATAATATGTCAACATCTCTTAGAATTAGCAAAAAAAAAAAAAGGCAAAAATAAAGATCTGAGCATCCAATGAACACTGTAAAACATGTCTGAAATGACAAAAAAGTACCATCAAAGTAGATTCTGGAAGAAGGATGAGTCAAGAACATAAGTAAGCATAAAAAATCATTGCACTTCTGAAAATGCTTTCAATAGGTATAAAATTTCCATTATATCACTGAAACATATATGTTTGATTGCTTTGTCTTTCAGTTTCTTACTTCCTTTTAGTGCTATGAATAAGAAAAAAATAGAAAAAAAGACTAAAAAAGAGAAATGAAGAAAGCATAAAGCAGAAGATTAAATTGTATTTTTTAAGTTCAGCCTAGCACAAAATCCATCAAATTAAAAAAGATTAAAAGCTTTGTTGTATTTTCTTAGAAAAAAAAAGTTACTTTTTGTTAAAAAAAAAATGTTGGCTAGCTAAGTGTAGGGAATGTAAAATCCTGAACCTGGTGTTTCTCACTGATATATTAAAAGGAGACTCCAGGCATTAGAAGCTCCAAAAGAGAATTCCTTTAGGTTATACATTGTTATGCTATAGCTATTCCATTTCTTTTTCTTTGTTTAAAAGATGGTTCATCTATATTCCTATTGGTAGAAAAGCATATGCATACAATTGCGCTTCCACATTCTTAAAAATAAATGTTTTTATTAAAACTGAAGTCTTGGTAAATCTGGAATATATTTAAAATAAATTTAGCTGTAAGAAAGGAAAAATACTAATAAGAACTTCACAGAGCATGAAAAATAACTATGATATATTAATTGAAGTTGAATTTCAAACAGAACATGGACTCTTGTAGAGCTTCAGTTATGAAAATGGTACATTCAGTTCAGCATAATAATAGTGTTTGTTCTACAACAAACTGAAGGTTTTCTTGAACCCAAAAGTCAAGAATTGTAAAGAAATGTGAGCATCACATCACACACAGTGTCTATTGAGTACAGGTGTTTTCCAAACACCGATAGGAGTAGTATATTGTGTCACTAGGAGAACCTTAGCGAATATCCTGCCACTGAAATCTGTCTATTGCAGATTACAAATATTACCACGTTTAGAACAAATTTTTGTCAAGGTTACTTCTACCAGCAGTTGTTTTTCAGGACTGGATTGACAGTTTGACTGAGTCTATAATTTTCACAGTCGGAGTTTCATGATTTGTCATGCAACAGTGGCCAGCTTGGCACAGTGGGAAAATCCATGATCCTGTAAATGCCCCAAAGGACATACCAGGATTTGCCATGCATGTGCTGATCCACTGGGATGGGGTCCAAGTCACAAATCATTCCTTTCACTCACAGGCAGGAGAATATTCCTGATTAACAACAGTACGAGGATACCGTTCCAGTCTGAAGGCTTACCTTGCGGTTGTGCTGCTTTTTTTCTGTTTCTTTATACATGCATATATATGTACATGCATGCATAGCTTATTGTGTTGATGATGCAGATAAAGACAAGAAAACATTTAGCTCTTGAGTGAAAATACCTCCTTGCATACTCTCTGGGCTATAATCTCAGCTATTATTAAGTCTGTGAGCTGTTAAGCACCCCCATCTCCACTGAGATAACTAAGAGAAAAGGGTGGTTGGCACCTGGCGGGTCTGGGATCTAAATGATTTATAAAGCTCAGTAGCTGCTTCTCTAATTCAGAACAATTTGTATTGCACATGATTTTACGTGTAAAAAGGATTTACCAGGCTCATAATAAAGACAAAACTGTGGACTATAATGACGATTGGCAAGAAAAGTAAAGAGGAAGAGCACAAGACAATGGAAAAGAAAATGGAAAAAGTGAAGTACATAAAAGAGTGAGGAGAGCAGAGAGGAAGAAAACAAAGCCAGTTTCCTTTCAAAACCTCTTCTAGCAGGGCTTCCTTATGCCAGTTACAACATACTCATAAAGTGTCCCAAAACCCCTTCTCTTAGCAACCCCCGTTGAAAGTTGTTGTTAGCAACGTAGTGGTGACCGAAAAGTCAACATTTTCTGGAGACTGATTAGGTTTCCAGCCTTACAGCTGTTATTTCATCTTTCATTGTTACTCTGCTTAGTTATGTGTATTTCTTAATTTTTCTTTTGGCAACACATCTCCTCTACTTTAGGTTCTTTTCAGTTCATGGACCAAGGAATCCTACATCATCTTAAGTGGGACTCAGAGTAATAGCTGAGACTACCAATTTGCTCTTTTGATACAGATATTTTCTCTGGCCCAGAAGCCAACAGTAGCAAACTGCAGTGCAAAGGGGAGAGAAAGCAGGGGGAGGAAAAAAAGTCAGCGAAATAAATAGCTTACAAACAAGTGCAACCCAGAGGTGAAATGAATCTGTGGGTAGCTGTTGCTCGATTAATGGAAGAAATAAAGCTAAAAAAACAGCTCCAAGACAGCTAGCTCTCACAATGTCAGAGCCCAGGTAAGCCATTTTTTCCCAGGCAGAATGTAAAATAACTTCTCCCTTTCATAACGGGGACATCTTTGTAAGCTCCGTGTTACAAGAGAGGTCTGTTTCCTTAGGAGACAAACAATGTGCTTCCGTGACCCAAAGACAATACTGGGAGAATGATCCTGGAACTCTGGGGTGGGTAAAAGGGACGGCAACCTCCAGCACTCCTTATTTTTTATATTCCCCAAACTGCATCTGAGTAGCTATTCACCATCCTCCTCTGCCTGCAAGTGCTGCATTTTGGACTGAAAACTTGCTAAGAGCTAAACTTATAAGTAGCTACTGAAAACATTATTCTTTCTTTCATCTCTGCATTGCTTATTGAATATTAATGTGGCTCTGACTTTCTACTTCCATCAAAATTCCCCAGGCATATCCTGGCAACAAACCTCTGATTCAGGATTTTTAACCTCATTTCTGCTGTGACAATTTCCTGGTGCCTGTTTATTCAATACAGCACTTTACCCTTTTTTGTGGGGACAGGTTAAGTGCCCTCCTGTTCCATTATACATCTATATCATACTACTTACTACGCTTCCATAATTAAATATCTGCAAAAGAAGCGGGCAGGCATGATGATGGATGTGATAGAGCACAGAGGAGTGGCAGTGGGGTGGGCAC
Source organism: Haliaeetus leucocephalus (assembly GCF_000737465.1). NCBI lineage: Eukaryota > Metazoa > Chordata > Aves > Accipitriformes > Accipitridae > Haliaeetus > Haliaeetus leucocephalus. Next base: position 3,539,172 of record NW_010972664.1, read on the forward strand.
ATCAGCAAGGAGCCAGTACCAGTGGGAGCATGCTCGCGTGGAAGAGCCAGAGCGAGGGGAGATGCAGAAGCACTGCGGTTTGGCAGAAATGACTGTGCAGTCATTATTCAGATGAAATCTCTCCAGCCAAAGAGTGCTAGAAACTACATATCTGTGAAATAAGTATACGGTTATGGGTCATTAAGTATACAGTATCTCTGTTCTCTATCTGACTGTAATTTTTGAGAATGCCCATGGTCACAGGAAGGTTAAATTTCATATTTGCCAGATCTATTGTTTGTTTGTTTTCCGTATGAAAAAAATGTATAGAATATTCCTGACGATAGCTAAAGCAGGGCTCATATGTTTTCTTCATGGTCAAATGGTATTGTGTATGTATGCTTTTCTTGGGTTAATCTGAGAAAGAATGGGACAACAGAGCTGGCCCTCTTCCTGCAGGCTAACAATGTATTAGTGACTGTATCTTTTGTTGAAGTACTACCTCTGCCAACAAAGTTGTTCCTTGAGCTACACAAAAAATATAGATGCTCATGGCTTTTCCTTGACTTGGGAACTTCTAGAGATAACAATCTTTCAGGGTAAAACAGTTTTCTTTCCTTTTTTTTTAAAGGTATGTCTAAATGTGATAGAGTCTTGTCCATCATGATCTCACTTCTAAGAACTACACAGTCAAATGCATGACTTGGAGGATTAAAATTTTTACCTAAAGCACTTGGGAAGAGACAGAGATCTCTTTTGGTGACTGTATCACTTCAGAACCACAGTGTAGATCTCATGCAGTAGTATTCTGCTTTGTTGGGGTTTGTACCCTCACGATACTTTAGACTTCATTACTTACTGCAAATATGGGGAAAAAACCCAGCTAGAGCTCAATGTTTGGGATTTAAAGTATCTAGCTGTTCTGCCTTTAAAAAACAAACAGGGAAAACTCCTTACATTCTCCCTGCCACACATATTTGCATTAAGCTTCCAGTTCTTAGGGGACTTCTTTAGCTATTACAAAACATTAATTGCTCTTTTAGATAATGAGTCACATAAGCATTTTCAACTACCTTATCTTGTCTGTCCCTCAGAGGAAGGAAACATCTTTCAGCTTTAGATGCAGGGCAGTACTGCTAAGGGATTTCAGCGTGGAGATAGGTCCCCAAAGCTCACTCATCAGTGCAGCACTGAAGCACAAACCTTTGCGTTATTATTAATCCAAAATAATAATCAGCATGACCATTTTAATGTCTCCTACAGCACTGAATTGGAACTTCCCTTGCCATTCCTGTCAATCACTGTGGAAAAGCTTTGCCTGAAAGCAGAACTGATTCTGCTCAGCATGGAAGCTGAAAAATTCAGCTACAAGGCAGTTAGTGTTAATATGCTACCAGAGATGGCATTAAGACAGTGAAAAGTTCTGACAAATAAGAGTAAACAAGTTTAAAGCTGTGACAAAAATATGCTCATACATATACTTACAGTGGCTTAATAGACTGAGTAATGTGTGACTTCCAGAAATACAGGGAAAACTGGTCTGCCTTTAAAGATTCAGCAGTACACGCTGATGCTTTAAAGTAAAAAACCTGAGCCCTTCTGAAAGCCTTGTTTCACAGCATGCAGACTGTCCAGTCCTCATTTGCTCCATCACATACATACTTCTTAAAATGAAATTACCAGGATAAAGGATTGGATCTTTAACTTAAACACAGTCATAAGCAGATGTTCAGCCCTATTTTCTTGCTCCTGTGCTAAATGCACACCTGTCCATCTCCGCCTGCAGTGATTATCAATTAGTTACACACTGCATTAGTCTGCATAGAAGCTGCTAAAGAAAACTCTTCCCTACAAGAAAAAGGACAGAAACCCTTTTATTTGTAAGTAGCAAGCATAGCTTCTCTCTTAGCTCAGGAGAAGAGGAAGCAGTGGAAAGCAGACGCTATATTCCAGTCTGCCCCTGAAATTTGCTGCCATAGTACCAGGGTTGCTCCACTCTTCCCTTGCAGCAGGACCAGGGAGCTGGGCTGGTGGGAGCAAGGCTGGAGGGCAATGAGGCCATGGAGGTGCTTAAGGCTGACTGTCCCATTGGGAGCTTTTCTGTAATTGCCTCCTAAATGAAGAATCCTGAAGTGACAGGGTCTCTGCTAACTGGATCAGACTTTGCCTCCTCCATTACATTGCAGTGACGTCTTCAAACTTTATGGATAGAGAAGTTTCTCCCTTTCCCTTGCTCTTTTGCTCGCTCTTTCCCCCTTTCCCATCTACCTTCCCTTCTTTCTCCCCCCCCTTCTCTTTCTCAATCTCTTTTTCTTCCTTCTCTTCTTTTTTTAGCTCTGTGTGGGATACATTCACATGCTCCCCTTTCACCAGAGAAGAAACTGCCGCTGCGTCTGCAAAAAGATTCTTTGATGGTGCTGCTAAGATGTTCAAGGGCACAGCAGCATTTTGCATGCTGAAGTCTGTAACAGATCTTTCCCTCGGAGAAGTTCAAAAAAGGAACTGGAGTACAAAATGTTGTGGATATCCCTCCAGGTTGTTCCGTTTTCTGGAAATTGGCTTATAGTGGCTTATCTCACACATGTGCCTAAGTTGCAGGTAAGGTGGAAAAGTGAGAAGATATCCAAACCCCCTCTTTCTTGATCACCAACCATGAGACGAATGCTTATCCACCTAAGGAAAATGCCCAGCTCAGCTTTTCTGCAGAACAAATAAAAATAAATAAAATTATTTCTTGTGTATTTGCACAATACACCAAACCTGCACCTGGAGCAAATTTTTACAGCTGAGTCATGAAACTTGAAAGGCAGAATCCATAAGGAAAATGGTGACAGTGCCATTGTTCTGCTAATAATATAGTCATTTCAACCACTTAAAATAATACCGTGGCACAGAAAACACAGAACTGCCCTAGCAGACAAAAAGATTGAGCAAACTCAGGTCAGTACAACCATATCATCAGACTCAATTGCTCACTGTGGGGTAAATATTTGAAATCATATAAAGGGGATTCAGCCACATGATGCTCAGTGACATTAATGGGACCCCACACAGCTAAATCCCCCCATACAGCTACCCCCATATTTCTGATGTGATAATTAAGCAATGGGAATGCGTACTCTGTTGCATTCATTCATGCCTATCCTGTTAACCTCAGAAAAGAAGCCAACTACCATCAGTACAACCAGACTTAGGTCAACAACAGACAAGTCTTGTACTACTGCACCCCATTGCTATTAGAAAATGTTAGCTAGAAAAATTTATATAGCTAACTAAGCAGTGATGTTCTGGGCTGTAGCTGTAATCAGCCCTATTCACTGCAAGTGAGTTCAATGTCGTGAATGGCGTTGATTACTCATGGGTTGTAAGGCTTCCAGACAATCAGATTACACAGTAGCTCATGCCCATTTTATAATTATATAACAGAGCAGTAAACAGAATTTTCGTCAAAAATCCTATAATGTCCCTGTTTTCTTTATTTTATGTAGCTAACCCTCCACCAACATTTCCACCTGGAATCTCCTCTTCAATATTACCAGGGATGAATTTGGCTCAAATTCCACAGACTTAAAAAGATACATTTAACTTCAATTTTACTTCTGTGTTATCTTCTGTGATTTATTGAGGGTATCACACTTTCACAGAACAGCTAGAAAAAATCCTGTATGTTAAAATACCCCAATCCATTTCTTTTAAACAAGTTTTATTAATGTTATTCGATTCTATTTTAGCTTCGTAACAACGAAGAGGCTATAAAAATCTGCCTATGTTAATACAGAAGTGCCATAAGCCTAGAAAGTAAAAGCAACATATTCTTCAAGCATTTATTAAGGATGAAATAACTTTGTTTACTTAATCACCAAGTTAAAAAAAAAAAGAAGTCAAAATACCAAAATGTCAAAATGTAACAGTAATCACCACCACCAGTAATCAATGATAATCCAGAGGAGCTCAAGTTCTGCTGAAACTAAGTAGAGGATTGTCTTTTAAGACTGCTTTGGTATCTACGCTAGGTGACTAATACAAGTGAGAAAGTGCACAGGATAACAGGTCTAATTGTTTAAAATCATTTGGGAGGGGAATATTTTTCCTGAACTATGTGATAATGCTATTAGCTCCAGTACCTCAAGCCTCAGGGTGATTCCATACTGCAGCAGTCAGACAACATCTGAGCAGCAGAGTCTCTGACCCCAAAAGGTTTGTAGACAAAGACAGACCTAGACAAGACCAAAAAAATCAAGGATCAAAGAGTGCTAGAGAAGCTACAAGCTTGTTCTGCTTGCACAACTTGAGGTTAATGCACAATATTTATTAGTCACTAGGTATAAATCTGAGTGAGTAAGCTTAGCAGCAAGAGATTACTTGTCATTTAGTTACATATCTGACTCAAAAGGATTATTTTAATACTGATGTCAATATTACTTGGTTTGCACAGGCTGAGTGTTTCCTGTGCTGTGACTGGAATTGGGAACTACAGAGTATACCTTACTCTCCTAATGCCAGTTCCATGGCTTGTTTCTGTCAAACAGAAATCATCATTGTAAATCCTTGCTGTGATTGCAATGTGAGGTACTATTATGAAGGTATGAGGGGAGAAGAGGTGTACTTCTGTGTGTTACTTCTGTTACTTGGATCCAAAGTGAGATCTGTTGAGTCAGAATTATTCTACTGGTAAATGTTACCCCAGATTTTCTGTTAGTTTTTATGGTCTGAACATAGGAAATTATTGAGATAAGATGTATGCAACTAGGGTACTGGTATCCAGTTACTGAACTTGGACTGATGGTACAAGGATCACAGGGTAGAGTAAGAGAGAGAGAGAGAATGTGAGCTTTCTACCCAGAGGAGAAAACACCAAAGCAATATTCACTGCACGCTATAAAACCCCATAATCTCTGTACCCTTTAGATGATATGTAAGTAATAAATTAAATAATCACAATGATGAGTAGTGACAATATCAATAATAAAATAACCAAACTAGAAAAAAAATCAAAGCCAGAAAAAAATCAAAATAATTAAAAAAACTGAAAAGCAGAATATTTGTGAAATAAAGGTATAATGAGTATCCAGGTAGCAAAGAAAACCTCTTAAGTGCTGAACACAAGTTATTTTATATATATGTCAAGATTCAGGGAAGAGGTTTTTTTCAAGTTGACTGCTTTCTTGCTAGTGCAGCTTCCAGCTACAGATCTTATGTCAATGCATTTTGCAGATATGCTCATGACAGATGTATTAAAAATAGATAAATAAAAAATCTGTAAAAGTTCTTAATGAATATCAGTAGATCTGTAAATACTACCAAATTACTATTTTTTAGATAATCCATACACCACAGCCAACAAGAACTAAAATGGAATGCCCATGCACTATTGAAATATATTAACAAATATTGTGCTTTCCTATCATCATGATGTTCAAAGTCATTTTGTGTTAAAGTGCTGTGACTATTTATCAAAGACCTCTACTGGTAATTTGCAGGGAAATCATCTATGTTTTAGTTTAGACAAAGCATTAATTTTTACATTCAAGTAAAGGTCAACTACCATAGCCAGATGCAGCTGTAATGAAAACGTGTTCTGCTGAATAATGAAATAGTTCTTTCCATACTCTGTGTCAAATGCCTCTTTAAATTAGCTATATTAAAATTGTACAAAAAAAAGCACCCACTAATCCTTCAACTGTCAGGGATGATAAGGAATTAGTGAGATGTGAATTACAGGACTCGGACAAAAAAACAGCACCAAGAAGAAAACACTTGAAAAGTCTGAATTATAGCCCAGGCTGGGATTGCTTAAAAATAGCAAGGGCTAAACTGTTATGGATAGCATTTTATACGTTTATATACCAGATTTATATGTATTTACAGGATTTATACAATTTCAGTCAATGCTTTTTAGAACAGAAGACTAAAATATTGTAACGGTTTGGTCACATTCAGTGGAGAATTGGGAGAAATTTGTGCTTAAAATACCATAGGATTTGCATTGTCCTGTAAGTAAGTAAAGAGGCTGCTCTTATTTTTACATATCTTTGATGACCTCTTCATGAGCTACTCTCACATAACCAGTTTGATGCGACAGTAAGAACTGGGCCAAAATTATTTATGAACGTGATTCAAATTTAGTGACACTAGGATGTCATTTTCCAGCTGTTAATGAAAACATACACTAAGCATTAGAAAACATTTTAAAAGTTACGGTCTATATCACAAAGTGCTATGTATTACTGATAAATGTATATCTGACAATTGCCAATTTCACATTAACTTTTAACAAAGTCATACTGTAGAATTTTCAGAAGAAAATAAAAATTATGCTAAAATTTGAACTTGAAAGAGACTGTAAAAGCTACCTGCTATAGTACTTTTTTTCAGAAATAAAACTACCAAACTTCTACAGATTTGCTGTTAAAACTCTCCATCTCCCTGTTGTCCTTGATGCATTACTACAGATTATGGTTCAGTTCAGTTTGAAGGATAGCCTGAAACACAGCGATACGGATCCAAGCAGCCTTCACATCATTAGAGTCTGGAAGCTAAGCAGACCTACATTTTGAATGAAAACTCTGCTCTAGAGGCCTCTAACCAAGATCAAGATTTCAATCGTATTTGCATTTGTATAAAGCCAGAAGGGTTTTGTTGAAATTGTAGACTTTCCTAAGCCAGCATTTTTAGGCTTCAGTGTCCAAAGAAATCCACAGCTAGACAGAAAACAGAATTCCTTCTGAGCTTGTTTTTATTCCCTGTAAGAATCAAAGGTTGGTTTTTAAAAATTTTTCCACTGACAGGATTTTTAAAAAAGCCCTAATAATCCAGGGAATGTTGAAATCTTTCAACTCAATAATGTTTCATTTTTGCTATGTTAACATGTAGTGACAAAACAGAATTGATAAAACTGAGAAATTCAAAATAACTCATTTCAATATTTTCCAAGAGAAAATTGCCTTAGAAGCAGCACATAAAATAAAATTTCCACCTTTCAGTAAAATAACGCTTCTGTTGCCCTTTTTTTTAGAAGAGCAATTCTTATTAACCTAAAAAGAATGAAGGCAATATAGGCAGTTCCAAAAAAAAAAAAAAAAAATCAGGAGTTCTTTTTAAGGAACTACTTGAGATGCTCAAATGTAAGTGTTTTGCAGTATAATGTGAATGGTTACCTCAGTGGTAAAAATAAAGTTTGTGTCTTAACACTGTAACTTTTTTTAAGTAAAGATGATGGGGATGGAATTAATCTCACCCAGGTTTAGGCATCAGTAGTGCAGATACCTAAATCTGAGCTGGTCCTCCTGGGCCTCTGGCATAGACCATCAGTCAAGAGAAAGAGGCAGTGTCAGTGCATGATTTATCTGACCTATTTTAGATACATATTTTAGGATTAAATGAGTCACACCAGGAAGGTGTCCTCTTCTCTCCCACATAAGGAGCCAGAACACAGTCCCAGCTCAGGTGTAGACCGCGACGGTCAGGTCAGAAGACTCTATAGATCACAACAACAAAAAAGAGGAAGGTATGACTGTCCTACCTGTAAAGCATGGATTTAATCCTGGCAATTAAGAAAGGAGACGGGTGTGTGTCGTCCATGCATGCATATGCCCAGTTCATGCAAGGTTGTTGCCTACACATGGCAGTTGGAATGAAAAATTCTTTTAGGCAAGTTTGCCTTCTCTCTTGCTTTTTTCTTTCTCCTGAAGGACAACAGAAGATGTAGCTTTGCAATTTAATTAAATGTGACACGTGTTGCTATAAGCTACATACTTGCAAGTATAGTATTTATGCCAAGTATGAGCAATCCTAGAGTAATTATGGTTTATGTTTTACAGAGGGCATGTCACTCAGCAGACAAGTTTCATGAAAGGACTGAGAAAAAGAAATGCCAAAAAAAGAAAAGGAAATTATGGGCCAGAGGGTTTAAAGCTCCCAGCTGAATAAAGTGAAACTAGAAAGTCTCTTAATGACAGAGGAGCAGATATGACAATAATGATAATAAAAAACTAGAGGTTAGAGTTTAAGGTCAGACTGCCAAACCAGGCACTGTGCTCAGGCTGCTGAGAGGCAATTACTCCAAGACTTGCTAGGAGAAGTACTTTTTCCAAAGATCTGCTCCAGAGCCTTTGGGGTGTAATTCCCTTTCAATGAGACAAGCTGGATATGAAAGGCAACTTCAGGAGGTGGATGCCGAGAAGTAATGTCTTCTGAGGGGTGCCTGAATGTATTCATAGGCAGACTCCATCTGAAAAATCACGCTACAGCTTTCGTGCTCTGGTGTATAACATCACTGGCAAAAGCCATACAAGAGATCATGACAGTCAAGAAAATATTACATAAAGATATTTTGGTAGTGGATACAACTTTCAAAAACACTTAAATGCAAACTACACGTATTTTTTGCCACAGAATGGATATTCAGTTTAAAGTGGTTGATTTACTGCTCTGTAAACTACTGTGATTACAATTGTACTGACATTTAAGTATCATGTCACTGTAAGATACTTCACTATCAATAAAAACATTATGAACTATTGTAAATCTCCTTCACCTTTCTGTGTGAGATTCAGCTATGCAGGTAGCAACATTACTACAGTGAAATGTTTGGGGAGGAGGTTATCTCTAATTACACTGATATATTAAAAATTGCACAACCATCATGTGAAGGGGCTTAAAATACCTGAATGTAGTAAAATGTGTTCAGGGGCTAAATCCTAGGCTTCTAAATAATTTAAGCATATTTGAAAATTATTTCTTTCATTTTCACGCTTAGCACCTTGGGTGAAAAAGATGTGCTCTCAGGATCACTTGGTGATCACAATCACTCCTGCAGTCACACAGAAAAGAATCAAAGCAATACGTAACACCCTGTAAAAAAAGCACTAGGCTAACAAAATTGCAGGAGGAGCTGAGTTGCCTTGATTAACTGCATTACGCTAACATGTGAGGGAACTTGTTTTCTATTCTCAAATTCATGTATGGCAGTTAGTGCCTGTAAGACAGAGGGAGAGCTCCTGCTCATCATTAATGAGGTATTAGAGAATTATCCCCAGGCTCAGCAGTGATCCTTGGGCCCAGAGACAATCTGCACAACCTTGCAAGCATCCTGGTTTCTGGTAACTCAAACTTCTTCCCTGATGCCATGCTGGCACTGTTCTTTTGCACCTCACAAAATCTACCTTCTGGTTACAAGGTATTTATTATCCCTGGCTTCCTGGTGACTTCCATAATCTCATAGAGTTGTCCTCTTTTTATCTTCTGGACCATGCCATTAAATGGGGGCTTTTCAGGTTTACTTTTGGAGGGCTTATCTTCTCCCTTCTCCTCTTATTCTCTTTTTCACTTCCTTATATTTTTTCTCTGAGCTGTCTTAGACATTCAGATGGTCTCAGCTGTCATCTTTGCAAACAGATTAAAATACCTCTAGTTCAGATTCAAGTTAGGGTGCAACATTTAACTCTGGATCCATCTCCAAAAGATAAGTTATTACAGGAATGAAGTTAATTATTTTCTGTCTATACATTTAATTGTCTGAATAGTGAAACCAAGCTGATCACCATAGGTTATCTCAAGCTATTGGTACTCTGCCATTTCTCCAAAACCACTAAGATAACTGTTCGGCTTTCTCTTTCTATCTTTAGATTGAAGTTTAGATGGAAAAGCCTGACTTAAGTATTAACCTTAACGCCCTGCTCTGAAAGTGAATGTGATACTCAATAATTTCAGCCTGTTTCAGAAGCCACTGTCAGGGGAAAAGTTGCATCTTGTACTTTCATGATTTTCCTGATGAGTCCAGCTGTCAAAACGTTGCTACTGAAAAGTGAGATTTCACTGGAATTTTAGACCAACTACACTGAGACCAAATAGAAATTATTCTGGATTTTTCACAAAGAAACACAGCAAACAGCTGTTTCTCCACATCTATAATAGTTCCTATCAAAATGTTGCACTATGACATGAATGAAAATCTCTGCACCACAATCCTTCAGTTTACAAGGAACATATCTGATTGTAGAGCATAGATACTTCTAATAGTCTACAAATTTCACAGCAGTATCAGCTCCATGAACAACTAGAATTGGACAAAGCATCCCACTTGTGTTTTTATAAGTGCTGAGACAATGGCATCTGCATTTCCCTCTCTTTCTACTGGAAATACTTTTTATGAGATACCTCAGGTTTGCATTTATTTTGCTTTGTTTTTATTGGCATCATCTCACTGGGAGCTTATAAAACTTCCTGGGACCAACAAATACATCAGGCCTTTTTCTTCCTCACATTTGTTTACAACTGATGAATTTCCAGCATATAATAGGCATTCATATTAATTCCTAAGTGTATGACCTTGCATAGTGAACTACTTAATTTCATTCTGTTTCTGTTACTCCAGTCTTCAAGGTGACCCACTCCTCCTCCATGCCGACAATTGCTCACAACTTTCACGATCAGCACATTTCACTATCGGACTCCTGCTTTTGTGCCAAGTACTTTAATGAAAGTATTAAATAAGATTGTCCCAAAATTGATCCTCAAGGGGCCCCACTGATAGTCTCAGAATATCATTAAGCCTTACATTTTAATACTAATTACATTGCATTATTTACATTACAGCAGCAATGCTAGACTCAACCATCCTGCAGCACTACACACATATGTACACAGTAAGAGAGAGCCCTTGTCCAGAGAAGCCAACCATGTGAACTGACAAGACAAACGGAGACAGGCTGGAAGCAGCATTCTACTGTTTTGAGAGGCCATAATCTAGATGATGTTATGACAGCTGTAATGAAGAATATCTGATAATAACATTGTTTCAAATTTAGATTTCTTCTATTTGCAGATGAAGGGAGGGGAAAAAAAAAGAAATCCCGCTATATCTTACTCAACTGCAAGAATGATGATCCAAGGTTAGAAAATTGAAATGGATAGTGATAAACATACTTTGCTGCCTATTATAATGCCTGAAGAAACATTCAGAATTTTTCTCTGATGTTCTTCACAAATCAGCATGCTGGCACACAAGGCTTCTCTGGATGTGTTGAATGAGATTCCTAACCACTTCATAGAAATCTGTTTCAACACTAGTTTCAGTATTTCTGGGAAAATTTATTAAAGACATACCATCTTTAACCAACACACAATTGGTTTGATGACAACAATCAGAATCAATGAAGAACTGTTTACTTCTGATTGTTGAAGTATTGCAACCACAAATACTTAAGGAAAGTACCATTTCTATTTTTCCTCTCAGTTTTCCTTTGATCCTTTCTATAAATTAATGGTAATATTTGAATTAATTTCTTCAAAACTTGATTTACTTATTAAATCATTCACTTTGTTAGGAACTTTGTCAGTATATCACTGACCACTGATAGCAACAAAATGTTCCTATTGTTAGTTGGACTAACATCCTCCATCGTTTGCCCTCAACAAGAAGTACAAAGCAACTGAAATTAGTACATATGTGTTCTCCTGGCACTTGGCATCTGTGTTTCCCCAGTGTGGGGCATGATGTCAAAACATAGTGACAGTGTGCATGCATCCAAGAAAGCAAGCCTACAAGCAGTAGCACTGAACAAAAAAAAAGAATCCACATAAAATCTATTTTTTGTTTTCCTTTTTTTTGTAGTATAGATTTATTGCACTTCAGTGGACTGGTTAACTAACTAAATAAAAGCTCTCCAAAAGCTATTGAGAAACCATCCTGACTGATCGCAAAGCAAAACTGACAGAAGTGCTGCTGCTACTTATGGCTTGTACAGAAACGTTCCTATTCAGAGTGCTTGACAGATATTAAATTAATCCCACTGTATCTTAATTCTAATTGCCAGAGGGATTCAGACCGTTCTGAGGCATATCTGCTGCAAAAGTGAAGTGTCTGTAGCACCTTCCTAGTGCAGGAAATACAGATAAGCTCCTGTTTGTTATTTTAGTAAGAATATTCTTTCAAGGTTGTTTTCCTACATTTTAAAATGGGGCTCAGACATCCTGGCTGGTATCTTGTTGGCACAGCCTTATCAATCTCTCAGTCATGTAAAAAATGGATGTAGCTGAAATTTCTCATTTGAAAGTTTTATGATGATTACTTTGATAGCCCAAAATGGCAATCTCTATAGGAAATATCACTGCTATTTCTTCTCCTAAGCTTCATACACAATGAAGTGTGTGGGAAAAGACTATAACAGCATTTACTTGCTCTTCTTTCAGGCCAAAAAGACCCAAAAGAAACAAACAAACAAAAACATTAAAGCACATTCTCAAATGCCCTCGTCACCTCCTTTTTTAACTTCGCATTTTTGTTCCAGGACATGTAAAATTTCTGACCAACTCCTTTCCAAGCCCTTGTGCACTCAATCAGCTCATCGCAGATCAGAGTGCCAGGAAGACCAAATGTTTTGGGGTTTGCCATCCCAATTTCTTCATGGTCTGAGACTACTATTCCGGAAAGAACAGCTTCTTCAGTCCCTGTCACCTTATATCTAGCTTTATGTTGCTGTCCCACCTAACTTCCTCCTTGGAGCACAGCAGACAAAGCCCCGTGAAGGGTGAAGGAGAAGTATGTGAGTACACATGGATGTAAGCAAGAACTGTATGAGGTGCTGCATTCCCAGGGCATCAGTAGGCTGAGCTTGTATTTGTGGCATTTATTAATGTGGAACGAAGGAAGACATTGCAAGACTTCAGAAACTGAACATCAGCACTGTGCTAGTCTTTCTTTGTGATTTTGATAAATTCTCAGAAGTGCTGTGAGAGTATAAGTTTCAACTTGTATTTTGTACAGCTGGGGAAAAAAACACTGCCTGTCTCACAGGAATGCGATGAGGGTGCCTACATGAGAGGTTGTAATAGCATGCACAGCTACATAGGCAGGACAGTGTTAGTAGCATGCACTCTGCATTTACTGCCTGTCTCTATTATAGCCAGCCAAAGTGAGCTCTCAAGGATTAGGTTCCCAATGAAGTTGTGGTTTTGGTTTCATAGTACTGTGCAGAATTTTAACGGACAAATTAAAAATTCTCCCTGAAGAGAAGCATTTGCAAAATACTCACCAAAGGCACAGATGTGCTCAACAAACAGAAAGGGGTTTAGCAAACTACAGTCAACCTTCATCCTGTACACTCTATGACCTACAGTAGCAGAAGCATAATAAAACCCGTGTCACTCCTAAATGGATCACATAAGAATGAGATTAACTCAAGGAAGAGAAGATATATATAACATCTACCTAAATAGGTTCTGTTTCCTGTAAGACCACACTCCATTGTGCCTTGCATTTTTATACTATCTGTACAATTACTTCAGTATCAAGTATCCAGTATCTAAGAAATAAAGACTTCAGGATTATGATGGCTTTTGAATTTTCAGCTGACTAAGCCATCAAATGCTGCCACCTTTGTAATATCTGTTAATGATGGCTATGGAAACTAATGTTTCATTTCCATTTTAATTTGTATTAGTAAGGTGAGTCACCAGTGGGGTACAGACTTGGCACACTGCTGAGATGATTGTGGCAGGACCTAGTTCTCAGCTTCACTTTTTTTGGGCTTTTACTAGCTATGAGAAACTGCATTGCTCTGTACTCGGCTCAGTAGAGTGCAATTTCTTTTGCAAACATCTTGTTCAGGAATATAATGAAATCTTCGATCCTGTGACAATTAACATTGCAGAAATAAAGGTTCTTGGCCATTATTTTCATGCTATCCAAATGCTTTAGGAATAGCCTATTAGTTATCATTTGCTGAAAGAGGGGGGGTTGGCGTTTGGTGGTTTTTTGGCTTTGTTTTGCTTTTGTCCTTCTATGCATCAAAGCCCATAAGGGCTCCTTTACTGTTATCCCTTGCTGCTGACTTTGAACCACACCTGTGCTTGAAGACTGGTGGGAAGCCACAGAATAAAAGTCGATACTCAGTAGTTTTATTCTACATTTCCTGATATCATGCCTGCTAAAAATAACTTAGGCCTGAAAAAAAATTCAATAAACACAATTTTTATCATGCTCCAAAAAAATCTGCAAAGCAATTGGCTCTGCTTTATGACAGATACAGAGACTAGACCTGAGTAGGTCCCATCTTCATCATCTCATGAGACAAGAAAGCCGAATGCCATGGTGAATTAAAACCCCACCTTCCTCTTCTGGCAGCTTAAAATGAGCCCATTTCGTGTATATTTAGCAAGGACACAGAACAAAACAAGCACACAGCAAGGATTTCACTCTTCTTCCAGTGTTCATTGCACTCTGATGGCTATTGTTTGCCAGTCCGTAAGGAGGTAATTCACTTCCAGAACAGTTCATTTCAACAGGATTTTTGCCATCAGCTTTAATGAGACTTGGGTTCCTCAGCTCTGTGTGGTTTTTTTCTCTTTATATCCCTTGATTCCCCTCCTCCAGTCTGCCTTCCTGCTTTAAGGCTTTCATACAGACTGGATTCCAGTTTCACCAATTCCTTTTCCTCTTTCTGAATAGGGTGGAATTTTTTCCCATCCTCAATATGGTCATAAAATGTAAAGGGATCCTCATTTCCATGGTGTCATCTCAAATCTTTGAGTGTTTCTGTGATCCACAATTTAGTAGCTTTATAAAAAGGAAGGAATAGTTTAAGAAATAATGTCCCTAATCTTCAAATGGTTCATTGTCATAGACAGCACAATAGTGCACTGGCTTTTGTGAAGAATGTATTTATAGGCAATAGAAAAATCATCATATACAATGAAAAAAAAGTAAAGAAAATTAAACTCAGGTAAACAGTTCACACTGGGATCCACAGCTGTTGTCAATTTTAAAGACTCATCTTGTGATTTGAATTCTGATTTTTTCAGTTAGTTCAATACAAAATGAAGATGTTGAAGGACACGTCCAGTGAGGATGACGTCCCTGGCAATACTGGGAGTTACTAACATGTGGGTAAACCTCAAACATCCGTAAACATGTTCGCCTTTCAGCTGTGTGGTACTGACTCTCAGTTCCCAACCTTAATCTCAGCAAACACAAAACTGTATACACATGTAAATCTGCATTTGCAGATACCAGTATCTTCCTGTGTACACACTAAACATATTATAATGCTTCTCTTATAGTTAAGCAGCAGGACTTCCATTTGCAAAGAATTTTCATCTGTAACATAAGCAAAAACAATATATAAACCCAATTTCTCCACTTGTAAGTAGATCCTTTAATTAATTTGAAAACTTCACTTAAGGAATATAGTATTGTTAATTTTTAATAGATGGTTCTGTTGTTGACAGTAAAAAAATCTTTTAGGAGCTGTGAACACAGAGGTTGGAGACTAACTTTTGAGAAAGCATATTGCAGAATAGATGTTACGTTAGGCAGATCCTCCATTTTTCCCATGGAAGTTTTTTCTTCCTTAAGTTTATTCAAGGAAGATAATAGATTATGGAAAACTGAAGTAGAAAGGGTTAAAAGCAACACATTGTGTAAAATTTACACACTAACTAAAGCAATAAATTAAGTAGGTTGCTATTTTAACAAATAGCTGGTTCTGGAAGATAGGAAGTAAGGTGGTAGACAGGTGGTCAAATATATTTGCAGGAGTTGAAGCAAATTACATTGTTTAGGTTTCACGTTAAGTTACAGCTAACCTACTCCAATAAAATTATTGCAAATACAGATCTAAGGTATATTTGCATTACCCTAAAATAAAACCACTTTGTCATTTATGCTTCAAAGTAAGTACTCTTTGGAAAATAAACTGATACATAATGCTTAAACATGTGCAAGGCATTTTCTAAAATTTTGTAATTCTCATTTTTTTAGACATGTTTCATAGTATCCCAACAAATATTATTTGAGTAAAGTAAAATTTAACACTAACTCTTACACAGAACACACAAGAAAAATCAGAGTTCTACATCCCTTACATTAATTCAGCACGCAAATGCTATGGATTTTCTCGTACAATGCTTGTTTTCTTCAGGTATACAATGTAATCAAAACCTCTGAACTCTACTTCTTCTGTTGTGTTGGCTTTCCAATCACTGAATAACCCTTTAAGTAAAGTAGCAATGCATAAATGACCTAGTTTTACTGTACCTGAATGCCGAAGACCAAGTCAAGTGTGTATCAATACTAATTAACAGAAGTGATAATTTTAAGACCATGCTGCTGTGTATTTTACCTTCATTACAGTGTTTTTGGTGAAACCACAATGCAGTGAGGACCCAGTGTGGGTGCAAGAACTCTGTGACAACTCTGCGATGCACTGTCTCAAGATATGGCTAATCACAACTGAATGCAATCACAAAGCAATCCAAATAACTTCTCAGGGAACACCATCAACCATCAAACAAATTTATAGTAAGTCTTAATAAAAAAAACTCATTGGGCAAGATTTCCCACTTACCACTGTCTGAGGTCAGAACTTCAGCTGGAGTCTGACTTCTAGTGAAGCCCTGCAGATGGACATGGACATCAGCTGGGGATCCGATGTATGGTTTCCAGTACGTCACCATGCCAGTAAAGAATGAAGCAAGTACCCGTTATTGCAGGCACGCAGCACCAGTGTTTCCGGACAGATAGACCTAACAGGGGTCTACACACTACAGCTGCAACTAGATCTCAGTTTTGTGATGCACCACTACACCTCTGGCAGCAGCTTAAGCTTTTGTGCCGAGTGGCTGAGACGCTCGGGGACCCTGCCTTGACCTCCACCTCGTTCCCCACCTCATTCCTGCTATGGCAATGGCTTGGTCCCAAACTGTGAGGCCGTTCCCAGCGCCAGAAAAGACAACCGGCTGCTGAAGCAGTCTGTGCCCATCAAAGCAACCTCTCCTGCCTCCTCCACAGGAAAGGTGCAGGCCAGGTGGATGTCTCCTGTGGCACAGTCTGGTCTACGGGCTCCTGTCTGGACTATGCTGGCAGCTCCAACACATGGCAGTCTGAACTCAGGCATGAGGACCGAAGACATCCAAAGCCCCCACCCCAACCAACATAGAAAAGTAACGTATTTAACTTATTCTACAATCTTAATACCTGCTTCAAAGCTACAATTATGAAAAAAAATTATACTTGAGGCTTACACCTGATAAGTTGTCAAGGCTCTAGCACTCTTCTGTGGCAAGATACTTGGTGCTGTAGGACACTGCAGCACCTCAGGATCCGGCTCTAGACTGTTTGAGGCTCTTGGGAAAGGAGAGGTATGGCAGTCAAAATACAAGAAGCAAAAAGGTTCTGTTAAATAAAAGATACAGTGGGTTTTTTTATGGAATGTGCTTGCTTTTTTTTTTCTTTTTTTTTTTTTTTTTTTTAAATGGGATGACGGGGGTAGGGTAAGGAAGGGCAAAAATGGGGTGATCAGTAAGAGTACAGGATTACAAAAATGCAAGAGAGGAAAAGGGACCATCACCTACTTGATCGTGATCCACAGCAGGACTCTGCTGACACAGAATGGCTACGGTGCAGGAGGACAGCAGACAGATAAGACAACTTACATTTGTGCAGGCCCCAGCAAACATATGACTCATAATATTCATTCCCTTCACATATTTGGATCTTTTTTCCTTTGTAACAAATGCATCTCACCCCTGAGGTGAATGCTTTTGTTGGTACAGATTTTCTTCATCAGCTCTCTCTGGAAATTGGCAGGCTAAGAGATGTTTTCGTTATCACAGTTCATGAAGCACCCAGAAATCAGATCTTTAAGGCAATCAATTGTAATTATGTAAAATCTTAGGCTGCATCCAGATCTCCCACTTTGCTCATGCTACTGTAACTGCATGATTTCAACAGAACAGATTCTGACTCTTACCAACAGAAATAAGATCAGAGTTGGCCCTAAAATTACATTTCAGGCAACACAAGAAACTACACAAGAAAGATAATGTATTTGAGAACATTTTTAATAAATAATGTGACAAAAATTACTTTTCTGATTATTGGATCCTCAGTATGCAAAATTATGGCTAAAATATGAGGTTTCTTACATGAACATAATGAAAACATTAATCACATGGATTGTTCCTTTAGTACTGCACACCCTTTCTATGGAACCTTTCTTTAAAAATTAGCTAAATGAAAAATTTCAGTCCTCGGTAAACACCAAAACACTTTTTTTTTTCTTCTTTTTTTTTTTTTTTTCCATTGGGGCTAGTCCTGATAGCTGTCAATAAACAAACACACATTTTTCCATTAGCACCAATGACAAAGAAATTTTATAATTACAAAAAAGGTCATAAAATCTACAGACAGAGGACATCATTTGGCAAATTCAATGCAACTAATGCCTCTATTTCAGCTTTAATGATAATCCAATGTTGAGAGAGGCCACAGCAAAATCGGTAATTTTCTGTAAGTCCAGGAAAAGTGAGAAGTGTTTTGATTATGGCCCACATTTAGGTTTGTTACCTTACCGTCTGTCATCATTCAAATATTCCAAATACAAACATAGAGCATTAACAAAAAGATGAAAAACATCCCAAACAAATGCTTAACATTTTCAATAAGACAAAAAAAGGTTAATAGTTACAATGGTTTACAAACAAAGTTTAGTGATTGTGCTTTTAAAACCAAAAAAAAAAAAAAAAGATAAGCAGTGCATTACAAAAAAATTACTCGCCAAGATCAAACAAAACTTCTTTAAGTGGCACTTCTTCTTTAAGGTGAATTGACACAAGTAGAGGTCTGAGATTTGGGCCAGTAACAGTTAATGATATTACCCAATCATCATTAAAAATGTCCATTGATTTTTCTGCTTATTTTCATGAGCATTGTTGAAGCTGAAAATTAGAAAAACTTTCAGATAAACTTGCTCATGCCATGATTAGGCAAATAGCAATCATATTGACTTACCTCCTGCCTATCCCAAAGGACATTTTTAATAAGAATGTAGTTAATGATGAAAATGGAAAGACAAATCAAAGTACCACAGGGGATTTAAAATGAGTACATATTTACAATAAGAGCCACCTTATCCCAAATTAATTTTACTTGCATTTGTAAAACTGTATCATCTGCAAAAGGTTAGCAAGAGACTGGCAGAAAAAAAGACACACAGTCTGTATTGAAATTGCAAGATACCATTTGCACTAACTGCAGACTACAGTGAAACCCCTAAAATAAAAGGATGTTCTGCATGATGTTCACCATGGGGTTCTTTTTAATCAATGCTGTATTACTTGCAATGTTATCAATTGGCTCACTGGTGTACTAGCAGTGTACTAAGCACCGCCTCGCTGGGGAGAAACCTCAGGATCCCAGGCTCTGAAATCCCTTTCTGTTCTAATTCTAAGCAGCAGCTGGCCCAAGTACCACCAAGAGCAGCTTACCTGCCTTCTTGGGCAGCGAAGGTGATGCACTTAGCTTTATGGAATAGGCAAGGGACGTTCCTAATAAGGAGGGTTTACAAAGAAAGAGTAAAATAAAAACTAGCATTCTGATGGCATGAAGAAAAATGAAAAATTGTACACTCTGATTGCACTGAACATTATTTCTGGCGTCAAACATCATCAGACTTGAGGCATCTTAAGTGATTATTTTTTTTTTCTGATTAGATTTTAAAAGCCTGTTACAGTACATGTCGTTGTCTTCAGCTTTCTGTTTCCTGTATTAAAAAAAAGACATAAATTACTACATGTTAGATTTTATTATTTAAAATTTGTTTCATATACTTCTTACAGGTTTGTTATCTTCATGTAATAACTACTACTTTTAATTATGTGCAGCAACGTGACTGCATGTTGGACATCCTTTCTACAATCAGGATTTAAACTGAATTAATATCATTAGGCAGAAAAAAAAGAAGAAAAAAGTTCATGCTTTAGCATCTAATAAAATCTAGAATGATAAACTATCAAAAAATGTGAAAAGCAATGTCAAGGTGTTCTTAGATGCTCTAGTTCTTTATTTTCAATTCTGAAAGAATCTGGATAACGTAAAGTGCACATTTAAATATTGTATTTCTGCAGGTTCTATTCCATAGGTTTTAGTATGGTGACAGTTATACTATGCTACATACTACTTGGTTTTTATGTTTTTGACACATTCTTAATGTTTCTTTTCTTGGATTGGGCATAATGTTAATAGACAGATAAATGTACTAATTTTTCTGAAGAGATATATTTCTGGTTCAAAAATGTTTTTTCTTGGCATCTGCCTAGGGACAGAAAATAGCCTTATTCTAGTCATCTTCTGTAGTACAACTGCAGTTACCTCCATCTCTTCTTCCTCCTCTTCTCCTTGTTCATATGCTCCCAGTACTTGCAATTCTGCAACATTCCTTCGGGCTACATTTGCTTGATCTGCCCTCTGTCTGCCTCCCGATCCTCGTGATGACATAGAACTGGAGGAGCTGGGATCTCTAGGATTATTTGATGTTGGAAACGTTGGTCTAGAATATGGCAGGATGTCCTCTGTATAATTAAATATACACATTGATATGTTTACAAGCCCAGAGATACTGTGATCCTAAAATTTCTGCATGCAGTTGATTTATTACACTTTTAATGATCCTCAGTAGGTTTAAAGTGATGCCTGACAGGAATATGAAATGCACTATTTCCCTAATAGCATTACAGAAGATTTCTTGAGGAAATTTATAGTATTCACATGGTAACATTCACCACAGAAAAACTAATTCATGATTACTGTCCACTTCATTTCAATTTATGATCCCTGCTCTATGTTCTACAGGAAAATTAAGAAAAAACCCACCCCTTGTAGTACATTTTCGATATGACTAGGTAGGAGGAAATGACAATACGTGCATGATACTCACAAGGAGCTCATTCCATCTAAATACTAGACCCTGCACTTCTCAGACTGAGTTTAAAACAAAATTAGTGGGCATGTTTTAAAATTTCTGCACCATCCTCTAAGGCAACCTTCTAATAACTTTTCTCTATAGCAATCCACTGTAACCAACCTCTTACTAATCTGCCCATTTAACCAACTTACTACCCAATCATCCCTGATATTGACCCTGGATACCTGCAGGAAGAAAGGACCAGGCACTTGTATGAATCTGTGTTGAAAGTCTTGGCAAACACTTGCCAAATTCCATTAATCATGTTCCATTAATTAGTAGTTTTACCAACTTCCATATACAAGAGATTACATTGATCAGGTCTGATTCATATAATGCCATGTCAGTATTTATAACTAATGCATTACTACTATGGCTTTCTTATTTTTTAAACAGGACCAGGTATCATTCTGGCCCTTTCCACCTTTACAAATAGACCAAGTGCCAATTCTTTGGTAGAAAAGTTAAATATCTGACTTACAGATCTACTGTCTGACTTCACTCACTTCCCTTAAAAATTAGATTATAATTAGATAGATTAAATATAACTAGACTATAAATGTATGGTAGGGGCAAGGATACTGATCATTACAACTCTCAAGGAATATTTCTGTTTGGGCTTTCTCAGTGTTAGCTTTAATACATGATGTGTATATGGACAGCATGATAGAAAATCTGTGGTTTTCATAAGCTTTTATTTCTGTTTTACCCTAGTAAGAACCTGCAACGTGACCTATATTAGCACTGTATAATTACAATAAATGGTGACAATTCAGCAGATCTAACTTCACTCACACCAGTGGTGTGAGAGACCTGAAAAGAGCTGGCCTGTTCCCTATGATCAACACCCAATACTTCAGTAAATGCATGCAAAATAACCTTGAAGAAGATGAGTTTTTGCTGCTGTGCCTTCTCGTTTGGGTGCTTTATTTCCTCGCAGTTTCCCATCGTTTTGCTGTTCCTGTGATTCCTTCCGCTCTCCCGAATTTGTCCGCACATCTGAATGCTGTCTCCCATCCACCCCATCCCGCCCCTTGTAGCTCGCTCCTTTCCTTTCTGCAGATCTGTCTGTCCTTGCTTCTATAGAAGCAAGTTTTGGCAACATGACTGGCCGCACCTCCAGCTGTGATTTGGACTGGGCGGTTGGTGATTTTATAGCTGGAGGTGGCACAGGAGGGGGTGGCAAGTCTACGAAGTTGAAAAAGAATAATAATTACGACGACATCATACACTAGTGAAATTAAGAAATAATATTTAACTCGAACTGAAGAAACAGATGCCCTATTTACTTTCAGCCCTCCCTCTGCCCTTCTCTTTCCACCCCAAAAAGTATGTTACTGTTACAACTGCTGATGGGTATTATTCCAAAGCTTGAGCTTTAAAAATGCCAAGACCTCTCACTGCCTTTTCAAATCACAGTATTTTATTAAAAATCGTTACAAAAAGCTATAATAAACTTTAGGCACTTAGATATTAATATAACAGTTACAGATATCAACATAAAGATATTAATGTATCTTTGCTGATATTTATTGGTTTTGCTACATCCATTCAACAACACAGCAGCTTGTGCTATAGTTGCTCAAGCTCTTCAGTGTACTGAGCATTAAAGCAAGTTGGCTGAGGTGTAAGAATGTATGTCACATGCACTGCTGATATGTGTAAGGATAAACTATATTAATTATTGCATTCTTCTTTCAAAATAATAGCTTAATCTAACACACATATCCCTGATGTCTGTGGGATGAGATACAAAAAAAATCCACACTCAATCAATGAAGCAATAAGTGCTCAGGAAGAACAAAAAAAGAAAAAAAGACACACAAGACTTTTGAATTTGTGTCCTTAAATTAGCACAGCTTAAGGGGTTCTAAAATTCTGTATATTTTTACATAGTATTTATAAGGCACACATATATTTTACTTAGTTAAATTTTTCTATTCCTGCATTACGAGTTAAAACTAGAACGTGTAAACTATTCATCACTATACAATAGTGCTCTGTGGAATATAAAATGTGAAGGAAAAAAATATAAAAGTCAAACAAGGAAGCAACAATACAAAAGCAGTTCACCACAAACCTGTAGGAACAAAACACATGCATAGAAGAGAAAAACAGGTTAAAAAAAGCTGTGAAAGATGTTTCTGAGGATAATATTCTGAAGTAAGATTGCTACCCCCCCAAGCACTATTAAAAATTGTAACTTTAGCATTTTATAATAGTGTGCATTCGCATTCATTCTTTCTACTTCCACAAAAATCTCGGAGTAGCTGTGTTTTTCAAACACCATCACTATATATACAGCTAATTCACAGTCTATTCAAGAGAACATTTCAACTGAAAATTAACTAAATTGGGCCAAGAATAAAGGCAGTACTCCTGAATAAGAAAAAAATAGTCACCTAACATACATGTATGAATTCAGACATGGCAAATGCCAGATATTTTTGAGAGGTTTTCCAGTGACACAAAGCAGAAGTGACTTAATCTAGCCCTGTGGAAAGGTGTAGCAATGCAGAGTTCAGTGCTCTATGCAAGCTTACTGGGCACCGTCCTCCACATTAGACTGGTGACATAACTTGGAATTGCCCTCGACCTGTTTTAAATAAGACTGGAAATTTTATCAGTTGTCTGGTCTGGGATAATGAGGAAGAAAGATGACATGAAGTACCTTTCCTAAGGTTGGACATATTTCAGGTAAATGAGAT
This sequence comes from Haliaeetus leucocephalus, assembly GCF_000737465.1. NCBI lineage: Eukaryota > Metazoa > Chordata > Aves > Accipitriformes > Accipitridae > Haliaeetus > Haliaeetus leucocephalus. The sequence goes on from NW_010972664.1 coordinate 3,562,600, forward strand.
CTGTAACGTCATTCTTGCTACATTAACTTCACTGTCTTGGTAAAAAACACAGACAAAAAAGAGGAAAAAACCCCCAAACAACACAAAAAAACAACCAAGCAACCAAGAAAACTCCTTGTTCTAATTCAGGGCTTGAATAAGGGACCAAACCCATTTAACAAGAAATGCAGAAATTTCTTTCCTTCTGTTCCTCTTAGCTAAGAACAAGTTGGACAACTCACCTTATATTCCTTGCAATTTTTGTAGGGTATTTCATTTTTCAAATTCTGGCAGTTTGGGGAACATCAGTTTTAGAGAGTAGCTAAAGGTAAACAATTGAATACTGAGACTTAATTTTAATTATCTAGTTAACACTCACCATTTGCAGATACCTTTTAAGAAAAAGCACCCTTATTTCCAAAACTTGAGAAGGCATAATGTGAATTAGCTGGAAGCTTGGATATACAAAGTGGCTGAATCAAACTAGTTTTATTTATGGAGTCAGAAATACTGGACTATAAATTAAGAACAAAGGCAGATCTGTGGGCAATGGACTGGACTTGTTTATCTGAGGGAACTAAAACTGTAAAATGGAGAGGCAACTTCTGATTCAGTAAGATATGAAATAGAACAGATTTTGGCCAGAAAGCAGTTATGCTGCATTCCTTTGCTATCCATAACTGTTTAAACATGGTTTACAGAGGTTACCTCTGTCCAATATACAACCTTAGCAATGAAACTCTGTAATTCCAGACATCAGAGCAGCATTCAGACAACCTCCTCTAAAAATGCCCTGCGAGCTCCAGCCACTGATGAGCGAACCAAACCACTTTCGCTCTGCTGCCCAGCCCTACAGATGCTTAAATCAATATGCACCTGCAGGTTAGGATATTTGGATCACAAGGCTCCATAGCCATGTGATCTTAAGTGTCAATACCTGCTCCAAAAAATGTTGGTCTGAAGAAGTACATAACCTCTCACAATTCAACAACTAGGTGAAAAATCATGTGAAGACTGCCCAAGACCTCAGAGTTGCATGTGATATGTTCCTGAAATCCCAGTGCATCAGACCATGTCAGATCCAGACCAAAGCTTATCAAGCACAAAAACTGTTCTTCAGAAGCAAGGCTGGAGATGGTGATGGTTCCCACCTTTTGCAGAATACTTTTAGTGATTACAGAACTTGGTTAAGATTTAAAAAATAAGATAAATTCTGCATTAGCCTGCAGAGATTCAAACAGAATTTTCCTTTCTGAGGAAAACATCCTTCTCACAACATGTCTTCTCTCAGAAATTGACATACTGAATCAGCAGTGGATGAAGATACTGAAACTCAGAAGTGTAGGCTTCTGGAATGACAGCTGTTCATGCAGTATCTTGTGTCTCACATTCCCCACTCACTGTCTCTGTTAAGTTATCAGAGCACTGAATAGCCTTTCTGTTGAGCCTGCTGATGTAAAGGGAGTGTAGGTACTTAACATCAGCCTTTTCGGTCACCCTTGGAGCCAGACTCCAACAGTTGTGGCACGGCAATGCCCTGGCTGAATGCCAAAGGGAAGGAACAGCATCTTTCCCGTAGCCTATAAAAATAACTTGGAACAAAGTGCTTTATTCAAGAATCCTATCCAGCTACACAGGACAGTGAACAAAGTGGTGTTAAATCTTGACTATGGAAAGGAAAGATGCATTGATATAAAAACTTTCATAAAACGGCAGTAGCTCTATGGTACAGTAATAACTAAAGAAAAGTGATACTCTCTTTTGAGAACATTTTTGCAACCTGCAGGGAAACTATAAAAATCTTCATTATAACACAGTACTCCTCGCTGAGAAGAATCCTTTACAGAGGCAAAAAAACTTTTCAGAGGTCAACACTATTACACCCCTGTGGTATTTATTTTAACAGCTCAGATCACAGAGAAAATCCAGATTCAATCTGCCTCCTCAAGTACAAACTGGCACACTTCTTATTAAAAGCAAAATGGAAACTTCCACTGTAAGGAATAAAAAACAAATCACAAAGCAACATCAAACCAATATAAAGAACTCAGAAGTATTTGTTAAAGGTCAGCTGCGCTCACATGTTTCATTCATGTCTATGTACTACTGCTGTATTGCTTTGCACGTAACTCAAACAATTAATGGATGCCATTTCATGGCACGGTCTACAGGGGAAACCTTCCATATACGTCTTTTGAAAGGAGCGATGATAATTTTCTAAATAAGAACATATACAGGAATCATGGGACAAGCAAAACCCCAGTGGGGAAAAATAATCTGGTAAATTAGTTTGGCACTGAAGTGGAGAAACGACAAATAAGCACAAAAAGATGAATTGTAAGTAGTGACAAATGAGGGAAGTAGGCCTTATTAGGCAAGTCTCTCTTTTAAGCTCTATCGGGCTGTAGATATCTACAGTCATACCCTGAAGAAAACAGCAGAGTTATAGATTTGATGCAATATTGGAGAAGATACAAAGTGAATTTTTTTTCTATTGAATATTTATGCAGGCATGTAAAACCCAAGATTGTTCCTGACTTAGTAAAGCTTTAAGATCATTTAAGATTCCTAGATACATAATAACGTCAGCTACTATTATTCATGTACTGAAGTTACTTTCATGCTTTATTTTGCAAGAAACATGGCTCAAACTGTACACAGTAATTGGATGAATAAATAGATAGAGCAAAACCAAATATGATGTATAAAAGCAGTGGGTTGTTGGGTTGTAGGGTTTTTTGTCTGTATGTACGTTTACATAATGCTTTTATCAAAACAATTTTCACTCCACAAAACCTCCCTCAGTAACAAAATCAACAAAATATCTCACAATGGAATCAGAATTAAGGACTGCAAAGAAGGCAGGTATCTGAAAATTATTATCATTCAATATCAAGCTGATTTTTGGCAGAGGTTAAGAAATGCATTCCTACTTATTTTTTATCTTGCTGAAATGTGTGCAGAATAGATTTTTGTGCACTGCACAGACAGAGGGAGACAAAAGTACAAATGATGCCAGCATGTGTAATGGCTTAACATTTCAAAGTGAAAATTCAAGGAAATATTTGGCAGATACTCAATTGCCTTTTGTGAGAAATTCAGCTGCCCTAACGTCATGTCATTGATAACTCAGCTAAATAACTCGGTTACAGTCTCAACCAGTTAGTTGTGAAAATGTTAGTATTTTTTCCTGTGTCACTCAGAGATTTAAAATAGAATCAGGCTTTAAAATCTCACGTGAACTGTCAATGGCATAATTTCTATTGAAAGACCTACTGAATCGAAGCATTGGCAAAGTACTTTTATCCTTTTTATCTAAATGCTTACAATTCTGAGGGCTTGTAACTACTAAGTCAATTCAAGACAGTTTAGAAGACACTTTCATATATATAATTTTAGAAAAGACAAAAATATTCTTTTAAAATTTGGTTTCTTAAATTAAATATGTAAGTAGGTCAGGCAAGGTTGAGAAGGAGGATACATCTGTTAGTTGGTTCTTGTAATGCACTCTTAGTAGTTAACTCTCTAGAAGGCTAGATGAAGAGCAATTAAAAATTCATATATTTTAATCCTTACCATCTACTGAGCAAAGATTTTTAGCAACAAATATGGAGAACATTTCACCGCCTGGATGACTGTCAAGGAACAAAACAACTGAGCTGAAATCCCGTTCCACATAAAGTAGAAACTGATTTGAACTAATGCTAGCAGAAAATACAAAATTGTTACTACTTGTACAATGCAGAGTAGATCAGAGAGCACTCTATTTCAGGAGGAGTAGTGTTACATTAGTAACAAACACACTTCCAGAAATACCAATGTCTCTCACAAATCTTGCTGTACAAAGAAAAAAAAAAATACAGAATTTTTTAAGACTTACATATATTGCTGCTGATAATACTCTTGGCATTTTCAACCATTCATGCAAAGACTTAATTTATTTATATATCCTTTCATGTAAATTCTTCATGACACCAGTATTTCATGAAACTGCTAGCAAATACTAATTCAGGTAATTTGGGAACAGTAGAATATTCTTTATATGTGAAAGTAAATTCCATTTTAAAGACTGAGAAAGTAATGAAGCCATGTATTTTTCTCTTTTTAGTATTTATTCAACGCTTCTAGCCACCAATAAATGCTTAAATTCAGAATATCTGCTTCGCTCTCCTACAAAAACATGTATGTTCACCCACTATGAGGAAAAAAAAATCTTTTTATCAGGCACTCCTTTATAAAAAAGATAAGTAACAGTGTGTGACATCAAGCCAACAGAAAAACCTAAGTATATGTGGGAAAGGTCAATTGTCCTAAAATGCTTCATTCATGTCTCTGTATCAGTTTTCTCTGCTTAAGAAAAACAATTAGCAGATGTTATTTTGTAGCTAATTCTAAACGGACAATATACTAGATGTGGCTATTAAAATGAACGTTAGAATCTTCAGTAAGGTTCCAAATATGCTTATGTAAATGATTGAGGGGAAAAAAAATAATAAAAAAATCAAACCCAAACAAGCCCTTCAACCTTTGAACTGAGTTTTATTAGATCTGCAGAAATTAAAGCCATAATTTGCTGTTCCCTGAATGACCACACTGTATTGCACACTAAACAGGTTAGCGGAAATTCTTACCTAATTAGAAAATACGCTGAAGTAAGCTGGTGCTATATAACACAAAACAAATATTGATCACGATTGTCAAATCTATTGCAATATCTAACCACAATGCTCTATGATGTAACTTTGTATAATTACTTTCACAAAAAGCTGTCATCAAATACAGGCCCACCTCTTATTTATTCCTGTGTTAGAAGAAAATGGCCACATAAAACTCCTGTCCGGATTTTATTTCTGATGTCCTAGCTGCTGTGTTTGTATTGAGGTTTGATGCTCAGCCAATTATGCAGTTAAGAGCATTCTCTTCAAGAGAATAAAAGCTGATAAAATGTCCATAAAATCTTGCAAAACGCCATTACAAGGGTCTCGTAAACGTAACATTTCTGGTACAGTTTTGGGATTTATACCTTGTGTTGTCCTTTCACGGAAGCAAACATGCACAAAACCACTGTAATAACCTCTTGAAATCAGATAATATTCCAACAGCTCAGTTTCACTGACAGAAGGGGCCTGGGCATAAGCCAAGAGGCCCAGGTGCACTGTGTCATGCCAGTATTTAATGCAGCCTAATATCAGATAGATGCTAGTGAGAGAAAATACTCAGAATAAAGTACAGATAATAGCACGGACAACCACTCATTGCTAAATTACTTCTGCTCATCGTGCTGTGAGCTTTGTATTAAATTTTTTCGTCAAGTGGCAGGAATCATAGGGAGAAGTGGCTCAAAACTCCCTTCTTGTAACCCTGGATAAGGATCTATAATATTAGGCTTTCATATGGTAATGGCAAATGATGCCCCTCTTTGAAAAATTTCAGACTGGTAATGAAAGTCCTAATCAGATTGTTGTTGCAGAGAACCAGGAGGTGGTGAACGATGCCTTTCTTCCCCCTCCCCCGTTAGCAAATTCAGCAAACTTGACAAGATGGGTTAAGTCTTGGAGAATTTATCTTACATGAATTTCCAACAAAGCCCGTGGGTTGTTTTATAAAACTGGAAGGTACTGCTTTAATAAAAGCTCCACCACCTGAGGCATTTTCATTAAAGGCTCTCTCTAGACAACATTACAATGTTTGCATTATCCTTCTACACTCCCAAGAGAATACAAGCACTACCTTTTCAGCAAGAGTTGATATTGTGTGTGAAGGCACAAGAGGAGATGATTAGATTTTGCTTTTACTCACAAAATAACCGCTTGCAACAATGTTGTGGTCAGGATTAAAATTCATTGATTTGTGTTGTCCACCATTTGAATGGTAAGTTGTTTTTTTCAGGAAAAGATACATTCTGAAGGTTTTAATAGTCAGTCATGTGAACGAAGATTTTAATCCTAACCACACATTATTCTCAATGACTGTACTATTTATGCTATCTGGGCTCTTAAATAATGATGGTAATTAGCCGATTAGGACACTATAGAAAACAGGTGCAAGGCTCTGGAGTGGAAGCATCGATGTACAGTATTAAGGAACTCTGACATTTAAAATGATTAATCTGTTCAGTGTGTTTAGCAACAGGAAACACAAATCACCGAATTCTGAAACATAATGCTATCTCTGTGGAAAAATTTCACACACACACACTGAATTCATATTTAGAAAGGTTCACTGATGTTTTCACCCGTTTCAGTGGACTCACCATCTGTGTAGACTTCTCTGCGCAGATGTCCTGGCTGGTGTTTTTGCTTTTTGGCAGGTCGGACCTTCTGTATTACAACAGCACTCATGTTGCTGTCGGTAGATACAGGGCTGGTTGGTCTAGGACAGTGTGATGCATGAAAATGTCTACGGCCTGGAAATTGTTACAGAACAATAGCTATTATTTTTCTTACCTAAAATAAGACATTTCATACTTTCTCTTTTTTCATATCAGAATGACCTAGGTATACGAAACCTGAAAATACACTGTTGGAACAATAATAAAACTCTTATCCTTCCTGTAATCAGTTTTAGAGTAAGCTGTAACTAAATCAAAGCGTTTGCTATCCTATCAGTAGGCAGGCTAGCTTAGTCGCACAGAAATTACCCAACTGCTTGGTAGCTGGTAGCTCCTGCCCCAGGAGCATGACCTCCATCAGCAGGCAAGCACAAGCAGGCTTCCTGCCCAGCAACTTTCTGTAAACAACAAAACATTTCACTTTCAAGATGGGTTTCACCTCTCCTAGCTCAGGCAGTGTGAGGTCACCTATGCCATAAGCAGAGGAAGTCACCAGCAGGTCTCAGGTACAGATGCCTCCTCCACCGTTTTGCATGAATTACTAGGAATGCATCTGGGATGTATGCCTCACATTTTATCACAGCTTATTTTCAGATAAGAAGTGTCACGTTTTTAGGACGTGTAGTCAGGTACCAGTAATATCAATACATAAAAATCACTGCATAACATGAACTTGACTGCTGTAAAATTATTTACCTGTAATAGTAATGAGACATAAAAAGACCTTTCCTAAATATATAAATTTGGACACACATATTTATATGAACTTATATGTATAAAATGGATACAATCCTGGCCCCATGGGTATGAATGGGAGTTTTACCACCTACTTCAATCGGCCAGGATTTCATCCAGAATTACTAAATTACCTCCCCTCTCACTCTTCATGATGAACAGCTGTGTTGAAATGAAACAAAGGAATATTAACTGGGAGGGGATATCAGAAATGGGAGGAAGGTTGCAAATCTTTGGAGTCAGGGTGGACACAGTTGTGACACAGTACCTCTTCTCCAGGTCTGGCAGTTTAATAGGATTGATTGGCAAAACATACTTGGATCTGCTTGAAACCTGCATCCCACCCTGCGGTATTCTTATTTCTTAGCTGAACTATAACAATATCCATTGGGCCTAGTCAGGTTGATGATTACCTGTACATATCCAGTGTTACTAGTAACCAGTATGTTGTAAAACCTTAAATATTTCAGATATCATATTTCATATGTCCAGGGGTGATTCAGAAGACAAAAAAAAACAGAAGAAACATACACATAAGGCCTTGCTGCATATGCATAATCTATAATCTAAACTGCAACTAATAACAGCTGTCAAATTACAAAACCAACACAAATCCAGTTCATCTCAATAATACAGCAGTAAGAGCTTGAACAGCATTTTCCAAAAGAACAAGAAAATATAAAAAGGAAAACAATTATATTACCATTTCTTTTCTTTCAAATGCAGGGGGAATATGGTTCTAAAGGTTTACTATTTTTTTGGACATTTAAATACAGAGGGATTAAATCTGTCATGAAGAGTGACTGAAAACACTGGGAGCCTTGCATCAGGAAAAGGATAGAATTCTGTAATCCTTTTTTTTTTTTTTCCTCTCATTCAGTTCTGAGTGCAAATCCACCAGCAGGGTTGAGGTTTGGCAATAATCAGTAAGACCAAAAAATTAAGAACTACTTATGAAAAACAATGTAGAGCAGCAATTTATTTAAACTGTTACACCAAAACTCCTTTTCTGACTCTTCCACTAGTGTAAATTGACAGCCCCGCCCCGAATTTCTAAATGTTTTAAGAACAACAGGAATCCAGGAAGCGGTTGTGGATAAATACATTTCACAGTGGCCATTTTTTTTCTTCTCCCATTGAATAGAGGACAAACTCACCTCCTGCTGCATCCTGCATTTGACGTCTGGCTACTTTCAGGCCAGCGTATTCAGCAGCTGCTGCAACAGCCTGTGCAAAATCTGCATCGGTAAAAAATGATCCATCAGAAGAGCTAACACTAGACCGCCCACTTGAGATGTTATCTTCTTCAGAGGCTGAACCCCAGCCATTGATCATGGACCCTGTTACAGAGCTCTCCAAATCCCCAACGCTGGAGGCAGGTGTCTGCTCAAGGCCACGCAAAAGGAGCCTTCTGTTCTGCATCTTGGCAACCTCTATATCTGCCTCATCCTCTTCCTCTTCTGGTGCGTCAGTATCCATATCAGAGACCAAGGGCCCTGAGATATATCCATAGGTATGTGGTGGGGAGATAGGCCTTGGAGGGGGTGGAGGACTCACAGGTTGACGCCTGCATAAGAATACAAAGGTAAGAAGAATTCAAGTCATGTAACGTAGTCAGAGGAAATGGTAGATTGATGAAAATATTTCCTTTATTTCCCAACAAGCTTGACTTGCCTTTTTAAATCAACAGAATTTATATCTGAAAGGTTCAGGGTTGGTTGTTTTTTTTAGTTTTTATTACTGCTGTAAATCAGAACTGGCAGCTATGTAGTTTGAAATCTACCACAAAGAAATCTGATTTTTTAATATGGTTCCTTTAACAGTGATTTTAATGAAAATTGTCTTATTTTGCATAAAGCTGTTCATTTTTCCTAAAGTAGCACATGTACAGCTAGGTGAAGAGGTGGTTACAGTTCATGTGACTATTTAAATAAATTATTTGTGCACCTTTCAGAGTATGAGCAAAAGAAGTGTCTGTATATTACTTTAGAAGCTTGAAACTATCAATGTCAACAGATGCATCTATCTGAACAGATTGCTCCAGAAACTTTATCTTCCCTCCACCCACCCCAGTGATTCAGAAAGATATAAAAAGAGATATTGTTATTTCATTATCTTTTAAATTGGTCTAGGTGATAATATAAACAGAATTATCCAGCGTAACGTTAGTTCTAGGTCTTAAGAATACCAAAATGCATATAGATCTATGGGTTAATTTATTTTGAGCTTAAATCATCAGTAATGGTGTCTCCAGCTTAAAGAGGTAAAGTATCAGCTGTCATTAGATCAACATTCAGTTTAGTTAATACTTCACTCAGAAGTCCCAGGTAGTAACATTGTCAACAGTTTTTCTTCACAGGGCCACAGGCATGCTCTTTAATTGCCATTTGTCTGATAGGAAGGAATCCTTTCTGCAGCAGTGGCTGTACTGCTGGCTTTGCTTACCAGGAATTTCTACTGCAGTCTGCTTTGCAAAAATGTCTGAAGTAATTTTCCTTTGTCAATCTTTCCCTCTTATTATCTCATTGACGAATGGTGACTCTCATAAATTAAATCTTTTTTTGGGGATGTGATTTTTTTATTTTAATAAATAGGAATACTTAGTAATTTTGAAAGGAAAATTTAGCAAGGAAAAGCCTAATACTCTGTGGCAAGAGCAAGCTGGAACCTCCCTGGACTACATCATCTAGCCACTGTTTTCCACTTGCTGTATTAAGTACTGAATGGAATGAAGAAAAGGTCAGTTAAGAAGATATACCCAATAATCATTTAATACCACTCCCCCTCAATCCCAGAAGCCATTGCTGCATGGGAATCGCTACCTGCCTTTGACTAGAAACCCTGCCCAATAAAGTTTTACTGCCTTAATTTAAAGCTCTTGTGACAACTGTCCTTGTAATGTATTTGCCAGTCTTCCTATTCTCTAGGTTTTGGTATTAGAAGACAGGCAACTGGTTACAAAATATATTAGGGTTTGTCCTGGAAAATACAGCTTGCCTGCCAACCTTTAAGGATAGGCTAATTGAGAGCAGCTGGTTCATGGGCATACAGAATTAACAATACTTCGTTCACTTTATCTGATGCAGTGGTTCTCGCTTTAACTGTGACATCGTCTCCTATCTCAGCTCTCGCTTTAACATTGACATCATCTGCTATCTCACTAAATCTTTAGTTTTTTCTCTGCTTGTCCACTCTTCCAGAGCACAGATTTCTATTTCAGTTTGCTATACTTCTAGCAAGCTGACTGGACAGAGAAATATTACAGTACACCATCACCACCAGAATCGTATTCTAGATGCCTGGTTCTGATCAGAAACTGAGATAATACTCAGCAGAACTACAAGTAAAGCTAATAAAAGGTATGACAAACAGTATTTTAGTCATTATTTTCACTATAAACCCAGCATTTACAAAAACCCCCAAAACAATAGAGAGAGGCACTGCTCAGAATGTATTCTTAATTAGAAAGTATTGTCACACCATGTTCAAAACAGAACCCCCGCTTCCAGAATGGGCTACAGCTGTTGAGCACAGTACATCCAACTCCTTAACAGCAATGCCATGGGTCATATCAATGCTGCTAGATGGAAAAGGTAGTCAGCCAAGCCTTACAAATCAAGTAAATAGAATTACGTGAATCTTTTTTAACTGATGAGATGTATGTAGCAAAAAGAAAAGAAACAATGTTTGAAAAAGTACGATTAAAAAAACAGATTTAGTCACTAGCAATTCTGAGACTTTCAGCAAAGCTAGACTTAACCATTGTAGGAAGAACAAAATAAATACACATTTTATTTTTTCAGTCTACTCAATGAGTAAGCTGTACCCCCTAGGAGCTTAAATTGGACATTCTTCCACACACTTCTGCCACTACTTCTTATGTCATTTATGGTGACTAGCCAGGAGTCTTTGTGTTGAACAAACCACCTACTTTCCAGGCAGTTGCTGGCTGGTTATGCATGTTTGCATATATATGCTCCAATGCCTACTCCATTCTTTATGTCAGTATGCATCTCCCATTCTCCAGAACATGGTAGCTGAGGTTCTGGAAAGTCACTCACAACACATTGCTCACTTAGCATTTCCCTTTTCCATTAGTGTCCAGCTAGTTTAACCTCTAAATAACTCAGAAAACTTAAGTGATTAAAATGAACACTTCTGTGCCCTGACATAACAGGGCCAATGGAAATTACAGGATAATCTTATTAGCTACCCACTAATGAAAAGAGTGATTTTAAAGAGTCAGGACGGCAGAAGAAGAGAGGAGGATACACAGTACAAGAAGTGTTACCATAAAGAAAACAAAACAAGGCAGACCAAGTAGAAGTGGGGAGCAAAATTAAAAGCAGATATAGGCCCTTTTAAAAAAACAAACAATAACTAATGCTTACTTAAAAAAGGGAAACATAAAAATGAACTAACTTTTCAAAAAACATTCTGGAAAATACATCCATAAATGTCCAGTAAGCTATATCAACAAAAGCAAAGTTCTACAGTCTACTTGGCAAGAACAAATTCATTTCATCATAATAGGCCTGCATTTCACTAAAAATAGAAAGTATGACTAGAATATTGCAGGTAAGTTTGTATATTTGTGGTAACAAACAATATGTGCAAACCGCTGGAGGAAAAAGAATAATAAAAGAAATATAATTTGGGATAGAAAAGCTGTGCTTTCTTAACAAAAAGCAAGACAAGTAAGCATCATGCATAAAAAGCCCCATTCAGAATTCACTGTCTTATGGAAGAGAAGCTGTGAGAGTCTATATGCAAAATAGTTTGTACTAAAAGCAACTTGGAGAAGAAACAAAATTTCCCTGTAAAAAATATCTATCTTTATTAATGTTGGTCATTCCTTTAAATAAGGGTAGGTGGAAATGTTAAGAAAATTTTGCAAGCAATAATTTCCTGTAGTAGGATTTATGAGAGGAGGCAAATCTATAGGTTATATAAATTATATATTTATATATATTCATACATATTGGTGACAAGTTAATTGCACAGTTACTGTGAAATAATGCATGCTATTTTATGGTAATAATGCAGTAAATCTATTGGAAACAATGGAACTGTAATTATATGGTAAGCTGTGTTAACGATACCACTTTAATATCGTGATGACTGTGAATTTAACTTATGTCAGCATCGTATGTACTGTAAAGTGATATACTGCATTTCTTTCCATGGTGTAATAATAAAGCAACTTAATTACGTATTTCTTAGGTTACAAATAGTTAAATATTAGCAGAATAAGTATCATGGGGAAAATCTTGGCCTCACTGAATTCAACAGGAATTTTCAGCGGGGCTAGGATGACTTTTGTCACATCTCTCTTGCTACATTTGCATTGACACACCTCCGGTCAGGTTGGTGTTGTATGTGTCCCAGATCCTCCTGACAGTCCTGTAACATGGGCTGGAGTTCTTCCTGGGGAGAGGGAGTGAGAGTGGCAGTTGACTGATGGCTATAGGAGACAGCGGCTGGAGAGGAAGCTGCTCCTCGGACAGGTGGAGTAGGACCTCGCTCATCTTCTTCCTCTTCCTCTAGCTCATCCTGCTGCAGATACATCCTTGCAGGTGGGACAGGACAAGGAATTTCTTGGTCATAGCTAAAATTAATTTTTTAAGAAAATAAGGACTTAATTTTTTACTGTGTAATTAGCATATCTGATACACATATAAACAGCCCAGAGAAAAAAATCATTGTTATATGTGCTCTTGAAAACAGCTTAGTGAGGATGTACTGAGTGGATGTACACCACTGCCAGTGAGTGATCTCTAAGTAGCCACACTACAGATAGATGAGGAGCACCAGAACGGTACTGAAGGAAGGTCTCACTGCCAGCTTATAGGGCAAATTACTGTTCAATTAACTAGCGGTTGAAGTGAGAAATGGATGATGTATTCATTTTTCTTACCTTTCATCCACTGAAAGACTGTAATCTTCACTATTGCTATGGGGAGGTGGATGTGCTGGAGGTGGTGGAAGAAGATCTGCCCAGTTCATGCCAGCTTGCTTGGGAGCCTTTGGAGTCCGAGCACCCTTCTTGTGCCCTTGACTCCCTGTGAATAAAAACCAGTACATATTTGTAATGCTTGTAAGTATCTCCTCACCACTACCTTTGAAAAACAAAATAACCATAATCCCTCCCAGATCCTCTTGAATTCTCTGGGAATTTACTGTTGTGCTGAGTTGGAATAAACTGGCATTCATCCTTTTTATACCAATTTGTGATTGTAGTTTCTTTGTAGAATCACTCTACATTTTAAGCAGCTGAATTTAACCAGAAAATTTACATAGCAAGAAAAAAGCACATGGGATACAAAACTCAAATTGTTAATAAATAGTCAAAATGTGATAAAACCATAAATGAATTTTACAAGCAATGTCATTAAGAGTGAGCTTCCTACTTCTATTAATTACATTATAGATTATCATCTAAAACAAATGAGCTGTAGACATATTTTCTAAAGTGCCTTTATACTATTTAATTGTTGGAACCTAAAATACAATATGACACAGATATGATCTATTAAAGTTCCACTGTTGCATTAAGTCACTGAATATATGTAATTTGTACTTGTCCACGGAAACATTTTAGGCACAATGAAATTACTGGTTTTAGTCTAAATGGCAGGTGCAGTTGAAAATAATTGCTGGAAGAACTAAAATAACAGAAAAAAGAAGAAAGAAGATCAATGAAGTATGGCACAAATGTTTTCAACTACTATTGCTGGGAAATTATAGCTCATAATACAACAATGTAGCTTTAACAGTTCCAATAACTTTGAATAAGACCAATTATTCAGGTGGTCTTGAAATTTAACTTTGGACATGGCTATGATGAGAGCTGACTCTTGCATTGTTCCTTGGTATATGATTTTATCCTTCTTTGTTATTGTTACATCTTTATTTGTAGATAAAGTCACCATATTTTTTGTTTTAGAATCCTTCACATTTCTCTCTTCAACTGAGGCATGGTTTTATATTACCATAGTTAAGCCTTATACATGTGATTAAATATGTTGCAGTGACATTTAGGAAGCTTGTTTTCCCTCACTTTTGCTGTCTCAGATTTTCCATTCTTATGGACAGTAGTTCTGCTTATTATTGTCCCCCATTAGCTGCCAGATACAAAGAAGTTTTAGCTATGTACAATCATTCTTCTGATATCTCAGTATGTCAAGCAAGACTCTAACTATCCCAAGGCAACCATCATCTGCATTCTCTACCCTAGGCACCATGATATATACTAGGTTCAGCACAATTAATTTATTACTCTGGTCACCTTGCTTCATTCCTGCTGGAGTCCTTGGTATAGGACTATAAATTGTTAGTGTTATGAATAACGATAATAGGTGTCAGCATGGAGAATACCACCTTCTCATTTTTAATTTGCATGGGTTCATACCAGAGATGTTTCACGCCAAATTTCAGGCCTTAACGTCACTGAGCACAGGCTCAGCCCCAGAACACCCCTGAGCAGCTGGGAGAATTGGGACCTGTGCTTATCTCACCCCAGCCACTGAGAATGCAGGGCACCAAAAGGCACAGCAGGCTCATCTACATGTTTATGCCTCTGCTGTGCCTCAGTCACAATCGGTCAAGATGGAGCAGGTTAGGATTAAGGCAACTGGACTATCAAAGGCAACAGCAAAACAAAAGGTGAAAAATCCTCATCTTGACTAGTAGATGTAAGTCCAGGGCGCTGCTGATTGTGACCATAACTCACCCTATAATTGGCTTGATGTAAATAAACACAGGCTAAGTATCAGACTTACAGTAAAGCCCCAAACCAAGCCTATGTGTAGTTTCTCATTTAGCTCTGAACATTTCACACACCTCTACCAGAAACTGAAGCCAAAAGTGAACAGGTTATAAACCATGATGAGAAGCAGTAACTTTTGAATTAAACCATATTCTGTGGTTCCAAAGCACAGAGTGCAATTTCAGTGCCCTGGTCAGCATTCTCCAGCACAAAACTGTCTTGTTTCAAGATTTTTACGAAGGACTTTTAGATATTTTGCAAAGGAGATGCTGATGAGAAACAAAATTTAACTTTAATTATCTACTGTCTACATTTGAATGATGTACAAGAATAGTTTTGACATATAGCCACTGAAATCTATAAAAATTTCATGTATGCATGCATGCTTTTTTACTCAATAAAATACATGGGTTTAATTTAAAAAAATGAAAAAATTTCTTAAAGCAGTTCTGTTAGGTAGCAATCAAATGTTCTGCTACCTTCAGACTGTTCATGAATAAGGTTGTCTTGGGTAAGTAGACCCAAGAAATGGAAAAGAGGCCAGTAAAGTACCAGGAAGGTAATAAAATCCTCTTTTTTGTGACAGCTGAAAAGGAATTTCTGTGACTGGCCCATCTGGAGACCATAATACTAACCACTAGGGCATTAACATTAGGAAATCCAGCTTCTATTTGATTTCATGACTTTCACAATTTTGGACAATCAATTACTCAATTGACATTCAGATGGCACTAAGCAATCATGAGGATGCAACAGAAATACAGGCACCTATTAGGCCAGTTTTTATGCTGTTTAACATCCCTGAGCTGTATTACTGTCAGTGGGTTCCTCCCCATCATCCCTTCCGCAAGTCCAGTAGCTGGTGCTAACTACAGCTAGAGCATCCAAACACCAAAAAGCCTAAGGTTTGGAAAACTCTGTAGATACTCACCAGATGTACTACTGCCTCTGTCCGAGCTGTTGTAGGATCCACCTGTATTCTGGTCGTACGACTGGTTGTACGGAATAGTCGGAGCAATGTTGTCATTTACTCGGTAATCTGCAAGTTCAATAGTATAGTTAATGCTACCCTTCAGAAACACATCTACTTTTATATACCTGATTTATAACACAAAGTAAGATCTCCTGAAAATAGTGAGGAAAAAAATAAATTCATTTTTTTGAAAGGAAAGTCATCCTATAATCATGTTTTATTTTTATTTTGTCTCTAACTGCAAGTTTAAGGAAAGTCATGGGAACTTAGTAGCTCCACAGCAAAAATGAGGTAAAACGAAATCCTATGCACAGGGTTGTTGCAGTGCCTCTGCAGTGATTAAATCTCAATGGATATATGTACGACCTGTGTGAGCATTTTGCATACGAATAGACTGTCACCGTGATTGATTTTCCATGGTCTCTGCTTAATTTACGTATGCAGGGCAGCCAATGGACTGTGGTAGCTACTTTCTGTATTTCAAAGGTGACAAACCCACATAGGAGTCAGCCCTGTATTACAAGTGCTGAATCATCTGCTGGAGCAACAATGCAGCTCCACTGAATTTGGTTTACAACAGATCTTTGTTTAACGCCTGCTGGCTCCAACAATATTTCTATTTACATTGGGTCTTGCGGGTTCTAGCTACAGGTGGGGCCTTTTTTTGCTAATGGCTGTTACCATAACTTCCTTCTCCAGTTCCAAAGCACTTGATATACATGCATTACTTTTAAATCTAGATTTGGCAACCAGATCTGTAAAACTGTATCAGAAGTAAAATACTCATCTGACAAAACAGTACTCTCATGCCAAAAAGGAATTACAATTTACAGAGAACAGAAAGGAGCTGAGTTACTCTTCAAACAGCAAATAAAACTGTGTCATAAACAGAACCACTGGACATAAAGTAGTGACAATGAAGCACAGCATCTAACTCATCAAAATGGTTATTTCCGATCACAAAAGCTATATGTATAATCACCAGCAAGACGGTTTTGACTTAGTAAATGAGAAAACCAAGATCAGAATATTGACTCATAAAATAGCAAATCAAAACAAAAATAAACAAAACTAAGAATCCAGTCCCATCTGCTGCAGAAATGTTTGTGATAATGTAAGCATGGGAGAAAGAGCAAAATGATAAATTCCACACCAGAGTGTATTCTGCAATAGTTTCTTGGCCTAGTTGCATTCCAGAGACCACGCTGAAGCCCTACATACCACATATGTTTACACAGAGGATAAACAGTAAATCAACACTCTGAAATATGTATATATGACTGTCAGCAGACAATGCTTTAAGGGGGCCTTTCCACACTACAATATGCTACAGAATATGCAGCTGTAATATACACAGTTTGAAAGATGCAGTATCTTCCAGGGCATAAAAAACAAACATATTTTAATTCCAAAACAGATATGTAATACACAGTTCATGAAAGAAAACATAATTACAAAAAAATACAGCTTTCACCCTCTAGTAAAGAGCCACAAAAATTGAATTTTCATTTGACAAGTTTATGTCAAGGGAAGGTGTCACATTTTATATTGCCCTTTGAACTCCTCCGTGAGTAGATGGGTCTGGTAGAGAAATCAACATTCCTGTAATGAAACGTATCTTTTTACCGGATAACTTATCACTATGTGATCACTTGAGTTACAACAATCCAAGCAAAGAGTTTCAAGTTAGAATGGGTCCAGTTCCTAGGGATACTGTTTTGCAAATCAGGTTATTAAAAGAGGTTGCATGGTAGCCTAGAGGACTAGCAGGAAATCACATACCTATTTCTTTCAACTCCCACACATTATATTAAAGAAACATGCCCTCAAGGCCACAAAAGTACATTCTGATGTTTCCCGTTAACACTGAAATAATTTTATTTTTAGCTTCTGGATGCACAGACTTCAGTCAGGGTAACAAAGGAATTTAGTTTCCAGAACTGTGTGCGGTAGCATTGCCTCTCAATATGTGAATTTGAAGGCTTGTTAGGAACAAGTCTAAAATGAATTGGATCACTCCATTTGTGTCCCCAGTGTAAAACACAATACAATTTTACAGAGTTTGATATGCAAAATTTCATTCGTTTACATGAACATGTAGATTTAATTAGTCTCCATCCACGACTGGGAAGAGTGGGTTGACCTATTTAAAATTTAAGGTAGAGTATAATGTGACTACCATGCATCTGTCTTATTAATAAAATATCTGGGCTCTGTCCTAACCAATCCCTTAACTACTATTAAATTTAAATTAATCTCAAATCCATAGGAAATGTATTTTATTTAACTCTTTTCTAAAGATACAGCTTGTTATTTTTTATAATAAATTCAATATCTCAAGGTTATTGTGGTGCTAATTAACTTTCTGACACTGCTAACCGTGAATTTCTAAATTTAAAGAGGGAGAATTCTAAAAGCACCACAGAAGTCTGTAATTGCTGAACCTGAAAGCTTTAGACTCCCAGCACCAGAAGGTCAAAATGCCTCTGATGCCTAAAGAGGAGAAACAAGCTAAAAGCTCTTCACCTTTGTTTAATTTGTTTTGCTCCATAATGTTGTACTGTATGGGTGCAACCTCTTGCTTTTGCTGAACAGAGGGTTTCCAGTGTTTCTCATTCGTATCCCCGCTGCCATTGTTAACATTATTGCTGATATTTGACTGGATGAGTTGAGTGGTGGCATAAGGAGTGGGCTGCCCAGGCTGGCTGACAAATCTTCCGTCCTTTAGATTTGGACTATTGAAGGTTTTCATCTCATTGATTTTGTTGCTGAGGTCCACGTCACCATATACAGTTGACTCAGGCAACATCAGGTTTGTTTGCTTGTTGTCCAGCTGATTGTTGTAATTTGCTATACAATCGGCTAACCACAGAGGAAAGAAAAAAGAAAAGGTCATTCTGTTCGCTTACACTATACTTTCAATGAAATTCCCTTTAAAAATTTTTTAGTACATAACTACATGGCTTGCATCCATGAAGCAGAGATACTGTAATTAACTAAGTAACTTATAGAATATTATTTACTTTATAAACTACTGCTTCAAAAGTAGTGTTCACTGTTTTGATTCACTGTAAATTCAGACCTGCTGAATTGTATCTACAATGACTTACCTTACTGGGCTTTTTCTACAGTGGCCATATAAACATTCACATTTTTAGACATTATTCTCAAAGCAGTATAGATATCCAATCAGTAACTGTAATTAAAATACTTTGCATTGAAAGGAAAAATCAACCAAAACTTAACAGCAGGAATAACTAAACATGACAGTCATCTCATGTCACCTCAACAGCATTTAGACTTTCTTGTACTTGTGATAAGAAACAGAGATACAACATATTTTTATAAAACAGACTGAAAAATGATTACACATAACAGAATTAAAGAGAAACAGTACAATATGAAAGGTAACTCAGTACCCAGTAGCAACTCTTTATTTGGTCATTGTTTCCTTGTACAATCTTATATTTTGGTTTGAAAGAAAAAGACAGGAAAGCAATCTGGAATTTTTGCTAATTTTTAGTTGCTTTGGATATTGCAAAATAAGTAATACCATAGTAATACCATTGTCCTGTATGACAAATATATATCTCATATAGAGAACATGAATTCATTCTTCTAATAGTTATTGCATTGTGAGATCACCACTTATGTACAGAGTAAATTAGACATGTACTGATGCTCTGGCCACTAATGTATGAACCAGTGTCTATTGTATTATATTAAGCAATTATATATCCAGCATATTCTTCATTCCTAATACCTCATGCTTTGCTATAATATCTTTGCAGAGTCACTTACAACATATATTTTTACCTCCTTCCATTTTCAGCTACATCCGATTTGTATGTAGGGCAATATAATCAACACAGTATATGCAGTAGGCACATTTTTTTTTTTTACACAGACACATTAGAAGTCCTCATACAAAGTACTTAAACAAAACTGGTTTACCTATATAACAGAAGATTTATTCTGTTAGGTTTTTTTATAGCATCTACTTTTAGAACAACCCGTTCCCGTTCTGTAGACTTGGAAGACAGTACTATACTTAAAAGAAATTAAAAATGCACAGTTATTTAGCATGTTCACAGCTATAGAGGGGATATCCAACTCTGCTGCTTCAGAGCATAAGCCAAGCCCAAGCTGACACAATTAAGAATATTTGCCAGATTTTCCAGGACAGAAGAGACCACTATGAGCATCTTGCCTGACCCTCAAGCTCATAAGCTCTACTTGAAAGGAAGGAATCACTTTGCAACACAACCAAGCTTAGTATAAAAGCTAAATTGATAAGGAATCCACTGCACCTCATTACAAGATAATATAATACTTTACAACCCTCAAAAACATGCATTCTCTTGCTTTTCTGAACTTGTTAAGTTTCCATTACTAGAACTTGGTATGTCTGTACTTGCCACAATAAAGTATCTCTGTAACAGAAGTCTTTGTTTTACAGAGGTATTTGTGGACATGATATCCTTGGGCAGGGTAAGATACAAGCCTCTAATGTTAAAATCTCTCACCGTCCTCTGAAGCACCTGGCACTGGTCACTGTCAGACAGGATATTGCAGGAGATGAATTACCACCATCACATTATGGCTGGTTCCACATTAATTACAGGAGGTAATGCTGTTTTGCACTTATGCAACTTCACTATAGGTAATCATACTCCCTTACTGAAATGCTGAGAAATGCTACCAGCACAAATCAGCTAGAGATGCTGGTAGTGGAAAAGACTAATCTTCATTCCTCACCAGTAACACAAACTGGGTTAAAATAAAAGGAACATAAGGTCCGTTTAAAACAAAATGTGCAGCAATCAGCGCTTCCAGATATCCTTCCCCAACTGTGTTCCCATGGAACTCACAAGGTTTTCTTCAAGAGCACTCTGAGTCCTGCCCAAGTTCCTGGGAACCACCATTTAAACTAACATTTCATAATTGCTTTTAGAGTGTGAAGTTAACTTTTTTATCCACACGCCCTAAACAGAAAAGCAGCTATACAATTTTGTACAGAATGGTACCCCAAGGGAGGTTTTGAATGTGCCAGAGTAGACTGACTGTCTTGCAAGTACTGTAGCAATGTTCTACTTCTTGCTTCCCATCACACCCAAACCAGAAGGAAAATCTCACCAGTGTCATTTTGGTACTTCTCCTTCTCCATCCAAGCAACAAGGATGTACAGAACAACCTGAAAATGATCTTTTCTGCTCTTTTTCAGATGCTGAAACAATTCAGTTCAGTGTGACTTTTGGTAACGTTGAACTTTGCAGCGGCTCCTTCAGCCTACAGCTTGCTACAGCTATCCAAAGGGGACTATAAAAACAGATCCAAAAAGGGACCAAAAGCATAATCATGACATAGAGGAGAAACTGTATTAAGTCTAAATGCATTGGAAATAAAAAACCAAACCAACCTGTACACTCTCTCAGGTATTAGAAACATATACTCTGTAAAGAAGATTCCTTAGCAAAGTAGAAACATATCTAACCTGGTCGACTATACGTTGTAAGGTTGCTATCACTGTTTCCGTTGCCAGAGGTGCAGCAGTTGATGGAGCAGTCATTGTGATTGTTCCCTGTATTAGGCCAAGTATCTGCTAGCCATGGCTGAGTGGCTGGTTCACTGATGTTTAGGAGTCCTGGCCTTTAAAAAACAAAGTTTGGTCATTTCAAAGATTAACAAAAGCATTTTCACATTGCAATTACATTATTCTCAAAAGGTTAGATACTACAAAATAGTACCACATATTTAAAGGCTTGAACATTGGAAAATACAGCTTGATTCAATTTTTTAATGGTTTCTTGTCTTCTATATCTCCATATAACCTGTTCCTTGCTAAGACACTCTGAAGTGAACAGCCAAGGACAGCATCAGTTCAGTTTGCTGAACTACACATATACATTGGTGTGTAACCTTTACCTGTCACTTTCTTTTTGGGGGGGGGGAGATGTTTCTGGGAAGGTTGTATTTTTACTTTTCTGCCCCTTCTCCCTTTCTTAAAGAAAGCAAGGTAAAAAAGGGGAAATTGGCAAGTCAAACAAACAAAAAATTCACACATGGAAGCGAGACGGATATGCGGAAATAAGAGCCGAGTTTGGATGTGAATACTCCCAAATTCTTCGTGATTTATGAAGCCAAGCTCTCCTCACCATCAGACAGTACTACTGTAGTGGATCAAAGGGAACAGCAGATTACAGAAACCTCTGCCGCTTGGGAGCATTTGGATCTCACTAAGCACACCTAGTGCACGATACACATCTTTGTTAACGAGTAAGCTACTTGCTTAATCTTTATGGGGGTGGAACAGCAGCAGCTCCTAAGCAAGTTTGAAGTAAATGGGAATACTCAACACTTTTGAAAATATCCACATATCAATGCTGCATACTGCCTGCATTTGGAATAAAGTGTATTCCTGCCATCAGCAGAAATAGCATTCCTTGGTTTCCAAGTTGCTGAATTTTTCTAGTGAGCGTGAAAGATGCTCTGATGAATGTTCTGTAGAATCTTTGGTGCCTTTTCAATTTTCACACTAACAATGCAATGGCATGTTATAAAGTCCCAATAAGTAGCATCCCCTAACAACTTAAAATTACCTTTGATAATTAACGTGCTTTTAAAAATAGGTAATTTTAGCCACTGTCATACACTAAAAAAAAAAGGAAAACAGTTTCTTTCATCACAGGATTTAACAGGCAACTTTCCATTTGAAATAGTGCAGAAACTAGTGTCCATAATATTAGATGTGACGCTTTTCAAAAATAAAATATGCTAATCCTCTTAAACTGCAAGTTGAGAATACAAACTGCATGCAGTTAGTCGTGGGGGATATAGTCTGTCAGTGCCGCAGGCTTAAGTCATAGTCTTAGAATGACATTTAAAAGATCTATACATATATGGGTATATATATTTCTGTACTGTATATGTCATCTGACAATTTAACATGGGAGGTGATGAGGCTTGACTTAACTGTCAGGCTAACAAACAAGCCAATACACATACACTAAACAAGTATTTTTTTGTAAATCTGAAATAAAGGTACAGCTATGTAGTCCTGTAAGCAGGCCAGCTGATTTGAAATACTTTCCTTTTTTCCCTACCACTCTGCTCTTACTACACCTCAAGGCATTTGGAGGAGACAAAGCCTTCCAGAATGTTTCACCACTTTCAAGACCTGTGTACCAGATTTTTGGATAAAGAGAGGTCCTTTGCTTCTAAAATTTACTTTGCATTCTCACCTGCTGTCATGTAAGAAATGTGGTGTGAGGTATATAACTGTATGTAAGGTATATAACTGTAGGCAAGAGATGTTTGCATTACAGCTCCATAGCCTGGTGATGACTGGAGATCATCGTTTCCAAAGATCTTTAACCTTTGCAGCAAATTCCTTGAATCCTTGAATTGCTGTACTGGGTCTGGGGTAGGGGTGGACTAAGTAAGTGGCTGTGTGGGTGCCTAGCTGCTGGCTGGAGTCAATCTACCAGTTATCATTACTTGAATCCTGTTTAGAAAAGGGATTGCCACAGAAATGGGTATTTTTTCAGCATCGCAGAAGTGGGGATGATATTGAAATATATCACCGACATTTTGAATTCTGAATAATGCTTTAACATGCTCACCTTACTGCAGTTGGCAAAAATGCTAAACCTCTCCAAAACATTGCAAATACAATGTAAGGAAGTGAAAACCTTAGCTATAGAAATCAAAGAAAGGTTTCATATGTAAAAATAACATTTTTATTTTTTTATATTGCAGAAGTATGTTTCAGATTCTACAAAATATGGTACAACATACATCCTGTAAATGCTATATACGCAATGAACAAAAGAAGCATTGATGTTAGCACTTTGAATCAATTACATTGCTAGATTGTGGCACTGATCCTTAAACCTAGGACAGTAAAAACTGATGCTGCTTCTCTAGCAGTACCAAAATGACTGTATACAATGTAGACACTTCTGGGTTCATTTCTGTCCTCTGAGTCTATGTGAGTGTGCTTTGCCTTGCTTGTGCTGTGGGAAGAGCGAGAAAACACAGCAGCACAAAGAACACAAAAGATGTTAACTGCATATCTTTTTGAACAACCTTGTCAGGGAAAAAGAGGGTTCATCTCTGTTCTCTCTTACTTTCTCACTATCCTGGGGTGAAGGCAGCAACCCAGTGATTAACAGATTTGTCCATTCAAAAATCTCATGGTAACTGTTATAGAGGTTTTCCTCCATGGTTTTATGGCTATGATAAAGCAGAAGCATACAGTGCTGGACAGAGATATCTGCAATTGCTCTTAACATGCCAGGTTCAGCAGCAGCAGCAGCACAGTAGCCTCGCCTCTGCACAGCATTCAAGTAGACCAGGAATGTGTAATTTTATGCCTAATCTTTACCATTACTGAATTTTTGTATGGTCTTGCAAATTAGGAATCACAAGATGCCACCTGTGAAACAGGAATTGATATAGGAATTTATCGCCCAGCTGCTCTCTGAGATTTTAGAGTTTATTTCAGCATCATGCCAAATCTTTAACTGAGATGCTTATAAAAAGACATGCCTGAATGTGACCTAGGACAAAAAAAAAAGGGTGTGCCACCAATGTGACACTGCTCTGACCTGCCTTTTTTGCTAAAACCAGTATTTTGCCTGCAGAAGAAAATACCACCTCTACACAGGAAATGTAAATTACTGTTTTGTCCATTGCCATTCATTAAGTAATAATGTAAACCCAGTAAACATGTTTTAGTTAAACCCTCAATCTGGAATGGGCTAGGTTCTCAAAGCGGGGGGCTTTAAATTTAAAACTTCTCTGTTTCCCTCTCTTTCAGTGCCCTGTCTCTTGCAAGCGATGCTTTAACTGTTTTGCATTCACAGAAAGATTTTTTCTTGAAAAGTCACCTTAAAAGCCGCTTATGTCTTCTTTTTCCAATAAATGTTTTCTTTCTTTGTAGTATTTGTGAACCAACTATATTTCTTAATTTTCATAAATGCCACTACTTAATTACTTTTACTCCCTTAATCAGCTGGTAAGCCAAGTCTTTATTTTGAAGTTAAAGCGCTCCCTCTGCTGCTCATTTTCTGAGATGCAGTTTTTACAGGTTAACAAAGCTGATAGTATTTTGACTCATTCTTTGGAAATCAACCTAAAAATTCAAACCATATATTCTCCTTCTAAATAGAAAAATATATGGCAAAAATGTATAAATTCATAAAATACATTTAAAACATATCTTTGCAAGTGATTATTCTGCCATCACTTACACGGACAATTGTACTCCTAGCATCCTTATATCTAGTTGCACACAGTTTATAGCTTTAAAAACAAAGCACATAATTACCTGCCTCCACTGCTTACAGCCTCTCCTCCTCTCTGGTACGTTACTGAAATAGTTAAAGATAAAAAAAGAAATAATTTTAAAATTGTAAAAGACTCCTTGAAGAGCAGTATTAAATTTGCCTTTGTTTCATTTTAGCCAAGACAATAAACGTGCATTGTTTATACATTAATTCTGAATCTCATTTTACAATCTATTCCTTCAATGCATTTTATACATAATACTTGTGTTGCTCGGTAACTGCTAGTCTTAGCTCCAGCAAAGTTTTATATTTCAGTTCTGTACTGAAAAACACAAACACACACATGTATCACTTAAAGCAGGAAGCCATACATCAGGTTGAACTTATGCATAACGTAACTTTGCTGACTTCAGTGGAGTTACTCTGTGGAAGAATTTAGGTCACATATTTATTTCATGAATGGCTAGATGTTAAAGCTTTGCTCTACCTTATTATTTTGCTAAGATTAAAGAGGTATCATGATTCTATAACAGACCTTACTTCCAGTGTAAACAATGGCTCATTACAGCTGAACCTACTGCAAAAACACATGCTCTTTCTGAATGTTACTGCAAGATACTCATGGAACAGGCACACTCAAAAGTCCACTGAAGCTACTAATTTTGTAACATTTTACAATTGGATTTATTAATGATATTTTTTTTTTTTAAATCCTGGTAAAAAATATCTGGCAGAAAGAATACTTCCTAAATTAGAAGGAACAGTTTTGCTAGCATTTCAGAAGCATGACACATTAACAAAGTGGATGTCCACATGCATTTATTTCTTGGCATGGATTGCATATCCTTCACAGAAAGCATCGTGATTGAGAAGTTAGTTTTTAGGATGCAAACATCCAAGAAGAAACAGTGCTATAAATTCTGCAGGTTTGCACTGGGTTTGGCAAAGGGTTAAGGAGACTGCCTCCCTGCAAATGCTGATGGATTCTACATTTTCCAAACAGGAATGTGTTGAAAAAAAGCAGCCAAATTCTGCTTTTTAGAAGAACTCCAAACTGGGAGTCTGCAAGAGAGAGATAAATGCTGGCAGTGATTACAATATTACAGGATTAAATGTAGGATGCATTGCTACAGGTAAGTCTTTTACTATAGGTAATGCTAAAGAAGAGGATCTGTTTCCATTTAAGTCAATGGAACTAATGACTGGGATCCTGGATTGAAAAAGGATTTTTTTCCCCCTTTAAATGTTTTACGTACTTTGTGTTTTTTTCCAGTTTCTTCTTTAACAATCTCAATGCTATTTATTTTGCAGCTCTGACCTATCTTATGGAGCCCTGATATTTTCTTTTAATGTTAAGAATCCAACTGAGAAAATATACATTAGCTAACCTACCTACCTCTGCAGAATTTCAGTAGCATGCTACAATTGTGATTGCAATAGAAGCCCTCTGTTAAGCCAAGTGAAGTAACAGCAAAATAATAATAGTTTGAATTAGTCTCCACTGTGGATCTTAAAGGACTTCAGAAACATTAAGAGCCACTCTGACTCATGCCGAACAGTAAGCAACTCCACTAAACATAATGGGATGACTTTTGAAACAAGACACTATTCAATGTGATTAAAAGCATTTGGATAAGAACCTAACCCATTACGATTAGGTTTATGTGGATGAATGCAGACAGACATGAGATGGCTTCATCTGCGGTCCAACTTGGAAGGATGTAACCCAGCTGCTGCCCAGAGGCCAAATTAGTACAGTGCTGATTTTGAGCTAATATGCCCTGCTAACGTGAATGTGCAGAGGAGGGGATAGGTGGTTTTTACCCTGCCTGGATATACATGTCCTGCAAGTCTCATAGACCTCTTGTGAAAATAAGGGATTTAGAACAAAGGAGGAAGAAACAACCTGTCTGTTCACTTGGGCTG
The DNA here is from genome assembly GCF_000737465.1 of Haliaeetus leucocephalus. Taxonomy (NCBI): domain Eukaryota; kingdom Metazoa; phylum Chordata; class Aves; order Accipitriformes; family Accipitridae; genus Haliaeetus; species Haliaeetus leucocephalus. The sequence goes on from NW_010972664.1 coordinate 3,589,602, forward strand.
TAGCCAAAGGTAATGCATGCAGTATACTGGTGGGTACTGAATGTGTTGGCATTCTATCTACTGTAGAGGAAGAGCTGCTGAGCTGCCAGACTGTGGGACCGACTAAAGGTCAGCTCTACAGAACAGAAAGGCTCTCATGGACTTTGGTGGGCTATGGCTCAGGTTATGTCGTATTTTGTACATTTCCAGTGAAAAGAAATAGAAGATTATTTTAAACCTGCCCTGAATTTGAAATATACCTCTGTTTATGTAGAACAGGATGATTATTTTAAAATTTCATAGCACAAATACAGTTTAAGGCAGCAAGCAAAGAAATCTAACTGCAATAACACTTTAATTTACTGTATCTTCCAAAGCAGACAACTCCTAGGTCACTGGATTAATGCAGATTCAGAGGGAAGAAAAGAAGCAAATGTTTCACCAACTATAATCCCACTGAAACCCCTTCAAGTCAGCATTTGGGGTCTGCTAAGTCATTCCTCCATCAGAAGCACCTTTTGCATCGCTAGATGCAAGAGGCCACAGTACTTCTTTGCAATATGCAAGAAGAGAGCCCAGGTTGTACAAACTGAAGGATCATGCTACAAAATGGCATGCTTGCATCAAATGGTATGCTACAAAATGGTATACACAAACGGAAAAGTGTCAGCTACAAAGCAAATATACACTACTTAGAGAACAAAATAATGAAACCTGTCATTAATGAAATTGTTTTTAAAACCCTTTAGAACAGCTGGGCTGATTATGTCAGAAAAAGAGAAACAGCACCACAAACACATGCTAAAGTAACAAAGAAGGGGGGAAAAGTGCAAATATATACCTGTTGGTGTGAAGGTAAAAGACGGGACTGAAAAATCAAAACAAAATACAAACTGGTTATTAAGCTGAAGAGAGAAAGGGAAACATACCACATTAGTATAAACCTAGCAGACAGCTGAACATAAAACAAATGTATATAACTAACCCAGTCGTTCAGTCGCATTGATATAGAAATAAAATTAAATTTGCTATTCAGAAAGAAGCTTGTCTCTGCAGGTACTATTCTGGAAAAAAAACCCTTGATACTCTATTGTGCTCCTAAGGGGACTGGACTGTGGTTTAGCCTTTCAAATACCTCTCAGTTTGGTATTTTCAGTTTTTCTGAAAATCCTAGCACAAACAAAACCCCCACACTGTTAATCATTTTAGAATGCAGAATGACAAATTCCTTAACAAAGCCTTATCAAGGTCCTATTGAATCTTATCTGCAGTTCACTAAGTAAATGCTCATTACGCTGAACTAATAGGCACACTTACATGTTCAAGTAAGGAAATAATAATCATATAAAGGAACAAAGAGGACTGCTGTTTTACTGTCTCTGAATCAAGAATGGCACCAACTCTCACTGCAATAAAGGCACTAAATTCTACTGCAGCAATTAATTTTTGTTTTCACAGATGAGACTGTTAAACAGAATTATTATCTTTCTTTCTTAAATAATCACAAAAAAAAGCAAAAGATCTCCCTAGATCTAACACCTTTCTACCTTTCAGCCCTTGGCTTTAAGAGGGAAAGGTTAACAATGGAACAATGACATTGCTTGACAATCTTCACTCTCACAGCTACTATAAATCCTCTCTGGATCAATAGGGTCTCTAATCCAAATACAGAGCACTAGCATCTGCTCCTCCTATTAGCACATGCTCCCCCTCCTGTTGACAAGACAGTATAGTTTTACTACCACTGATGGGCAGAAAAAGGCTAACATTGCCCTTTTCGATCTAATGACAGCAAAGAGAAATGTATGAGAAACAATATTCACTAAAAGTAGCCTTAAGACAGAATTGGATCAGCAAACCTGGCACAGAAAGAAAAGGTTCTGGCTAAGAGAACAACGGCTTAATCTAATTTTTACAGTAACTCTGATGTTTGGGGGGAGTCCAGAGTGTCTTGTTGTTGTAATTTAGGATATGCTGTAGATTTTCCCCCCTTTTACCAAGCTGATTTATATGCAAGGATATGACACCAAGCAAAAAAGGAAAAACCTCTGAGCATTTGCCCACTTCAGGCTTCATCTGTAGCACAGCTCTTTATCTTGGGAATTCCATTGTATTTTCTTTGAGCTAGGCCTTTTCACACAGTCAAGTTTAATTTAGCTACATTCAAAACTGTAGAACCATAGTAACAAGCTTTCATTAAAATAGAAGGTGCATTTAAACCAGAGCTATTCAAAAGAGAATCAAGTGTCTCAAAATTAATTTGCGATCACAAGGACATGAAAAAAAATCTTAAACTACTGTCTCATTACTCTTCTGTGAGCTAAGTATTAAACCTACTTTAGTTTGTTAAGGAACTGAGGAACAGATGAAGAGAGGTTCAACTAAATGAAATCTTTATCGTTACCACACGAAAGAACAACTTAATTCTCAGAGCTTCTATTAATAAACTCTTCTGAGTGTGTAAGAGTGCTACTACAATATGTATGTGTGGGAGTAGTGAAGTATTTTAACAGATGTCAGCCCTGAAGCTAAATATGCAAATAAATAAATAAATGCAAGACTGAAGAAAGTTTGGGCTTGCAGTGATGACTTGATGCACTGCACAGTGGCAAACTACTCTGCAATTTGTATTTCACGAAAGATGGCTTTTGTCTTGAAGAATACTTGATAATGGAGATGCAGACTCTACTTTTCTGTATATTTTCATTAAAATCCTCACCAATGTACACAAAAGATATTTTTACAGATACTGAAAAACACAGCTGTTTTGAACAATAGCTGATGTCATTAAAGTAACCACTTTTAAGGACAAATTGTATGCCTTTTGCTTAATCATAGGTACTGCTGAAAGCATAGTGATGTTAGTTTGATAGAACTGTAGAAAGGCAGTATGGCAGCATGCTATTAGTAAAACAAAACAGCGCAGGCCAATGCAGCAGTGTGTTGGGATCTATCACATCTAAGAAATCGTAGCAGAACAAAATCAAAGGTGAAATTCATCCCTGATTTCTGTAGCTACAACTCCGCTACAAGCACTGTGCCTGAAGTCTACCACGAGCATTGATACTTTAATAGCATGGAGGACACCTAAACTCTGCAGCACTCTGGAACTATTTCCACGTCTCCACTCACTCAGTTGCTATTTTTAGCACTGCTGCTTTTTCATAGCAACACACTGCTACTGTTTAAAAATATTTGTGTTATATCTGCCTATCTGTCTTGTCCATCACAGATTCATTCTTGTAGTGACTAAAGAATGTAATCTCATGACACCTTTCATATGTTAAGATGTGTGCACCTTTTAAGCCTAGGTCCATATTTTGATTGTTAAATACCAAACATTCTCCCTCTATTCCTTCAAAAGCAGGATCTCCCACATTCTGATTCATTCCAGAATTCACGGTTCTCACTCTATGAGTGCCTATGAGGTACTGCTTTGAGATGTAATGAACTGCAGCATATTGAATTCAGCTTTAACTTCAGGGCTTAACCATAAGATTCCTGAATCAGGAGACATCAAGTTTTTATTCCAGAAGATCTTCTAGGTAGAGATTCTAGCTTTGTTTATCACAGAGTATACTCTAAAGCACTGCTTACCCACCAACAATCTGATATAAAAGGCATCAATAACATGAAAACGAAAAGTGCTTTAAGTTAGTCCCACCGCTGCCATTCTAACCGAATGCAAGATGTGATAGCCCCACAATTCAGTCGCAACAAAGAGTTTCACAACAGCGTTTATGAAAGAGTCTTGGAAAGTATTATTGACTGTTGTGCTTTTGCAAACAGCCACTTCACCACATTCCCCCGGAACACAAGGAAATTCAAGTACACGCACCAAAAGCGTTACTGTAATGTACACCACTGTTAGTATTCTTAGCAGCAAGCAAAGTATTGAACAGGAGGGACAATGAACTACCATCCACTTGGCTCCTTTTCAGATGGTACTGTGTCAGGCAGCAAGGGCATACTGGAAGCTCCCAGCCTTAAAAATCCATCTTTACATTTCTCACTTGTAGGAGTATCTTTATGAAAAGCTAGTCTAGGTATTTTGCTAAAGGCTTATGCTTTAAAGCCAGGTTTAACACATTATATAAATATTGCCGCTTTCTGCATTGGCTCCTGATCCACATTTCCTGAAAGAATTGTGGTAATTGGATAATTCCTGCATCAAGTCTTAGAAGAACAAGAGACTAAATATAAATAGCCAGTAAACAGACATTCAGCAGCCAGCGGACTGAAATATATAATATGGCACCTTTTCTGATACCAGCGTAAGTAGTAGTGAGTCCATTTCGCTTCTTCCTGTGGCGATATAACCAGATGCTGAAGACCATAAGGATAATCCAACAGGCTGCACCAATTCCAGCAATAAAGGCAGGCTGCTTTACTACATCAGAAATCTGCTGGGCTAAACTGAGTTGATCTTCTGAAGACACAGGATTTCCATGAGAATCTGAAAAAAAGATACCCAAAATAGCCAATTAATTTGAATGAGCAACTGTAAAAGGCAGCATGAAAAGAACTGACATAGCCATACTCCAGTTTTTCAAGGTAAAATCCTTAAGACTGCTCTTTAAAAGCTTTTTTAACAGGTCTAGATAGAAGTGGTTTGTTTTTCATACAAGACAGGTACCTCCAACTTCACTGACTTTTGTTTGTTTACAAAACCAGCTAAAATCAAGCCACTAGGCATACAAATAGAAAGTTAGGTTCATAAATTTTAAACTTGGGGACTGTTATTTTTTTTAATTTTTATTTTAGCAAAGCAACACCAGCTTCAGAAAATTATCCAGAAAGTCAGCAAAGAATACACCAAGTAAAAGAAAGCCCAAGTATGAAACATACGTAGTCTGTTCTTTGAGCTCTGCGAATGGGTAGAAGTCAGCTACCCAAACATCCACTCTCATAACTGAAAATCACAGAAGAATTACAAATTCAAATTACCTGCACATGTGGTTGGTATTGAGGGATACATTTTAATTTAGCAGTTCCTCACAGATGACTTAAATCTTGTATTACACAGTCTAATATACTATTTGCAGTCTCACTTTGACCTCAATTAAAAGAGACTGAATATTTAAAAGGATGTAAAAGTACAAAATAACCAATCCTGCCCTCTTGATGTGGATGAAAAAGCTAAAGGATAACTAAAAAATGAGATGAATTGGTAAAAATAGTCAAGCAGTCTCATTATTACTGAACAAGCATCCCTTTTCGAAAACAGTTCATCCTTAAATATCACACATCAAAATAAAGAACATGTATTTTTCTACACACTGGTGGTGTTTGGTTTTTTTTTAATAGAGAAAGCACCTGTAAGAATCAGTCTTTCCTGCCCTTTCTGTACTGAACTTTTGCAAGAACCTTCTAGGAACAGCAGTAAGAATATTCACTTAGTGACCAATGCTTTCTAACTGAAATGAAGCAACTCAAAGACAAAATACTGCCTTGCTGACTTTTTACCACTACAGTGAGCTCTTACTGGAAATTTCATTACTTCACAGGGTGAGGGCAAGAATTTGAAACCTTTACTCAGAGCAGATATTGCTTTACACATTCCACAGCTTAGTCTTTGAAATACCCATTTTTACTCTTGTGTAAATGTAACAATTAGTTAGTTGCTTTTTGCTACACGTAGTGACATCAGATTCAGAATGAGAGGTTAGTGTTTTAAGGAGAAAGGTCTTGTTATTAATTCTATTAATATAAACTATGTAAGAAATGAAAACTTATTTACTTAAAAACCAATACCTTTTCCCTATGAACTAAGCAGTGAATAGGTTTTTATTTTTTCTTATGATGACCTGTCTTGCATTATTCCAAAAGAAGCCTAAATAAAATATAAGAAACTGCAACATAAACAGGAGATGGAATGACAACAAATCATACAAATAACAAACCTCTGGAAAAGGATGCCTTTTTGAATGGGAAATGGTTAAAGCAGTAACAGCTTCTTCCAGTGACGAATTCCAGATTTCAGTTTTTGCAACTTCGAGGTCAAATACCTATTTTGCTGAGGAATCACCACTGCCTTTGACTGCTACCTTATTGGAAATTTTATTTCATATTTCAGGTGCCTTTATCTTCTGTGATCCTAAGTGCACTGCCTAGTCTGAAAGTTCACCAGGCAGACTCATTCTTTTCTTACTAATAAACCCTTTGTGTCTGCTGGGTTTATAGATTTCATGCCTATTTGTGCAAGGTTAAGATGGGTTGCTTTGGATTTTATGGAGACAGCCAAGTGAAGTTCCACACAAGTGCCCAGATGGGCTTAAACATATAAAGTATACCGTGACCAATGAATTAAATCTGTCACTCTCTATCTCATCTTTTGTCTCTTTGCAGCTGAGGCCGTATTAAGATATGAAAAATTGCATCATCAGCCTCTTTTCAAAATGAGTAAGCCTACTATTTCTTTATTTTTATACAGCTACACTACCTCGTACATGTTAATGGAATAGAACAAAAGATTTCTGGAGAACCTATGGTCCTGAATAAGTTTAGAAGACTGATAAATATTTTTTGTCTAATCTTTTAAATATGTATATTTAAAACAATAAATCTAGGGGGAAAAAATAATCACAAACTCAAAAGCCAAATAAGTTTTTTAAACATGTCAACAATTCAGACATACAGAAAGACAGTACTTTTATTTATCCAAACATTTTGCATTCCTCAGTCAATGCATGTCTGAAGATTACAAAATACTGAATAATCTCTTTGAACATTTATTGTTCTAATTTTTAATTAAGATTCATTTCATGGTATTATTTTGCTAGCCATTGCAAGCATAAGAACTGCATAATAACGTATTTGCTTTTAAGAAACTAAGCTTATGGCACATTGTACATGGGTGGACTGTTAGAGCCATTACATTAAATGAGCTGGTACACATTTACACACATGGTGAAGAGAAAAATGCAGATGTGTTCATGTACAGTCATATAAACAGCATTATAGAAAAGAAGATGGAAGGGCTTTCAAGAGACCACATTTGACCCATGTCCTGCTCCTCTTATAATTCAAAAATAGAAAGTAAGCCAAATATAAAGCAAAGGGAATGAAATCTAGTGAACCCCTCATTACCAAAAATTTCCAGGAACATTATCTTAGAAGCCTTTCTTTGAGAAGGGTATCTTCCCTCTCCGTAATAGTCCTGTGAGATCCTGAATGATCAGTCAGGAAAAGAGACCTTGAACTAAAAAAAGTACTTTTTCTTTATCCCAGGAAATTTCTGGAAGCTTTGACTGATCTATAAATGGTTCATAATCAACATTCTTGTTCCTGCTTGCACTCCTCGGGGAGACATGCCAAAATAATAAGTGAACATAAACATTCTACAGCAAAGCGCATCTTACTGCCAGAGCAGCAGCCGCAGCATTTTATGTACTTGAAAATGCCTCAGAGTTGTCGGAGCAGGCTGATCCCACAACTCCCTGAAACCAGCATATTATCACAGTGACTCATCCCTTCTTCTTCTACCCCAAGATAAGAGCCTTCTTTTTAATCACAGATAATGTTGCTATGGCTATTGCTTACAAGCTACCCGATTTGACTGTCTTGAAGGTCTGTTTCAAACGTCAATGAAAACTAATTAGGATTTGCATCAAGAAGAACTGGGACTTCTAATTCTCTAATGTTAAATATTCATATAAATAATGTAAAATCTAACATTTAAGATGTTAAATGTTAAATAAAAGATTAATATACAATTAAGATTGGAATGCCAAAGATTCAAAAAAGACAGGAAATTCCAGGTTCACAGGTGTGAAAGCAACCTCAACTTTGCCCCGTACATGTACAACCTATGGAATGGTACTTTTCCATATGACTGTCTCATTCAGGATACAAAATGTACAAACAGTAAGTAGGAAGTTCTAAGTTTTGTTGACATTGCTAATTCTGGCAATTCAAAATTTCCGAAACACCTGGAATCTGCAACGTAACATCTGAGTGTTTCCTCAAATATATGTGCACGATGCAATATGAACGTTATTTGGTAAAATATTACCAGGTTAAGAATATGCAGTTTTGTCTCCTTCCTGGTTAAATACATTTCCAAAACTGGAAAAATATCAGTTTTGCACTTCAATCTTGTAACATACAGTTTGAGGAGACAACACTGAACTGGTTTGGAAGGGTTTGCTGTGAGGGAAGAAAAAAAAGATTACTTTTTTTGAGTTGTTTGCAGGCCATAAGACAAAAATAGCAACAAAAACCCCTTACAACTATCACACTAGAAGTACTTGAAGGGCTGACAGAATAATATCCCTGAAGGCATGCTAGCTAGTTCACAAATCGCATCTCCTAAATGAAGCAATTAGAATAGTAACGATTCAATGAGACTTTCTTGTGTTTTGTACACTTGAGACATCCACTGGCTGAATAACGCACTCAATATTTACAATAATTGTGCAGACATCTCTTAATAAATAACTGCATACCATATATTCATACAAATTATGTGTTTAAGAGTAACATTAACTGCAGCTGTGGGGCTTCTCAGAGCCGGTACCCTGAGCAAAATATATTGCAATATGTTGCAGTTCCACTGCTTATTTGCCAACAAGCACAGGTAATACTGCCAAGCTATCATAGGTAGTAACCCATCACTGTACAAAAGTTAGGTTAGAGATCAGCAAAAAGTAATTTGTTGTGATAATTCTTAACTTTCTGGACAAAGCATTTTTGTACATAATGTCCCGAAGATACCAGTCATGACAAGAAAAAACAATTCTGTCAAAAGTCTATGATTTTTTTCTCCACAGCACAGTATTATAAGCACAATATAGTGAGCTGTGCCTAGCTCTCATGAAATACGAATTTTTTTCCTTAACATCAAAGCTCTTGCAGTCTTTCTTTCTGTAAATTATCAACTTTTCTTTTAAAACAAACAAACAACTGGTTTTCCAGACCTTGGAATTCCACAGAAAGCTTTAAAAGGTCATTCAAAAGCCAAGAGGAAAATTCATAACTCCCAAGGGGAGTGTTTTAAGAAGACGCATGATTTTTCAGTTGATCTTAAGATTTTAAACGCTGAAAGGTGACTTTTGAATAACAAGTAAGTATATTGTTGGTTTGTCCCTGGTGGCACAGGAAGTCTGGGGTACTGCAGCTCAGTGAGCTGCTTCATGTCAGCTGAGACATAGAAAATGAAAGAGCTCTGATCTTACAATTTGTACCTGTCTTTGTAACAGGTTAAGTGTGTGCACAAGGTCAGTTATCACAACTCAGCTGATGCATGGGACTGCGATTGCATGCCTCAGCTCTCAGAGAATCCAATGCCTCCTGTCCTCCCGCCTTGTTCTGGAAGGCGCCTCAGAAAGGTGAAGCTTCCTCCTGTCACACACCCAGCCGAAACTCTGCCCAGGCATTTCTCACAGTCACAAATTCTGGAGCAGCCTGCACAGCACGCAGACTCAAATATGAGGTTGCTGTGCAAGAGCATTGGCTGCACCAGGGAAGAAAACCTCTTCTTTGGGTGCTCCAGAGCCAGCCACAACCTTGCCTCATAGTTTTGTAAGAAAAACACATTATAAGGAGATAGATGTTTGATTTTAATGAAAAGTTCTTCAAAAAAGTAGAAAGTGAATATCTAAATCACATAGTATATCCTGTTTCTACACACGGAATTCTTAATTAGTTAAAAAAAAAGTAAGGACTATACTAATTCATATACCAGGAAAAGACTTCCTGGAGCAATAGTTAGGATCAGTGACAGAAATGCAGAAACCTGAAATTGTCAGTGGCAAACACGCAGTTCCTAGTGCATGTAGTTACAGGGAGTTAGGACTCTTTCAAATCTTCTAAAAGTAGCATCCTTAATTGTCTTTCCTCCTGCTCCCTGGCCTCCCTTCCCTCTCTCTGTAGCCATGTAATTTATTGCTGGTAAAAAGTGCCAACTGATGACATCAACAAATTAATTTTCTTTCTTCAGAAAAGCTACCAGAAAACTCCAGTGTCTGCTCCACCCCCATGCTGGGAGCACATCCAAGAATTAAGAATGCGCTTCCTTGTGGGGGCTGTAGGAGAACTTGTATCACAGGGCAGAGCTAGGTAAACTGCAGCCATTCTTCTGCCTTGATGATTTTAGGCTGATCTGTGCTACTAAATGGTACTCCTCTTAAATTTAAGTACTAATTTTCAGCAGCCTCCTGCAGTTGCTGAAATGGCTGCAGCACTGTCTATGTATTTCTTGGTGCTGCTTCTAGCGGCATGGATCTCCACAAGACTCCTGTTTCCAAATCTTTGCCATGTAACAACAAAATTATGGGGTTTTTACTACAGTATATGTAGATTTGGTCCTGCCACTTAATTAGAAGCAAGAAGTACAGACTATGAAAGCAAACCCCAACCGTAAGGAAATATACAGATTCTACCAGACTTGCACATTTGAGCACCCTCTGAGCTGTGTGATCGCTTCATGCTTTCTAACATAGTGTCAGTAATGGCCACAAACCCAGAAGGTGGCAAAAATCTTACCCCAACAGTCTCATTCTTTTTTTTTCCACTTACCAAAACCCCAAAGTGATAAAGTTCCCTTATAAAATTCACCTTCATTTAGCATTCGCTTATCATCAGAGAAAAGAAAAAAAAAAAGTGATTATGAAGTCTTTGGCTTTGAACATTGAGGTTACCCCATTATTTTATACTCATAAGCCTCACTAATTTAAAATTTTCAAAATCTAAGCCATATAGAACAAACTTGACTTTGACTGGAAAGCTGGCTGTAGGAAGCTGTGAATGGAAGCTGGCTGTAGGAAAGAACAATCCAAATGACTATGGGGTTTTGCACATATTAATGGATTATCATATAAACTGTGTGTAATTTTGTTGTAAAATCTCTATTAATATGTAACTGGGAATCATATGCCTGTATAAGTTAAATTAAAGATGACCTTCATTTTAATAGCCAAGGAAATGTACATGTAATTTTCCAGAGAATATATTAGTCGTTCGGTCTTGTTTTCACATGCAGTAGTTATAGATTTTTAAATATAAAAAGTGAAATAACGAGGAAGATCTATTAATGATACAGAGATAGACGGACATAAGTCCAAAGCAACATGCTGAGTTTGCTTTCACAATTATATACTGTAATGATAAGGTATTTTGATACAGGCATACTGGTAAACCAGCATGTGACTATACCTAAAGCTACTTTAAATAATCTTCAGCTAACCAATAGCAAAGATGCATTTCTCCCAGATACATCCAGGATCAGTGCCGCTGATCTGCTTTTATGGCAGAGAAATGTTTGGTGTAAACGAAGTTAGGAGGTCAAGATTATTGCAAATCATCTATGTACCTGTTTTTCCTGTACTCAGGTTATTTACTAGCTTTCACACATAGTTGATATTTATTGCGCTTAATTTTAGCATGCTCTTGGTTTTTTCTTCAATAAAGAAAGATAAAATCTGATCAAGACAAATTACATCCCTAAACTAAAGTGAGCCAACACTTAGTGATTCATACTCCTCTACATTTTTTATTACACTAGTCTTAAGTGTGAAAATTCACTTTGAAAAATCAATAACCAAAAAGCACTGCTGAATTGGGAGATTAAAAAAACCTGTGTTGTTATAATCCCATCTTTAGAATGCAGTTCTAAGGCAAGTTTAAAACCAGAAGTGCCAAATCCTGCTATTCCAGAGATCAAGTAACACTATCTGTTTCACTTGTCTTGAAAGTATTTCTGGTGCCATAAAAGACAAAAGCAAACAAACAAAAATCATTGAAACCAAGAGGCAGGATTACCAGCAGGCTTACCTAATTGGATAAACTGGGGATCGCTTTTCACTCCAGGTCCTGCCCCAGTACTTGCTGCCACTTCCACGCTATATCGAATGCCAGGAACTAGGGAGGGGATGACTACAGAAAAGGTGGAACCATCTACCGTCTTGTTTATATGGTATCGACTTTCATTGCCAAGACACCAAACCTGCAGGGAAGTAAGTGTATGGTACATGTAAATGTTCAAAATTCAACACCGAAGGATAAGTAGAAGGAAGGATGACACATTCCTTTCTGCTGGGTAAAGAAATCTAGAATTTGGCACTACGCTAACATCTACAGTCATGGATTGCTGTCCTAGGCACTGTATGAATACTGAAAAGATATTCTTGTTCCAAAGAGCAGCTCCAACCACTAGAATTCTTTGATGGGTTTATCATAATTCATTTACAGTTCAACCAGTGACATCAGTGCTAATAAAACTAAAAGCATTAGTAACATGGAACAAATAAGGGAAGCCCGGTAGCCAAGAGTCATTCATATAAACAACAAAGTAAGAGCATTCAGTTAAATGAATTTGCAATTCTCTTCTTCAAGAATCATTTGTCAAGCAAGGCTTTCTTCACTCAAGTTCAAGAGCAAGTCTTTCACCACATAACATCACAAGAGAACCAATGTCATGCTAGAATCCAAAAGTTATCTTCTTTTTTTTTTTAAATGGCAGCAAGAGGCAAGGATTGAGTAATATGCCATCTTCTATTGAGAGACAGAAGCACAATTTCAGATCCCAGTTTTTGGTTAAGGTCAGGACGCAGGTCTAATGACTTCAATTCACCACTTTATGAATTACATCAGTGATATTAAATGATTGGGAGAAACAATATGATGAGATATTTTTATCTCTTTAGGCCTGCATGATTGTAAGACCCTTTTTCCTTCTCTGGATGCCAAAGATTGAAACAAGGCTAGTGGAACACTGTGAGGATCTGAAATGTGTTTAAAGGTCCTTCAAAATAGAATTCCACCACAGCATATACATAACTGCTGCCGCAGAGCAGATCAGAGCACACAAAGAGAAGAGAATCTCCTTTTTATGTTCTGATACTAAGCAGAGAGTGTTTCAGTCAGTAGTAGTAGTATAATTATCAGTAGTACTGCTCTTAAATCCTAAAGGATAGTCCAAGAAAATGCTCTTATGTAAATAAGAACTCGATAAATTGAGGAACAAAAGATTTAAATCTACATTTTGACTTATGTAATTCTCACAGAATTCTTACTGCCACCTTGTACAATGGTGTATGTTCAAACAGTAAAAAAACTGTTACGTAGTTACAACTATGCACTACAAATTCATAAAGACGTTTTGTTCTTAGGCACTCAAATACATGGAGAAATTCACAAAACAAGAATGTTAGGTTAAACACCAGGTTGTTCAGTACTTGCCATACTATTGTATATGTATGTATGTATCTATAGTATATTGTATTGATACCTAAACAGGCAAGTGAAAATGAACTTTTAGAATGTTATGAAGGAAGAAGGAATTCACATTAGAATAGACACATAAGTGAAGAAAGAATTAGTATAACAAGAGAATTTCTAAGTTCATGCTAGGGAAGGAGGGAATGACTTCTGCTGTGATTTGAATTTCTGCCTTTTTGTGTGTGCTACTGACACTTCTTCAATTAAGATGGTATCCTCCTTCCTATTTATTTTATCCTTTAATTAAAGTAGGTACACTCTTGCCTTAGATCTGAGTTGCTGAGAAAACAAAGACTTCCCCCACACATGTGTACCTTTTTTTCTGGGAGAAAACATAGGAGATAGAAAAACAAAGAGGAAAGAAAAAAGAGAAAATTTTACAAGACTTCTATTTGTTTTTTTTCTTGTTATTAGTTCTTAATCTTAAATCACTGCTTCTGCATTTATTTAGTTTTTAGACAGAAATATTCATTACATGTAGCAACTTAAACTGCAATTACATATATATTCATTGTGTGTTTTCTGTCCATGGTGAAAAGCACAAAGGAAAATAATGGCATCCACACAATAAATGTAGATGTGAAACATGCCAGTGTGTCATCTACTGCTACACAAGCACTACAAGACGCTTGCTCCTGTACTTGACAGCCTGTTACCTCTGAATGCTAGGAGGTATGTTAGGTATTATATCCACTTGGAAATGTGAATTTCCTGACTTTTATTGTTTTGTCCTTACAAGTTTAACATTCCTCTGATGCAGCTTCTTGATGGAAATAATTCCACCTCTTCAGCTCAAGGTCTGTCTTTAAATAAAATAACTTTGCAAGTATTTTTTTTCCAATTATATTACGTATTTGAAACTAAGCCATAAACTGATTTTTTTACCAATTGACCAGGTTCTGAAAGGCGTTTTATTGTTCTAAATTGACCATGAAGCTTAGTGATCGCTTCCCTTTCCCATTTCTACTGAAGGAAAAAAAAAAAAAGGCAGAATGAGTTTTGGTGGCTAGGAATATATGTCTATAGCACAGTGTTTTAAACTGAAAAATAGCCAAGGCATTCTCGTTTGAAAAATTTTCTCAATAATGTGCATTTGCAGGAGACTGAAACCAAAAATCCTGCCTCTCTGTGGCTATAAAGCTTACCTGATACCCACAACTAGGCATTTACAATGTCTGTAGCTCGCTTAGGAATAATAAGCTTCATTTACTTTGCTATGTAAATTATCACAAAACAATTTGAACTGAAAATAAATACAGTGTGTGTTGCTAAAAGAACAGCAAATAATATTTCGTAATGTATTTACAATTTGACAAAAATTGAATATCATAATGCGAACTGTATTTGTGTGAAAAAAAAAAATTTCTACACACTAAATGAATTTATTATTATACAAGCACATTCTTTACTTGAAAGTTTTCCATTTGTTTTAACTACCCAGTTACGCATAACTTATTCTGATCTTAACACTGTTAATTATTATCCCTGAGCTTTTCAACTCATTAAGCCTGCTTATGTTTATTACCTTGGCCAATGTCTTTTGAGTCACAAAACGGTTCTCAAACAGGTATGGTTCCCTCTCTACTTGTGTGTGCATTTCTCAAGTTATAATGAAGGCAAGAAGGCAGTTGTTTTAATTAAGAGTGTTGACCCTTTGCTTTGATTTATGGAGGCTGTTTTAATTGCCTTCTACCATCTAGACAGAATTCCTAAATATGGAGTTTGAGTCAAAGAAGTGATTTTCTATCCCGTTTGCTCTGACTAACCAGTAGATGGAGCCAAGCATCCACGAACCACCTCATCTGTCACTACCCGGCCAATACCCCCTCTGCCAGGGGACCAAGGCGTGCCAGCAGTACCTTGTATTCTTGAACCATCCCGTTCTGGTTGTCCTCGGGGGGCGGCTGCCAGGTGACCACAATTGCCGTCCCATTCCCATCGTTCTTAGTTACTGAAACACTCTGAGGTGGAGCACTAGGAGCTGTTTGGTTGGAAGGAAGGATTGAACGGTTAAGTTTGCCACATGCAGCAGTGAGCTTTTTTAAGAGGAAGATCGTTTCTGGGCTACACAAATGCACTCTTTTATGCCCCACCCTTCATTGAGGGCAGTTCTTGCCCACAAGATAAAATGATACAGAAGGAAAGTGTGTGAACCTGCAACCAGGCTCATAAGTTCTGCTGCAGTCTTGCTTGGCAGGACAGGAGAAGTCACACTCATCACCAGACTCTCCAAACTCAGATACCCATTACCTGAATGTCACAGTCCCAAGCAGTGCGTTCCTCACTGGTCTCAAATTGTCTCACCCAGGATCAACAGTTTTGAACGATAAAGTCTATAAATTGACCCCAACAGAATGCTAAAATGCAGTTCCTCTAGTGTGTAAATAATAATGAGTAATACAAAACTTACTAAAATCAGGACAGAATGTGTTAATATTAACACATTTATAATAATAATTTATGTTTTGCATTTTAAATAGTCTTTCTAAAACTGGATGCTTAGCTGATGCTTAGGATTAATGCAGTTAAGCACACCTCTTGAACCACTCGCAGCAATAAACCAGACCTACACAGCATTTGTACTGGGGAGGGAAGAGAGAAGGGGAAAGGTGACACATCCCAACAGAGGCACTGAAATCCCTGTTCAGAGGCACTGGCCATCTTGCATACTCATTATGCCCGAGCAGCAATAAAAGGAAGAGCTTCATGAACCTTCTCTTTTTAAGCACACATATGAGATGGAAATACATAATTTAGTCCACTATATCTGTTGCCCTCATTCATCTTTTCATTTTGTCTTACTGATTGATCCAGATATAAAAGCCTTCTAAAAATGTGGTTTCCATTCCCTCAGCTACAGTGCTTTGATGATTTCTGTGGTGTCTGCTATCTACTCAAGATAGTGATTAGCAAGTGCTTGAATCTGACAGAAGTCACTTGTGACCAGACCATGAACTCAGCAGGGAGGAGTGCACACTGCAGTGAAGATAAAAAGCGCATTTCCCATTGTGTGTTGCAGGGGGCTTTTGCACATCCCTCTCTGTCTCTCCAGCATCGTTCTGAATATTTACTTCTGTGTCACCAAGCAATTCACATAATCATCAGTCCAACACAGCCTCCTCTGCTGTCTCTAACAGCACGCACTTCAAACAAAATCAAATAATGAACGTATCAGAGGAAAGCAGGCCAGACTACTACTTCAAAAAGAAAAGATGAAGACAGTCTGGCTCCTACTTGCCTTCTTCCAGGGTCTTTGCAAATTTCACTTCGCTATCTGCTCCCTGAAACTCATTAAAAAAAGGGCGGGCCTTGATTTCGTAGTTTACACCTTTCTTCAGCTCAGGAATGATAACGCTGTTTTTGGTTGGAGTCCTCACTTCAAAGATCAACCACTCTGACTCTCCATAGGATGCTGGCGTAGGTCGGTACAGAATTTTATATCCTTGAATGTACTGGGATTGCTGGTCCACCTGGCAAGACAGCAGAACACACAACACATCCTTTGACAAATATGAACCAGGAATGATGTCTGTGACACTATGCGCAGTCCTTGGACTATCCATTCATTTTACTCAAAGTAAACAACGCTGCCGAAGCAGATGAAGGCTCCTTGCATTACAGCAAATTACAGGCCTGATTCACAAGAGCATTATCTGTTTGAAGCTGGTAGAACTGTGCTGGTTTCCGTGGATTTATGAAGGCATTAAAGGGGGATAATGGAGTTGTATAATATGCCCCAGCTCTGTAAAACAGACAGCCTTTGCATCTGCGGAGCAAGGGGAGCTCAGAGCAGGCCAGACTTCTGCCCACCCGAACCTGCCTGTCAGGACAGGGGGCACATGGGGGAAGGAGGGCGGTGAGGGCAGCGGATCTACAGCTCCACAACTCAGGGTGATGAATACAGAGATCAAAGAGAGAGCCTGCCAACTCTCCCGAGGTGTGGAAGCCTCCCAAAATCCATGAAATGAGCACTGCTTCCTGCCTGCTTCCTTCTGGAGAAAGCAAATTGAAAGGGCAGCCAGCTGGCACTATCTCCATCACTGTGATTAGGCTGGGCTCTGTCAGAGAGCAGATTTGTCCAAGCACTTCCTCCATGTCCACCCACTCAACAGAAGGTTCCTCTGCTGGAGGGAAAGAGCTGTTTTGAGAGGGCTCTGAAGCGGCTCATAAAAAATCAGTATGGTAACACAGATGAGACTTGGAAAAGCAGATCAAAATGATACCCAGTGGTCCTGACTGCTTTTTAGACCAAGGCCATTTTGTATCACACATATGGAGAAAGAGATCTTAATGTAAACGAGGGTGGGACTCAATGTGTTTGGCTATAGCGGAAACAGAAAGCTATCTTACAGAAGCGATCTCTCACAGAGCATTCACTACCTTTCAAATACCGGTTTCAATTTCTGATGAATAAGAAAGTCCAGTAACAACAACAACAAAAATTCTTGAAGTGCATCAGATTCTCCCTATTCTCAAACAGCTCATACCGTGATCTAATAAAACTGTTTGCTTGCTATTTTACCCCAAAAATCAACACATTTCATTTTTAATAATCACATAAAGAATGCGTTAGCTGAAACTGAGGTAATGCTTATTTTTGAAATTGCAGAGAAGCCACAGGCCACCCAAGAGACTGACAAAAACTGCCTGTCTGGAAAAGGTTGTTCTGTAAGTAAAGGTCAAACAAAATCGTGCTAGGACCTTCAAAGATGTTTTAATGTTATTGGTTAAAACAGGAGATTGCCTGCTGCAGGTGGCCATACAGTAGGTGACAGTGTAATTACCATGCAACACAGCAGGTATTATTTGTGTTCTTGCAGCACCGAGGAGCCCTGGTCATGGACCAGGACTCCACTGGGCTAGGGCTCTGCTACAAAGTCAAAATGCCTTTTGTTCCTGTTCAAAATGTTCTGCCATGGCATGGCAGGGGCTACACCCTGTGCCCTCCTGCACTGTCCCTGCCAATATATTGACATGTTCAGATGGAAGTCCTAAAAAGACCTCAAAGCTCACTCCCTTTGGATTTATTCCTGCAGCTGGTATAATTATTCCCCATTTCTTCTTCATTCTGCATTCTATTTTAAAACTGCTCTTCTTTGAATTACATTTTCTTACCTCATTGCTTGGTACTTGCATTTTCCCGTGTTGTTCTTTCTCTTCATTTCTACCTCTTGATTGCCAAATGTCTCCACAGTAAGCCATTTCTAATCCTTTCTTTCACTGAGGCCTCCACCCTGTAAACCTACTTGAATCTTTTTCATGTATGTTCCAATTCCCCTTGCTTCACGACTCCTACGGTATTGTTTCCTCACTCTTTCATTTCCTCCGCTATAACCCCCACACGGCCAACTTCCTGCTTCCTCCCACCAGAACAACATCAATGCAACATCTGAAAACTGTTTGCCCTTTTTGTCTGTTCTCCCTGTACTGTGCGTACTCATAGCACCGTGGGAAAGGAGAGGTTCATATGAGGCTATATGGGTTTCGGTGCATGGCTCAGTATGTATGGAGGATGGATGTAACACTTTCAAACAGAATTATGCAGTATTTCTCCCTACTAGTGACTGACAGACAGGGAAGTCCCCATGTTATCTCATTAGGGGACTGTTACACTTCCTACTGAAAGCAGTGCAAAAGCTTCAAATGATATGACTTAAGAAGGCTTTGATCAGTCTTCCACAGGAGAACTCTGAAACTCTCACTGTATTGTAAACAGCACTCTCTATCGAGACATAAAATGGTGAAAATGGGACAAAATTTAATGAAGTAGGAAAGCAAAGCCGAAATAGCACCCATTCCAGAGAAAAACATTTGCAAGCATACAAACTACACAGCTTCTTAAAGTATGACTCCACTGCAGTCAAACAGTACAATTCAGCAATATATATAACCACCTCCATGACACAGACTTATACTTACAGTCCAATGAACTTCAATTGAGGAGGAAGAAAGGATAGTAGGGTTGTGCAGATGTAGTACCACATCACCTAGTTCTCTCTGGACCTGCTTGTGATCCACACCTTGACTTGTTGGTGGAACATCTGTAATAATTTAAGATTCCATTCTTACAAGTATATATGAATGTTAAAATAAGTATACGTAAATACAGATGAATAGATCATAAAGCATATGATGTTATCACCAATAAACTTTACCCTAAGTACTTCCCAACTACATAAGAAAAAACTAAATGAAATATTTTCCTGAACAAATCACCAATGCTTAGGTAGTACCAAATCAATGCACGGCACTTTCTTCAACAGAGAGAAACAGGAGGGAAATACTGCATAAAAATTAAAAACACACTCAGGGATGTCTTTGGTAAATGACTACAGCAGCATCTCTTTATTCTTTCCTGCTGGGAGGAGAAAAGGTTCTATTACCCATTGCAAATTCCAAGAGACCAGGAAACCTATGAAGAACGGCAAAAGCAGAAGCTGTATCTTCAGATATATTAATGGGCAAACTTGCTGTATTTAATTACAAAATAAATGTAACAGCTGAAAAAAAGAGAAAAATGAGTCATGTGGCTGCAGCTTCTCTGATGACAAGTGACTTCAGTAACAGGAGGCAGAGCACAGCTGAGTGCTGTCTGGCTTTTCTAACATTTGGTCTATTCTATAGCCAAAAGAATTGTTCAAATGCATGAAGGGACAAATTAATCTCAAAATACACAATGGTACAACGGAAACATATTTTCTGCATGCAGAGCCCTTAAAAAAGCATATTTAACTGAACTGGAATGACTTTCAGACAAGTATAAAATTTATAGGGCAATCACTAATAGGGTGTCTAAAATACACATGTACTATGGACGCAGAGTAATGTAATGTCTGTATTGATTTCATGTATCTCTCTTTGATCCCTTCATTTTAAACAAATACCATACTGACTATGGCTAAAAATCACAGACTGGGAAATTAATGAAAAGTACTTACAGTGATTTCTCTCTTTCTTTTTTTTTAAATTAGTCTAATTCAAGATACAGAGTAATGCATTACATAAACTTTGCTCCAGCCTACTACTTCCCTGCCTCTAGTGACAAAGACCTCCTCTAGTGACAAAGCAAGATCAGGAAATCTTCAAGGTTTCAGTTCTCTGAAGACCTTGGAAATTTCCATATCTGTCTGCTTACAAGAAGTGCCAAAGAAAGAGTACACAGAAATTGTGTATATATTTATGTGCAACTACAACTCCTGTGATAAGTCACTGTAGGTGTGTAGACTATCTTGAAAGCTGAGATTTGGATAGCACAGTTGGTGGTGATATAGAAGACACTTATTAAATGCAAGTGCAACAATTGTGAAGCATGTGTTTTTGCATGGTGGTCATATTCTCAGTTAGCCACCTTTTGGTCTTGTCTAAATAATAATAAAAAAACACATTGTAAGACTGCTGTAGGACAAGGCATGAGGACAAGTTTCTTTCCAGAAATATAGTTCCCATTTGGGAATACAAAATCAATGTCACTTTGAACTTTTATCATACAGTTTCCTCAACATATTTACAAGAAGATGGGATTTATTCAAAGTTAAAGAAGTAAACTGAGGTTAGCACGCAGTCAGTGGGTGACAAATCTGGATTCTTAGCAAGGAACACTGATAACAACAAAACAACAAAACCAAAAAAACCCTCCACTGAGTCACTGCTGTATCTACATGTAGTATGTTCCTCCAAACAGTTCATTTGTCAGAGTATTTCCCTCCCCCCAAGTTTGAAAGCATTAAAGATAGAAGCTTCGGTTTGGCGAGTTGCCTAAGTATCACCCTCTTAGAAAGTAACAGGAAAGTCAGTGGAATTATTGGTTCTATCTCTGCTAGTCATAAAAGATAAGTCATCAACAATATGAATCAAGCTATTAATAGGCTTAGCCATTTGCACATCTGTGCTATACAACAATACGTGTGTTTTTTCATTTCGGCTCCAAGCCTCCAAGACAGGGACTGTCAGTAAGAACACCCAAGCATGTTGTTGTTAATGTTGGTATAGTGTAAAGATGAAGGTATGTTAGGTTCCTGGTCTGGGCATGCATTTAGGACAAGACTATACCACCCTCTAGACAAAAGTGAACTGGGAAATTTTTGAACTTACTTAGCAAGACCACAACTTACACAAAACTGAAACGGTACTGGAAGAAGAATGGAACTGCTTTAAAGAACTTGACACTTGATTACATTTCTTACTACTGATGAAAATTTTATCTATTGGTTGTTATTTTCACTCAGGCTTTGTGCGGTTCTCAGCTCTTCAGCTCTACTAAATGCCCAGAGGACAGCGAAGCTTTCCCATGCCATTATAAAACATTCAGTTCTGTTGAGTGAACAGAACACTGCCTCATTCGCAGTTTATCAGAGTAAGGACGGTAATCAGTTCATTTGGGACATTCAGACCCAATACCTCATCTCATCTCCAGGAATGAAACTACACTGCATGAAAAATGGACTTGTGCAGAACACTGCAGCCTGCCCGCATAATAACGTGTTGCCCTATTCCCAGGAATACAGAAATCACTAAAAGGTTACTAAATCTCTCCTTGGTAACAGGCTTAGGAACCCATGCAATCCCTATTTTCCATGTGGCCCTGACTCTGCTGTCTATATATATCCACTGAAATTGTCACCCACCAGGAGAAATGCATAACACAGGACAGCAATGTGAAATTGTTCACTCCCCAGGGGAGAGAAGAAAGACTTGCTTTCAGACCAATTTCAGAGAAAATGAAAAGTCGCCAAAGGAAAATGCTTTGTTTCCTTTAAGGAACTTCCTTTCAATCACAAACATGTACTTACTTATGCAAACAAAGAAACAAACATGCAACACAGGCACTCTTAATAAGGCAATGGGTCAATTTCTCCAGTAAGTAGGAAAAGCAGAGAAAAAGAGAGATGATCTCTATGACTTTTCCGTAGAAAAAGAGTATGTCCAGTTTTTCCCTTCTGAAGAATCTAAGTATTTGTACTGGAAAAATGCAGGCTGGAAAGTCGCAATGCATTATTCCCTGTACACCATCATAAGTGTCATTTATTTTCTACAGTGAACACAATGTTATTTTAAATTTTACATAGCCAGATGCAGTTCATAGCTGGACTTCAGTCATAGCTGGAGTCAGCAGATGACTTGTCATCCACTACTACCCAGCCTTTTCTTCCACTTGGCTATCTGTAAGCCTTGTCTCTCTTCCCTACTATTTTACTTTCAATAGCTGAATGTCCTGGTTTCAGCTGGGATAGAGTTAACTGTCTTCCTAGTAGCTGGTACAGTGCTATGTTTTGAGTTCAGTATGAGAAGAATGTTGATAACACTGATGTTTTCAGTTGTTGCTCAGTAGTGTTTAGACTAAAGTCAAGGATTTTTCAGCTTCTCATGCCCAGCCAGCAAGAAAGCTGGAGGGGCACAAGAAGTTGGCACAGGACACAGCCAGGGCACCTGACCCAAACTGGCCAACAGGGTATTCCGTACCATGGGACGTCATGCCTAGTATAGGAACTGAGGGGAGTGGGGGCAGGGGATCACCGCTCGGGGACTAGCTGGGTGTCGATCGGTGGGTGGCGAGCAATTGCACTGTGCATCATTTGTACATTCCAATCCTTTTACTATTGCTGTTGTCATTTTATTAGTGTTATTATTATCATTATTAGTTTCTTCTTTTCTGTTCTATTAAACCGTTCTTGTCTCAATCCATGGGATTTGCTTCTTTTCACGATTTTCTCCCCCATCCCACTGGGGGCAGGGAGGGAGTGAGTGCGCGGCTGCGTGGTGCTTAGCTGCTGACTGGGGTTAAACCACGACACTGTACTACTGAAATACTTTTAATATATTGCCAAAACCTCTTCTTTACTGGCTCATGATGCCCAATTCCTTCAAATTTTAAACTTTTCTCTTTCCTAATGCAGCAGAAACCAACTTAGATTATGTGCTGTTTCTCTCTCTGTCTCAGTCTTAGGCCTTATTTGATTCACCGGACATAATAATAACATTTCCACGGAATTTGAGGATTTGGCATGATAACTTAAAAAATCTGAGATTACTTTTGTTGCTAACAAGAGCTATTCTGCAAGATGGAACTATCTTTGGATAAGAGATACTAGGGTTCCCTTAGGCAATGGAATATGCTGTCTAAGCAGCTTTCAGAGTCTATGTTACAGAGAAATGCAAGTTTAAACACTCTATTTTACTATTTAGTATATATTACAGCCAGGACAGGCAGACAGTTGAAAGCTATCAGAATTCCTTGCATCTGGTATTGCTCAGTCAACTTGTGACAGCCACTGTGGACACCTAAAATATTCAGTATCAAAAGCTTACCTTGAGTTTTCACTGGATCAGATATTTGGCTTGGGTCACTTAGTCCATATGCATTAGCTGCCCTCACAAGGAACAGATAAATTGCATTAGGCTTTAGCCCTTTAACTGCAAAACTCTCTGTTTTCACATTTTCAGCTACAGTTTGCCAGCTGCTACCAGATGCATGGCTAAGGATAAAGCACACACAGCTGCAGGTTAGCACGTGCTTCTTCAATGACATACTATATATAAGCATAAGTACAGCAAGATCACCTGAGACTCATATACCTGAAGGCCTCAATTATGTAAGAGGTTGGCGTTGCACCTGAATTCAAATTTGGTTGCCATGACAATGTTACAGTATTTCTGCTGACATCTGTAACCTCAGGTTTTGATGGAGCACTAGGAATCAAGTTTGGGTCAGTGGGTCTTGGTGGCTGCACTGGGACTCCAAACTCTAACAAAGGAGAGAGCAATGGTGAGTATAGACAGGAAGCAGCTATAAGCTAAATGCTTTTCACATCCGTATTGGCAACTTATGACAGTCAGATAACTTCTGCATTTCAATTTCTGATTTTCCTTTATGTATTTTCTCTGTGCAGAGAAACCCTAATTGATTTACCTTGGACCTCTATGTATGCACTCCATGTAGCTTCGCCACTTGGGGTTGAAGCAATGCAGGTGTACCGACCAGTGTCACCCAGCTGAGTGGGAAAAGAGAAGAATAAATATTTGAAACAATCAGGCACTCAGTGGGCTAGAAAAGTAATTACAGCTCTCTATGTTCCCCCATGAATACGGATAAACATATTAGGCTGCAAAAACTTTGAACCAGTAACTTCTTCCATTAGAAGTTATGATTTCATGTGCTGCAAAATGAAAATGGATACTTATTTCTGATCATTCGTTAAATAATTGGAAAAGCTGCAGATTCTCATTTAACGTTACCTATTCTGTAATGAACAAATTGAAAGCCAATTCTTGTAGCATTTATTCTTTAGTCTGCAGAGGTCCTAACAAATAAATTGAGAAGGAACTCAGATGACAAGACCCCGTGCAACTGTCAACCTTCTGCCTAAGTAATGCCTGGGGATTTGTCTGGACTGCAGCACTGGAGAGCATGTCATCCTTAAAACAAAGCTTAAATATTGCACAGGGCCTTGTACATATGGGGTTCCCTGTGTTAGTATAAATTTCACTCTACAGCAGACCCAAAAAAGGAATCTCCATATGCTATTCTAATCCAGTTCTGCATGTTGGATTATTTGTCCATATGTGACTTAATCACATTTCAAGAGTTTCTTTTTTTTTGCCCCAAAAGAAATGCTATCCTCTTAAGGTCCCAGCCTCAGCAGATGAGCTGAATGGAAGCGCTCAAACATCAGGGGTTCAAACTCTAAGTCAGTGTAGCTTGTAATTGGTAACAGGACAACTCTAGGGAACATAGTAAAGTGATATATTCAGCCTAATTTAAAAAAAAATTACTGCATTTCATACCACAGAAAAGATAGCAGAGATTAGCCAGTATGCTAAAATTTAACAACATTTTAAAACATTTTACAGCGTGTGAGGCATGACCAGCAATACTGCCCAGGTACTTGCTATAATTCCCTAAGGAAGCCAGGTATTTGATAGGTGGTTAACTATTTTAAGCTATGTTTACACTGTTGAGTGAATATGTTCAAACTTCAAAAACTGTTTTGAAAGAGCTGTGTATATCATCTATTACTGCAATATGCTAAACAAAGATTTTCTTTATAAACATTTGAATAATTAGGTCATTTTAATTAGTGCTAAAGCCCAATTTAAGGATTCATCTTGCTGAAATACAAATTTTGCTTTCCCCTTCATGTTATAAGTACCAAATAATTCCCTTAATTAATACCTCTTAAAAGCATTTTTACTTATGAAATCTGAAATAATGTGCCCTAGGCAGAATAAGCCAAAGCGTTAAACAAAAAGAATGAACTACCTGAAAGCATGAAGTATCCAATATTTTAATACATTTATTTAACATTTCATTAATTATAAATGTAGGATTTACTACATCAAAAGTGCCCGGAGGGGAAAAACCGAAGTGAAAAAAACCCAAGAAAACCCATTTGCCAGTTCAAGCTACCTTGGCATATCGGATTTGTAGTGCTCCTGTCTCCAACTGCTTGATGCGAGAGTCCTGGGTAGAAATGAGGATCCCATCCTTTTTCCAGAGGATAGTGGGCACTGAAGTGCCCATGGCCATGCAGTTCAGTACTAAAGTACCATCTACAGCTACAGTCTGATTCACAGGACCCTGTCGAATGACAGGGGGAGGCCGATCTGCAATCACTGCCAGAAGAAACAACAGGAAAGAAATTTCTGCAACTGGAAGCAATTTTCTAATCAGCTAAGCACCAGCAGTTGCTTGAGGCTTTGAAACAAACTAAAGACAATTAAACAAGTAATTAAAGTTGGAGGCATGCATTATTCAGGGCAGGGTGCATTATAATGATGCACAACTACAGAATTTTAAAATGATACACAACACAGTATTTTCAGAAAGTAAAGAAGCATTACATATCACGTAGTGGTATCTGCTAGGCATTCTCTAATTCCAGTGTCTTTATAAAGTGATAATGGAATGAGAAAGGACTTCCCAAATTTTTTGTCAAGGCACAGATTTCACCTTGTTCATCTTCTACCATGTAGCAGGCCTGTATAACAAAATTCATACTTTCAGCACTCCAAGACAGAGAAAAGGAGGTAGGCAGGCAGGGTATAAACTGGCAAATATGTACTTCTTAAAAAAATTTTATTGTGTACCATCAACTCATCTTGGTATTGTTTCCTAATTGGGAGATGCCTAGCAGTAGGGTAAAGTAAACACAAAGCTAATGAATAGGACCATATTAAAAGTTTTCAACTAAGAAATATTTTTCCAGTAGTTTCTGACTTTTAGTTCTATGACGACTTAATCTGTCAACATGACTTCAAAGTCACAAAGAGAATCCCCACAGTGTGTTTGCATCAATTTTGATGCAAATTTCACACAATGAAAATTAAATGTTATTGATGGGTTTTTTAATAACTGTGCACAGAAAGGTATAAAGCAGTCTTAGTATTCATAGAAAAAAGAATGACGGTCTACATGAGTTTTTTTTTCCATTTTCAAATGGATAATCAAAAAAGAGGTAAAAACTATCTTATTGTGTTTCAGTGACCTCTTCTACCTGTACCATCCAACAAGACATGGACTGATGATCTGAAAATAGCTGCAACTTTAAATGACAATCTGTTCAGCAGTGTCATGGGGGCTCACATAACTTAAAAACTGGTTTGGTAGCTGAAATATAAACCTGAAGTTCTGGTAATTTGTGAACATCAGATATTTCTAAATTACTTTTCATAACAACAGACGGGGTGTTAGTACTGCTTTTTTTGGCTAAATTCCAACTTCTGTAATTTCATTTGCATGTTTAAATGACACTTTGTGTTTTCAACTGCATAATTTATCCTTTACTTCTTGTCCCAACCTGTTGCAATGCACTGCAATGCACTGCGAGGCCATTAGTATCTTTCTCTGCAGAGACAGTCAAAATAAGCTCACTTACAGTTTGTATTTGACAAATCTGTAAAGAGCTTTGTAGTTGTCAGTGGTAAAGGACTGACATATCTGTGCTCTATAGGAGAAATCTAATGCCACTGAAATCCATGGCTAATTTAAGTGCCACTGTAGTTGATGGCAACTCCTATTACCGTTACTAATACCAGGGTATCATTCTGCATATCCTGCCTTCACTTTTATAGAAATACCAAAACAATATTGTCCCAAGACATTATGCAAAACAACTACCCATCAGACCAATCCACAGCATATAGTCATAGTAAAGGAAATATATTTAAATTGATTTGATTTTTTCCAAGTTCAGATGGCACAGGTCAGTAACTAAAAACCTCTTAATTTTCTTTTTTAAAAATTTATTTCTCACCTTGCCATGGCCTTCTCCCCAGCAAAAAATGGATAAAAGTGGATTAAGAAATGTGGCTTACCACTTGTGAGAAACCAGAAAGGAAGCAATCCTACTCCTCCAAACAATCTCAATCCAGTGGGTGTTAATAAACAATTTTACTCTGCAGGTTCACTGCATGTTTCTAGTACTGCATTATTTCTATGTTTTCTATAGGGCAAAGGCCTAGTTTATGGAAACTCTTCTCAGACAACAGCTTCCCTCCCTCAAGTCTCTCCACAGACTGCACTTAACCTCTTTTTAAGATTATTATTTTTCCTGTGTACTTTGCTATTAAATGAAGTATTTCTGCTGTTATGAAGTATTTCTGATAACTGGCAAATTGGCCTCACATCAGCATATATTACTGTTTGCAGTCATGCTCCCTGAAGCTTTTTCATCTTAATTTTTTCCCAACTGCTCCTAAAAGGGAACGTATAATAATATCCATTTGTATGTTATTGTACTGACTTGCATACAGGTTGAGTTTTTTTCCTTGCTATACTACAATATTAAAAAACAGGGAAAAAACAGGTAAGTGGAGATGCTAAGCAAAGGGACACACAATAATAGCAATAAAGAGCTAGGCAGCAAGCAATCTGAAAGTAAACTAAATCTAGTGGGAGAAACTAAAAAAGAGCCAGATAAATTAACAGATCTGACAAAAAATCCATAAACTGAAGTATACTTACTAAATACAAAATGGAAACATAGTGTTACACAATATCCAAAATTTTAAACCCCTGACAGAGATGGCAAAACCAGGATTTTTATGTTCAAAGACACATGCAATCTCTATTTATGCAAAGCAGATTTCAAAGTGGTGTCATATCTTCCCACTGCTGTCTTGAAATAAAAATAAAAACTTGTAAATGATAAAATAAAGGTATCATTACCATCAGTAACCTCCAAGTAGGCTTTTGTTATGATACTTCCTGCAACATTTAAAGTCTGGCAGATATAGTACCCAACATCAGATCTCTGGACATTGGTGATAGTGAGGTCTCCTGTCTGGGAAACTGAAAATCGGCTGGATGACTGAGGGGGCTGGTATGAGAAAAGCAGATTCTAAAAGATGTATAGAAAAGAAAGTGTGGAAAAAAGGGTTAAATAAATTCAGACATCAATAATTTTAACTTTAATGTATCTAAACAAATTCATCTTTTCACATTATATATAAAACATTCTGCTCTACGTATCTTAAGCATGTCTATATCTCAATGTGCATAGCTTTTATAGGAGTTTTTGTGATAAAATAGGTGCAGATGTGCATATATAATTGTGCAAGTCTTTTAGGATTGCTCTAACACCCTCTGTGGTCAATGCTGGGCTTTACACAGTTTAACAGGTACTAGCAAAGATGTCATATGTACAGATACCATAACGGTGCAAGCAACTGTCGTGAACCCAAGTAATTTGCTTTAACATCCTTTTTCAGAACTTACTCCAGGGCATTCTATTTATTTCATTTAAATGCAGATGTTGGTTCACTTATTTGTAGTTTAACTTTCGCCTTCCTAAGAATGGAGCAGTTTTTTAAAAAGAGATACTGTTTAGGTTTCTCTAATCATGGTGTTTGTGTTCTATAACAAGTCTTACAATATAGAATTAAGTCCTATGCCAGTTTCTACTTAGAGTGTTTTGGCATGAAGTACCCAGTATTTACTAACAGTGTTCAAGAATCAGAACTGCAATCAAAACAATACAAGTACTTTACACTAAATAGTGATTCCGAATTTCTACCTCTGGCCAAACAATTTCTGAATGAGAATACTTTAAGGTCACAGAGGCTATTTTTTATCTCTCTTTCTTGCCTAACTACCTTTTGCATTTCCAAAAATCATCCAAAGGAATGAGACACAACATCGTCTACTTCAGTATTAGCAAACCCTATTCATTGACCTCTTCCTCCACTTCCCTCGATCATCACAGCTGGTCACCACTCAGAGTCAAAAATAAGCCAGAAAATTTATGTACTACACAACATTTGGCGAAGAAAAAAAAAAAATCCAGGTCATACAAAAATACAAACATAATATACTGGTATACCATTGATGATTATAATCTAAATTTGGTTAGCAGTCTAGTTGTACTTAGATATGTACACAGAAATGTTGCGAAGGGAGTAAAGAAGCCAATCTCTAAGCGTTCTCAATTTCTCTGGCTTATTGTTTTGTAACACAAAGAACCCTGTCATATGCTATTGCACCATTCATTCCTTCATTCACAGGAAAGCCAGAATCCCATATTCCTTCTTTCCTTCCAATAAAGAATACTTTGTGTCACATCCCTCCTTCAAAAGATGACTCTGAAAGAAAACTGTGATTCTCTTGCTGTGCTATATTGTGTTTCACCCACTGGCATTCAAGATCCTTTACAAAGAAGCTGAAAATATTTTTTCCTCCCATTCAAATAAGGAAGCTAGGAGAAAAAATGACCTATTCAGGTATGACCTGTCAGCCAAATGACTGAGTGGGAAAGTAGATCTCCTTAGCCCCAAACAAGAGTCCTATCCATGCAGTGATGCAGATCAATACAGCAAATCGTTTAGTTTGCCAGCCACAGACAAACACATGGCAAACTAAGAGCTGCACCATACACCCAGAGCCAAACTTTCTGAAAATTTGGGAGTGTTTGGGACTTCAAACAAACTTCAGCATTAGTCATCTCTACATCTCTTAAAAGTTCTCCCTGTCAGGCGAAAAAAGATTTTCATAGTAGTGAAAATGTAATGGAAACATTCATGGAATGTTTCTTGTTGTTTCATAGATTTATTTTTACATTCATAGAGAAAATGCGAGATTGAGCAAAACATAGATATCTTTTCTTGTAAGGCTGACATCACCTAGCATGTATGTGACTTAGAAGTCGAGAAATATCCAGTATCTCCAAACTCTAGACTTATTTTCCACATCTTTAAAACAATAATTAAAGTATTTTTCTCTCATGTGACATCATCTCTTCAAGAAACTGCCAGGAAGAAGGGACAGAAAGGCTGTTTTACCTGACTTCCCTCTCTCCGCCAAAAGATGGCTGGCTGAGGGTTTCCAGTTGCTTCACACTGGAAAGTCACCGTTCTCCCCAGTGCAGCTACCTGATCTCGAGGCTTTACAACAAACTGTGGAGGCTCTGAAAGGAAAATACAAAAAAAAAAAAAAAAAAAAAATCATACTACTATCAGAAGACCAAAGTTAGCCTATTTGAAAGCACAGTTTGCCTACTGACTTTAAGTGGTGTAAAACAGAATAGTTAAGTTCCTTTAATAAGGAGAGGTAGCACAAAAAATCATCCATCTAACAGCCACAGCTTCAGCATCACTCAGATCATCTTTTCTGTTGCTGGGCCTCCCAGTTAAAACTCTGAGTGCGCATCATGTACTTTTATTACTGACCACTTATACAAGGGAGTAAGTCCCCACCGACTTAATGAGACAACTTGCAGAGCAAGTCACCAAGACGAACAAATTTGTTACAATTCGATTTTTAAAGGAGTACAGCTGCAAGTCAGAATGGAGAAATCTTTGAGGAACAACAGGCCCACAGGCCACACTTTGTCAAGGGCTGCAGTAAACACTGTTGAGTCACTATGAATTCAGGCTTACATGCACAAAAGTCATCATCTTTGATTTAGGAAAACTGAAGAGAGAAAAAGCCCTTAATTGCTTATATAAGAGACTTTTGGTGTAGTCGGGGTCTCAAAAAACCTGAATGTCAAAAGCCCCAGAAATACTATTGAACAAATTATAACCACTTAAAATCTTCAGTCCAATTACTGGAATGAATTTAAAGGAACAGCAGAGCTAAATGTCTTCCTCATTTACATAGGCAAGGGCATGTTCAAACAAAATATATATGCAAATGAAGGCAAATTTGAAACATCTGCTCAGCCTAACATTATAAATACTGCCAGCATTGTCCAAACTGTTTGATTTATACAGACTTCAACAACCCCTTCATCCAGTAGTAAATAGGAAGTCAAAAAATAATGTCAGTCACATTAAAAACAAATCAGCATAGACAATAGCACTAGATATCTTGACGGAGCTAGCACAGAAAAAAAATCTATCTTGTTTTATAGGCTGTTAACTCTCACTTCTTGAAAAATGTGCATTAAATGCAAGTCCATTTACTTATTAATTTCCAATTCCTTCTGATCATCTGTCCAAAATTAATTATCCTCTCCCTCTTCTTTGGGTTGAGAATAAAGGAGATGTTTTGAATCTGACTGTAATAGCTCAAATATGGTTTTGGTGTGGTTTTGTTTTTTGTTTTTTTTTTTTTTTCCTTTCAAACATTTCTATATTTACAAGATTTTCCTTTAAAAAGAGTGTGAATCATATAATTTAAAGATATCACTCAATGTGTTTTATAAATGTCAAGTAATTGTGGCTTTATCTAGAGTGAATTCAGTAACACTCAAAGTCCTTTCTAAAAAAAATTGCTTTCAGTGTTCCTGTGGGCCAATACTTTCAGTTACCTGTTCCTCATGCCTTGTGTCCCTGCTCCTTATTGAATTCATATTAGAATATACTCTTCCTATGACCCTCCTGCTTTGGGAGGAATTTTTAAAGCACAACATATTATTACTTATATTTGGATGCAAATGCTACCTTTCCTAGAATTACCTTAGATAAGAAACCACCCAAACTGAAGGTAAGATTGACCTCCAGGAATTAGCAGACTTCAAAATATTTAGCTCTGAAACATTCCATCAATACCTTGGAAGAAGATGTGGGAAGACTTTAACATGACAGCATGTTTAATTCAGAATAGAAGGTAAAACTGTTGTGGGTTTGCCACAGGGTTGTAAGGTACGATGGGGAAAATGGAGATGAGGGTGAAGCAGCTTTGTTATGCTGTTGGATTCTAATAACAAGAATAAATTTAGCATATAGTTAAATTTAGGTCTTGGCTGGTTCTGTAGTAATCTGTGACACAATGCCACACAACATGAAACTGAGGGTTTCTAAATCCTGTGCTAGTGCATAGGATTTATAAGGTTTCAGATTTCGTTGAAATTGAGAATGGGTACAGCTATAAAGAGATTAAAATGGTTCTAACCACTGGAGGAAGAGATGAATGCTTGTGATTCTAGTACCTGAAGAGAACCGTTCATGGATGACTGAACACAAAAAATGAAGGGAAATTCAGTCTTCCACGTAACCATGGTAGAATTTATAAAATGTAAATAGGTATATCTTTCTCTAGATATTATTCTAAATATGTATTTTGTATGTATATTATTCTAAATATATATGCATAATATGCATATGCATATTATTCTAAATGCCATTATGGTAAATAATAAAAATCCTGTTAGCTTCAATGTCACAAGAATTAAAACAGGGCAAAGTGAAACTTCATTATTAAATGCCATTCAATGTTCTCTGTACTGGAAGCATTTTCACTGTCTTTTTTTTAACTTCAGTTTGCTTTCACACCTTAGGTCACATACGTGTGGTATGTGATGAATATATTGTAAAAGATGCTGAAATAATCCACTTAAGGAAAGAACAACTTCTATCCTTGAGATCTTTAAAACAAAAATAATTTTTTATAGAACACTTTGAAGTTCAACTAATGCAGTCACTGAAGGAAGAAGACATTAGGTTTTGACTCATTACATCATGTAAAAACAGAAAGTTAGCAACCCATTACCTTTCTCTTTGCCATTAAGTTACCCATACTTCATGCAGAATTTATTCTGTGCGATGTGTCTTGTCAATAACAAGTAAAAGGTGGGAGCTGACTGGTTGAAGGACATGGAAGGGGATGGATGGGAAGGGGAGGAGAAGTTCCCGTCACAGTGATACGATGACTAGAAGATGGCCAATAAAATTTCAACTTACCAGACACAACTAAAAACAAAAACAAAACAAAAAGAAAACATGGAATAAATAAAACTGAATAGACATGAAACAAAGCAAAGAATAAAGCAAAATAAAATAAATAAATAAATAAAAAGGATCCTTGGTAAGGACCCTAGGAAGCACACATATATTCTGATATATGAAAAATAGGTTTAAAATGTTGAAACATATTTTTTATTTGATTTTTAAGCAGAATTCTCTATCAAATGCTGAAAGCAGGCTATAGAGGAAAGCCTGCAATAATAGTCAGGCAACCTGGCTTCTACTCTAAGCCTTTCCAATGAACTGTTGTGTAACCTTGAGTAAATTTTTTTTCATGTTATCATTATTTCTCTGCACCAAGAGCTTTCCATGGTAAAATTAACTTGAAATCTTCAATAAGTATCAATCTGCAACATTGGTGAAATGGAACAGTGACATTTACACCCTTTCTAAAGCATCCAAACATCTACAAATGGAAAATACTTTTCTGAGGCTAACAGCTATTACAAAGGAAGTTTATTACAAAATTAGTAATACACTGAGGCATTTAGCCCACACACCAATCTCTTTAGTATAAGATTGCTGTATCAAGGTCATAATGCTCACTATTGAACTGCAAATGTAAAATAAACTACAATTAAAATTGATTTGAAAAGATTCTTAACCCTTTTCTTGCCCCCTTCTCAATTTCACTAAAATATTCAAAACCAGAGATTTATTGCAAAATATTAGTTTTTTCAACAGAAATTGTCAGTGATAAATTATGCAATATTAAATTATCTTCCAACCATAGTTGAAAATTTTCATAAACTTTGAAATGGCACAGATCCTGGCAGGCTAACTTCGCTATAAAAGAAGGGCATTCCAACCACATATCACTAATTGAAAGAACAGATTGAAAATAAAAATGTAAAAATCATGCATTTTGAAAATATACACAGATACTGACAAAAAAGTCCATCAAAAAAAGGTAGTTCATATAAGGTATTTACAGTAGAGGTCCAAAAATATATAATTTTTTTAAACATTACAAATACCAAGTCCTTCAACACTTCGGTCTTATTGCTTTAAGTTGAGAGTAAAACAACTACTGCTCAGCAGGGTACACTTTCATATCAAGTAGGTAAGCACGTGCAATAGACCATCCTCTGATAAAACACATGGAGGAAACTAATAATATTGAGTCCGAAAACATTCATTAGGCATGAGGAATACTGGCTTACTGTTCAAATAAATACAGAGGACTCCAGGTGTATTATGAAAATGAAGCAGAAAGAGAATCAGATATAATATTGGAATTTGGATCATGTTGAAGCTAAGAAGCTGCAACTGAATGTGCCAAAACCAGATCATATAGAGAATTCGGGGTTTATGTTATGAGAGACATTTTTTTAGGAAATAATCCCAGATAGAGGAAGTTGAAATTACCTTTTTTCAAAGATTTGAGTTTCAATTTTAAGCAAGTATTCTGGATGTAAATTAGCCTTCTTTAAGTGTGTGGGTTTCAGTATTTCTCAAAGAGAAAATCAGCATGCATTATTCTGCTAAGATTATCTGCAAGTCTATGATTTGTAAGAGAAGTGGCCAAGTAATGATACACAAGAATTCCTGAGAGAAATATGCTCATCCCCAAAACTCAGCTCCCAGCTACTCTTGATTGTGTGTGAGTGCATTACTCAGTAACCACTCCTTTTTAAATTAAAAGCTCTCTGCTAAACTTGCAGTTATGGTCTGACCTGCTCTGGAATTAGAAATGCTTCTCCATAAAACACAACTCATATTCTACATGAAATAGCCTGATAAGAGACTTAATGGGATGCAACTCTTGCACAGAGGAAGTAACTAAATTATCAATTTTCCATTACTCAAGTAGTGACACAAAGAGAAAAGTTCAGCCTTCTTGTTAGCAATGCAAAGCTGCCTAAGCCCTCTACCGAAAGCTCACTTGAAAATTTCTAGCAGATAGAAATCTGTCTTGGTTGCTCAATTACATTTCTACAAATTAAATTAACTTATAAGTGCTGAATATCCACTTTTCTTTTTACCAGACAGTTTTGTTATTGTAGGTTGAAAATAACCCTGTCAAGCAAATGTATTTTTTTTGTCCACCTGTAAAAACAGAGGGGATACTGGTACATGAAAATAAATCCCTGTAGAAACAGGTTATCACATTGGTTGCAAATCTGTGGCAAGAGCAAAGGGTGAAATTTCAAAGAAAAATTTAAACAGTTCTGTCAGAGGAACATCATGTGGTTTAAAAGAACAACAATAATAGCAACAACTACAACAAAGACCACTTTCTTAGTTTGATTTACATCCTATTGATATCTAAGGTTACTAAAACTGAGAAGTAATTAGTTTTTCCTCTATTATGGCACATTTTATTTGACAGCAGTTTCAATTATAAAGTAAATCAATTTCCCCTGTGTTAATCATGGCTTTTCACATGGCAATTAGGGGGAATAACCTGTTTGTAAAGACCGGAAGTTAGCATGTAAAACCACAAATACCAAAGGAATAATGTTTTTGCCTTTCAAATAATTTGTTTGATGGTAGAGGTTTTTCAGGGAAGACGTGTCCAGTCTCTGAACAAAAACCAAAAGAAAAGTGGTTTCCAGACTAGTGATGTGATCTTTCAATGCCTTATTCTTGCCAGCAATCCTGTCAACCTCACTGGGACTATTGGTATCACTAAATCCACTTGCAGGAGTAGGAATTTGCAGTTTTAGGACTTAAACTACACACTAGTATAGTTGCCAGGTATTAATGGAGCAACTGTTGCATTTGACAGATGTAGTATTGTAGGGTCATAGGATAATCAGGTTGGAAGCAACCTCGGAGGTCTCTAGTCCAACCTCCAGCTCAAGCAGGGTCAGCTGTGGGGTCAGAGCAGGTTGCACAGGGCTTGATGCAGTTGGGTCCTGAAAACTTCCAAGGACTGAGAATGCACAGCCTCTCTGGGCAACCTGCTCCCCTAAGCACTCTCCACTGTCCACCCGGTGAAGAGATTGCTTCTCATATCCAGCCTCGCTCTCCCTTGTTTCTACTTAAACCCATTGTCTCTGTCCTCCCACCATGCACCACTGTGACGAGCCTGGCTCTGTCTTACCGACAACCTCCCTGTAGGTATTGGGGGCTGCTGTTAGGCCCCCCCTGCCCTGAAGCCACCTCTCCTCCAAGCTGTGCAAGCACCATCCTCTCAGCCCTTCCTCACAGGTACATATGAGACCTCAACATCCTGTGTGTAATGCCTACATCTCTAAATAACACATTTTGTAATTCTTCTCAGAAAGGTGAATGCAAATGTTGATCTACTGTTTCTCTATAACTCACTGGTTTCCTCATATTCAGAATTAAATATTACGAGGTTGTGTCTAATTCTTAGTCTGATATTGGACAAGCTATAAATTTCAAGTACTCCGTTCTTGAAAGCTGTGGTAGTAATTATCTGTCTCAAAGAGAGTAAAATTATAGAAATTTTCATTCATTTATACTAATAAGGTGCTTTCCAGATCCTGAGATTCAAGGTGGTACTTAATTACTAAACAGTATTTTGTTCTGCATATTAAATACTCATTAATTATTGTTCTGACTATTACTATTTATGAATACCTTCCAGGTGCTCAGAATATCTTTTGTTATTCAGCTGACACAAGCTGAATACTTTTGATTTAAGCTCAATGTGTTTCATTTTTTATTATTTAAACAAAAATCTTTACATCTTCAAGGACTGCTTGACAACCACAGAGGCTAGTATAAAGCAAGCAAGAAAGTATAATTCTACACCACAGAAATGAAACAATCCCAGTCTTCAGGCCAATAATTACATACAACAATCAAGCTCATACACAGTCTTTAGCTTCTGTATACATCTTTGGCCATATGACTAATCTAGGAAATGGCAGTTACAAAGAAATTTAGATTGCCTTCAATTAATTTTGTGATACATTAATCCCAGTTCAAGTGAAAAATATCAGAGGTTGAATGTGCCTGTAGAAAAAAACTGGTAGGAGATGGGATGTGAGTACAAGCCTAAGCACTGGAAGAGACAGCAGAGCTCGGGAGCAGGGATTTCTGATGTGGCTGGCCAGGCAGACAGTGCAAGAGGAGAAACTCCAGAACTAGCAACAGAGATAGAATAGCGATAGCTACATTATCTGTCATGGAGCATTGCAGTTCTACGGAATGCCTGAAACTCAGCTGTTTATAATCTTGGTATGAAATGAGTGGGTGAGAAACCCACTGTTTATAACCTCTGTCTGAAATGAATGCGTACAGAAAATTTGGGTACTAGAGTTACATGCAGAGGAAGTGTGAGAGTCTGAGTTCGTTTAGCAAACTGGTCGAACTCTGACTGCTCACTCTTTAATAAAAGTAAAGAAATTCTGAACAATTTTATTTTCCAATTCCTTCCCTAA
Source organism: Haliaeetus leucocephalus (assembly GCF_000737465.1). Lineage (NCBI taxonomy): Eukaryota > Metazoa > Chordata > Aves > Accipitriformes > Accipitridae > Haliaeetus > Haliaeetus leucocephalus. The sequence goes on from NW_010972664.1 coordinate 3,627,335, forward strand.
TTCCAAACAAAAACTCAAAAAAGCTGCCAACCTCCTTTCTTCATAAATTTGTTTCATTGCTAAGCCTGCTAAACTCTGAAATCTAATTAACTACTTTTTACCTTCAAGTATCTGAACAAGGACCATTGAATGCCTTTCTGCAACGTGACTACCAGATATTTATGTTGGTGTTTTGCAAAAACTATTATTAAGGGAAATAGTTTAAGACAATGTGCTATGTTTCATTTCCTGTCTAGTGATTTGTAGGATACTTGTTCTTATCAAAGCAATCTGAAACACCCAATATCCTTGATATGCACATCTCTCTGCAGCCATTTGTGGAAAGTATCACCTTCTACAGAGAAATAAACAAAGGCCAAAATCTCTTGTTCTGAAAAAACATAAATGCTGCCATTCAGCTGTCTCCTGCCTTCAACCTGTGAAAAATATGGGAAAACACCACCAGGTACATTACAAAAGAATTGGGGTATATAGCTTTTCACCCTCATTGGTCTCTCTATTTTCAGCTGTCATTTGTTGGAGGTCTAGATACATATATAAATAATTTGTATTTTCCCAGAATTTCTGCTAAAGTTCACATTCATGTAAGACCAGGCTGGGACACCCTTACTCACTGTGAATGCTTTGACAGTATGTAGTCCCAGAGCACAAAGCGTGACACAGTGCAGTCCAAACTTCTGAGGAAAAGTCTAACAGTCTGGCGCCAAGCATGCCACAGCCATATAGTTGAGGTAAAATGTTTACATGAGATTTTTGATGTTTCAAATCAAAAGTGATGACTTGTAATTCCAAACCCCCAGCAAGGGAGTGATTGTGGTTTATTACATTTATGACGACCGGAAAAATTCTGTTTTGGATTGCTGCTGATGTGTCAGATAAGCACTTCTTAAGTTTAAAGGAACAAGTGACTATGGTAACTTCAAAGTTACCAAAGGCAAGAAGACAGAAATCTAACTGATTGGAAAGCAAGCAGTTGACTGAGTATTAAAAATAATTATGATAGTAAGATCACCTTTAGGAGTAGTGGAAACCTAGAAACCCATAACAATGTTTCAGGTTCATGTACAGAAAAGTTAATAAGTGGAAAATCTCAGTATTGATTTGCTGCTGCGTTCCTCAACATACTCCCCAATGAGTTTTTATTTTTTATTTATTTATTTTTTGTTTGCAACTGACCCACATTCCCTCTTCTGTCTGCATAGTGAAGACTTGTCACATGCTGGGTAGTAACTTTGAAATAGGCTGGCTAGAGTCTGTGCCCTACATGGAAGTGCCACTCTTGGGTACCGGTGGGCTGCCAGCTGCACTTCTCGCTGTACACTCACCCGGCTGCACTCTGAGCCAGCAGCCACGAGACAGCTGCTGTCTGGAAACCCGGTAGGTACATCACCATGAAGCTCACTCTGACCATGCAGGGCAGAATAAATTCTCTCATTTTCAGCACAGGGCACATGCCTGGCAGGCTGGATTTAGCTTACACTTCTTGACTTGGTACCCAGAGAAAAAGGGCGGGTGCCTGTGTGTACTCAGGAGACCTAATGTGCTCTGTGAGAAAGTGGTCTGATGATGAAAAAAGGCAAGTATTTGCTCCTTGGTGCTGACAGTACAAATAAAGCCTTGAAAATGTAAGTGCATTTAGAGCTGTCACACATACCAGAGAGAGACACACAGGTGAGGATATGACTTTAGAACACGTACCTAAACGCGTATGTCACAACACACACAGTGTGGCAGTTCAACATCATCAACTCCAGAACCAATTTTAGAGTTCAACTTAAAGTGCCATGGATTCAGAATCAATGATTCTCCCTCCTGCAGCAAGCAGGAAGGTATCTGTCTCAGCTCTGCAGCGGGAACAACAAGCAATTTGTTTCAACAGTTTGTTGGTTTCATTATCGGCATTAAAATGTCACTAAGCTTCTCTACTCTCTTTGGTGGCTTAATCTCCACCTTCTGCTGATAAACAGCACAAGGTCTGTGCATTATCAAACCTCTTGCTTGGGTGCTATTCTGTTTTCAAGAGCTATCAAAGGGCATTGACTCCTTATGGATTTCTGGCCATTTTGAGATTTAATTTAGGCTGAGAAGTGTTTCCCTCCTCAACTCTAATTGACAGGGCTGGGCAGTAAAATCTGGCTCTCTCTCAACTGTGTCTTAGTCGTGGAACTATATTATCTTAATGTCTGCTTCAAAGCAGGCTAATGAATCTTCCCTTTAAAATGTTTAAAAAGTCAAGATGAAAAGGGCTACACAAGTGTGTGTGTGTGTTTGTATGTGTGTGTGTGGGAGGAACCTACTGCAAAAATTTGTGGGAAGAGAACAGTGTGTAAAATGCATTCACAGGAGATTTTTTTGATTTGCAACTGATTTTGCTGATACTAGCTACAAAATAAGAAAGTTCATAATCTCTTCTTCTGCAGGAGTCAATGAAGATTTCTATGATAAAAAAGAAAATTGTGGAAATAGACTTTGCAGTGTGGTTTTAAAAGGTAGCACTCCTCAGGCTAATACACGTAGTACGCCATTTAAAATGTTTATAAATCCTGTAGTTGTTGCCTTGAGGTGACAAGAGAAATCTGAAATATGGGGGTTAGAAGAGAGAGAGAGGAAGATAGGGATTTAAGGTCTTCGAGAAGTTCCTCTCCTAGTCTCCCCTCTCCCTTCCTTGCTCTGGGTCCTCCTAAGCCATCCTATAAACCAAATACAACTTAGAAAACACACTCAGGACAAGTCTAATTCCATCTATTTAAAAACAAAAGTAATGCAGTGAACTGTGGAGTCCTGTTTCCCAGGCTTCTCTTTTCAGAGAAGAGTTGTCTTCCCCTGTGTTTAAATAGAATGAAGGTAATTTTGGGCAGTGCTGCAATCTAAGTAGTTGTGGCTACAAATATTTATACTAAAGTCTTTTAAAAGAGAGTGAAAAAAGTTAAGACAAATTTTAAATAAGCTGTGCAAAAGTACAAAAAAAAATATGATAGCTGGATACTATTTGAAGAATTCTTAGGAGCTTCCTACTGCATTCTTTGACTTACAGTAAAAGACAGTAGAGCTGAAAAGGAAACTGAGTGGGATTTTTTTTCCCAGCTGTTTATGGTAGCACAGTTTTCTTCTTGGAAAGAAGTACTTGAAACCCATAGCAACCTTCATAATAAGTTAAAGCTATTTGTGAAAAGTGGCCAAAGTCCCATGATCAATGGACACCACACACTAAAAATGGAAGGACAATAAATCTCTACAGTGCAGTAACTTCTGATCATTAAAAAAATGTTATTTTGGGCATGCAATACTCAGAAGGAAATAAACAAAATGTGCAAAAATAAAATGAAAATATTCAGGGACACTCAGCCTGATTTTCTTACAGTGAAGTACTGGTTCACCTCTGCCAAAAGACAATGCTGTCAAAAATTGATGGTAGTCTGAAAAAAAAAGTGTTGCTGCAGCTATGATGGTCTAAGGATATTAGCAAACATGTTTTAAGGTTTAGTCTTTAGTCAGGTTAGTTACACTCTTTGAGGAAAAAAATCTGACAAAATCTGAGCACCCAAGAACTCTGAAGGAAGAGGTACAGAAAAGGCCATCAGACAGTGGAAGACTGGACCACAGCAGAACTCTCAGGTGACTTCTTCCTTTGTACTGAGACCAAAGTATCAATGTGCTACCTTAACTGTGTCAAAAGAGAGAGCTGCTATTTAATTTGGGGAGATGCAAGTCCTAAGTGGGCTCTCATTATGCCACTGAAAGATGCAAGGAGAACAGAATCCCCTTCAATGCTGTGTTTAGAGAGCACTGGACATTTATGAGAACAAGATAAGCAATCTGATGTCCATCCAGACAGCTTTGTTTTTTTGTTTATCAATCCTCTCATCCTATTCCATACTTCAATGGAAAAAAAATATTCACCCCAAACTTCGGGAATTAATGTGTGGTCATAGGAACAAGAGGAGCATGCAGATACCTCCTGCAGAAAATAATGTGAGCATACTTGATATTTAGCGGTTTAACCTGAAGAAGCCGTTTTTTTCTTGCACTGGAAGATTCTGATACTGAGCCTCCTAGGTGATCTAGTTTGTGTATAAAGACTGCAAGATACTTTATTACCAGTTCTTGAGTGTTATTCAGACCTAACAATAAAATATTTTAGTGCTCAAACAAAACATAATTCGTAGTAACAAATGGTACTCAAAACAGCTTATCAAAATAATGTTTGAACACCGTAAGTCAGCGTTTTTTCTGTGAAGAACCAATTAGGAGATGACTGATTTTTATGATGCATGTAAACTAACAAAAATAAGAGAGTGCACTATCATCACTGTATAGTCCTTATGAAAATTACTAACAAGGCAAAAATAAGGTGTGTATTACCTTTTTATTGATGTTTAGCATAATTTAATAAAGCCTAAGTTTATTTCAGAATTAACATATAGCAGAAGTACTGTTTAATGAACAACCAATGACAATTTTATTCCTTGCACTCTATTTAATTTTATACATAAACCCCAAATCTGCAAACTCAGCAACTTGTAGTAAAAATCTACTTTGTCTATTCCAAAGACAGAACTATTGAAATGTTATCTTTAGAACAGCAGTCACAAAATAACATCTGCAACAGTGAAGCCTGATACAAAATCAATTGATTTTTCCCTAGCCATGGGATTTAGGAAATTGCAGGCACTAGAAAAGAGTCTCCGGATTTTCTTTGCTACTTTTTGAGTGCTGAAGTATGCTACATAAATCTACTTTCTTCAGTTCTCTGCAGTGAGTGATTAAAGGTAGAATTTTTAAGAACTTTACAGTAAATAAAACCCTTTCAGCAGGAGGAAAGCCTCTAGCTTCAACTTATTTTTGTAGTAATGTTTCTCCAAATTATTTGGACTCCTTCTGTTCTACTTGCTCAGAAACATCTGTCTCAAGTCCTTCTTTCAAAGTACTAAATTGCAGGAAGGAATCTCTAAAGTAAGTGTTATTTCCCTGTAAGCAATTGCTGTCACTGTTGTGAGACTGTGTAAAAAAATAAAACTCCATTTAAAAACTTAAAAACCATGGAAGCAGTTACTTATTAAAATAAGTTACATGGATTTGAAGCAACTATATATAATTTTTTTTTCTAAATTTCACTGAAATATTTACTGATTCCTTCTTTTATCTGTATTCTAGAAATGCTCCAGAAATCTTAGTGCTCATCACTTGCATCACTAGAACAAGCACCTTCAGGGCACTGATCTCTTCTTCAGATAGTTTCCTCAGTTCCCTCCGATTAACTTTCAAGATTTATATTCTTTCACCAGAAATAGGCAGCAGTCAAACTCCTCAGATCCTTGACAGAAATCTGAAGCGCTGTCATAGTTTACAGCAGTCATTAAGAGGGAAAAGGCTGTCTCTTTAAGCTATACAAATCACAAGAGATGGTTTCCCTCATTCACCCTGCAAAAAGCTTAATAATTAAAAAAATCCTGAAGTTCATATGACAATCACTATTCTTCCTTCCTCTTTCATGGGGACTGAAGACAGAATATGGCCAAAAATTAGTTCTTTCAAAAGGAGAAATACTGACTTAAAGAAAGACCATGTAGACAAGTTCAGATTTAAATCCAAATCCTAGTTTTAAAATTCAAGTGGTTAAATTCACCCATGATACTGTGAGGTGTTCACTGCAACACATACTAACCACCATATACATCAACAGTGTTTTTGTAATCCCATAAAAATCTGAGTTTTGTCTTTGTTATTTTAATGGATGTAGCTCAGATGCCTATAAAGCAATTACATTTACAGCCAACTTATAATGTGTACCAGCAGCCTGACACAGTGGAAACATTTATATGGTATCTGACAGATAAAAGAGCAAATCCTATTCTTTTTCTTTTTGGGTGGTATTCTCAGCCCTACCCAGAAGTCTTATCAAATAGATATCTTTTACATGGTGCCTTGAAGCTACTTTGTACAAAGAGGGGGTGGAAGGAGGAGGCAATTCTAGACCTGAAGCATGTGCCACCTTTTCAGATTAAAATTCCTTGTCAGTTGACTAGTACAGCAAAATCACAGCTAGAAGTCACTTATCAAAAGTTCTGCTCACTATCCACCTTGCAGACAAGCTCTTTTAACCCTAAAATTAATGACATCATACGCTAAAAACCATTGATTTCAAAGGTCACCACTGTAAAATATTAATTGGCCAGCATAATTTCCATAGGAATTCTTCTTTTTTCCTGCCAAACTGATAACACTGAATGTGATTAGTGCCTTTGAATGGCAAAATTCACATTTTACAGTTCAGTCACTGCTGCTGCATGTTTAGGTGTGTATTAGGCAGGGCACTGTAACTAGTATTGCGAGCTCCTCCAGAGCTACTGCTTGAGGAGGAAGAGTTAAGAAGAACTCAAAGTTTGAGGACTGTTGTTCACTACCAACCTGCTCGTGACCGACCAACAGTCACCAACACCCGCAGTGTTGGTATTATTCTTGTGAAGTCCTCAAGTCAAGTGACCTACTTGACCTGTTTCTCTTTTAACTCCTGATGAGTAGCAACTGCATTGTCACTGCTATAATGGCTGTTGCCCAACTGCATAGTAGGACTTCCACTGGAGCCGTAACTTCCGCTTGTATCAGAGAGTAAAGCTTGTATCAGCATAAATTATAAACTTATTATAAAATTAGATGTTAAAAAAGCCTAGTTAAGTACTGCAAATGGGAGTGAAGTAAACGGAAGTAGGGAAAAACATGTAAAACCTTTGGTTGTTAGATTTACTTAAAAGTATTTTTATGATTAAATGTGAAATCTACAGATTCTTGAAGAAGCCCTACTTGTATTTGCATTAATGGTAAGAGTAATTCTTTTTTAGAACTGAAGTTCTAAGGCATGCATTTTTGGTAATTTTGTGTGTCTTAGGAACATGGGCTTCAATTATTTATATATAAAATAATTAGATACATAAGATAATAATTTCTACAGTCCTGCTTCAAGGCATAAAACTAAGCAAATTACATAATAGAAATCTCCACGAAAACATGAAAAGCATCTTACTTATATATTACGTACATGCACAATAAATATATCCAACTTGCTTAGTGCTAGAGCAAGAGGGAAATCCACTGGCTCCAGAGATGCACTTTTGGCCATTGTATCCCTTTTTTGGAGCACATCAGCTACTTGGTAAGATATAATGTATTGTACTCTGGGCTGCTTGACTGTATTGACTGAGGTATTTATTTAATAATTTATTATCTCCTGAAAGAAATGCGTCCACATGTATTTAGCAACATCTCTGGATGCCTTACATATGCACTACACATTGCTGCAAAATGAAAACAGTGGACCGAGACACCCTAATTTTTGGAAAATGCAAACAACAGCAGGATTACATTTTTTTAACTATTTAATTTTTGAAGGAGAAAATAAGATAACTTGACAAAACAGTTTCAAGGATGGAAACACTTTTAAGCTGCAACAGTAAAAGATTAAGTGAAGGGTTCAAACTTCTGTATCAATACAGAACTCCAAATACAGTTTAAGAACATGACTGAAATTGCAATAAAAATACAGCATCTGTACTTCACGTAGGGCACACGTATAATTCTGAAAGTTAGGAGTCTGTGTAAAAGAAAATAGTGATTCCAATAATCAGAATCTGTGATGCTGGTGCCATGAGCAGGAAGAACATTAAAATGGAATTGATATTTCCTCCCCTCTTTTGTGTTTTCTACAGCTAGCATCCTATTATACATAGCTGAACTATCTGAGCTGACAGTTCCTAGTCCACGGACACAGACTGGGCCCATTCCCCTAGCTCAGAGGCAGTGCTGTGCAGTTTTCTTGAGACAGGGAGCACTGCAGGGCATATACTATGTACTCCAGTGTCTGCTAGGTCAAGTAGGGTCAGAGCTGACCTGGAGGTAATAATACTGCCAGATCCACGGTAGCTCTCTGCTGAGATACCAGGTTAGCTATTTGCCGTGTTTCATCAACACATCCTTGACACCTAGGTATCTCAATTAGCCCCAGTGTTGCACATTCTGTCTTTTAATACCCTAGATAACCCTGTATAGCGCAGAACATAACACAGGTCAATCACAGTGCTTGAGGCCTGGAAAATGATGAGTACAGAAGAGGATGTGTCCTCTTCTTAGCAGTGCTACCAACCCTAGGGCCCGAGCAGTGTCCTGAAGAGCACTGCTTGCAGCCCTTGCTGCTGTGTGCCATGTTTCATTCAGTGCCGCAGTTCCACTGTACAGACACTTGACAGATATGACTGCCTCTTTCCTAACACGGACATGCATCTTGCGGGGTTACCATTAAAAACTCTCATATTCTTTCTTTGGCGTATTGTGTGGCATGAAAACACCACAGCCTACTGCTGAGATACTGAGGGGGGAAAGCCCCCCAAACAAATCTCCCCAGAAAAACCCCAAACCCAGACAGACCCAAAACCAAGCAAAAACCTCTCTTTGTCTTTTGCTGAATTTAACAAGTCTGCACAGTGGCAGCTGTAACTTCTGAGGCCATGATTTGCAACATAGCCCTCTGTTTACAAATAATTAACCAAAATAACTGTATTTGGCATAGCAGAACACACATTTATTAAACCCTCCAGTCAACAGATCACGTGACAATTACCAAAAGTGCAGAAAAGACTTTTCATTTCTATCCCTTAAATCACACACAAAAAATACTATTTATGAAAAAAAAAATTCTCCTCAAATAGCTGTGTATCCATGAACTGTCAGATCAATGTCATCTTAGCACTGAAACAAGAAGACCAAATTGACCTCTCTAGATGGAGCACAGTCAAAAACCTGACCCTTTGGGGAAAAAAAAGTCTTTTAAACAAGGGAAGAGGAAGGTAGAGAACGGAAGAAGAGGAGCAGGAGGAAAAAGAAGGAAAAATGTGAAAAAATCTGAATGGAAAATGAATGTTTTTCTAGAGGAGTCTTCACCACCCCACCCCCCCACCCCCAAAACTAGGTCTCCTGGATACTCTAATAGATTTTGATCAAAACTTACTACATTACCAACTACAAATTGGCCTTACACATTACAGTTTCTCACATCAATCCCTTCTGTGAAGACATTAGTACAGACAAATGGCTCAGGAGGTAATCCATTCACCCTGGGAAACAAATTATCCCATAACAATATCTGCAGACTAAAGCTGCTACAATGTAAATATCTACTGTGTAATACAAGTACTTAACAAAAAAAAATCTTGCTGAACCAAGACTTAGGTTATGATTAGGTTTCTTAAAGTACCATTTCATTATCAAAATTCAAATGATCTCATTCCAGATCTCTAACATCTACATACTTATGTCATTTTATACCTAAGCAGCACCGTTAACCTAAATGGGATTACAAGAATGTGTTTGCTTATGATTTTGAATAGGACTACGAAGGATTAGGGCTACCAATAGTTTATTGCTAGATATGTAACTACTCAACCAGTCATAAAGCAAATATTCTTAATACTAACATTTTATAAGATTAACAGTTGATGTAAGATGTGATCTTCAGAACAAATCACCATTTATAAAAATAATTCAGTCTTTTTCTTTTGAATAAACTGTGCTTACTACTACTCACGTGTTAATCTTTTATTCTAAAACAATGAGCATAAGAGCTGGTTATTTTGCAAACATAAGGTATCAGTTTTGATGTATAAACATCATGGTGGCTAACAAAACAGAACATCTCAAAATTCTTCATTTTATAAGAGCTTCAACAAAAGAATTCCTATTTTTCTAACAGCTACAGATGTTAGGGACACCAAATGTTTCTGGTGGAAAAAGGAGAGCACATTAAGGACAAGACCTTTCCTGTTACAGTAAATGTGTCATTTACTGTTACCAAATAAAATACTTTAAGCCTATACTTCCCCAGAACTCCATAATAACTAATTCCCACTGAACAGAGAAAAGGACAGAAGGACCATCAGTGCTTAGAAAAAAGCATCAGGATGACATCATTGCCTGTCTGCTAGCCAGGAAAGGAAGAGAGGGATTATCTGAATAGTGAACATCTGGATTGTGTATATAAAGGCAAGGAAGGATTTTTATACATATCAGTTCACTGAGTTCCATTGAATTTTTATCTTACACAGAAACAGTAGTGCTACAATACGCTTTTACAATGAAAAACCAACAGGAATTCCAGTGGTCTGGGTTAGTGTATTAAAAGATACACAAACAGATTTATCATTCACTACCTCTTTACTACATTTAATTGAAAAAATTTGGCAGGTACTTGAACTTATACCTCTTTCTTTTTGAGTTAAAACAATTTTTGCTAACACTGGTTTTCTTCTTTCTGTTAGGGTTTCAGATACAAAGATGGTAAGTGACGTGATTCTGATCACACTGAAGTTCAAAACATATTCAGTTCCTCATTCCAGTACCATAATGAACAAAAAAACCTTACATGTAAAGTGCTTAATTTCTTAAGAATACAACTCAAACCAAAATTATATTTTTGCATTTTCTTTTCACAACACGGCATAGAGTTCCTGCATAAGTCACCACTCTAATAGCTGTGTTTAGACTCAACTAGTCTGTGTATAGCAACTTATAAAGTTGCCATGCAAAAAAATCAGCTTTATTCTAGATTGGAGTATTATGCAAAGAAACATTCTTACCTTGAACTGTTAAAGTTGCTGATGCTTCAGCTTTTCCAACCATATTTTCTGCAACACAAGTATATGAGCCCATATCTCCTGCCATAACCTTCCGGATTTTCAAGGTATGATCATCACGGATTTCGTATCTTTAAATATACATAGTAATAAACAATGAATAGGAATAATAGAACTTTGTACAATTTCTGTAAAGGGTAAAAATACAGTGGGTTTACTCTCAAATATTTTTATTTCTACATTTCCCATAGAAATAAAAATATAGATAAATTGTTATAAATTGATAAGGTAAAAATAAAGTTTTAAAAGCAAAATATACCTAACCATTTGAAAACCTTATTCTGATTTCATTTGCAATGTCAGTCAGTTTTACCGACGTCAGTAGAATTTCACTGGTGTAATACAATCGTAAACCTCTAACGCAGAACGTTTTAATTGTTAGAACTCTTTTAACAAGTAAATCTACTAATAGTTATTATTTTTCCTATAATTTTTCCACCTGAATGAAGGATTTTTTTAAATATGGTTGAAAAGAAAATATTGTTCTCAAGAAGATCAGAATTGCTTGAAAGTCAAGACAAATCACAATTCATCCAATAATTTTTTTTGAAGAACAATGTGGTCTTTTACCATTTCCTCTCCTTTCATCACCTTTTTTCTCTTCTTTGTATAATGCAGTTAATGTGTTTCTCTTTATGGGAAGTCGATTTTTCTCTTAAAAATGCTATAGTTTTTATTAGAGCTATAGACTAGATTAATAGGAAGCTGCATTTGGATGGCCAGGGCCAACTGTTACAGGGTTTCTTCTTTCAATCCCCTCCCCTAATAGGTTTTTAACTCATAATTGAGAATTCAAAGTAAATAAATAAATTATCTATCTATCTATTACAGAATGTATTTCTTTTTAATAAGGTGCTTTACTTTTTGGCATGAATTAGAGCAATGACAGAAAAAAAAAAATTAATCGGAAACTTAGTAACAAACACATGTATAACCAAGGCAGCTTTCTACATTACCAGCCTACATTTTCCATCAATTGCAATTCCAATACATACTTCTTGATGTTGTAATCTAATTTACTATTTGTTATACATTCCCCAAAACTTTTAGTAATTACAAAAGACTCTTCAGGTGAAGAATTAATCTGTATCAGATATTACTGACTGAACTTAGTTCTTTTTTATTGTATTTGTCATGTGTTGTCACAACAAGAGCTTGAGAACAAGCTGTTCTTAAGTTTCAATATAAATTATAACTTCAAACAGAGCTCAGTGGTAATTAGAAATGTCTTATTAGACCAAGCCAGGCCACCTCCGTTCAATAAAAAGAAATGCTAGCTGTCAAATGTTGAATGGCTACATCATATGCCAAGCTAGATGTCATAAAAAAGGCAACTGTATGTACTGCACCTTGCTTTTGGTAATTCCCCATCATCTTTCCTCCATCTTACTGTAGGGACTGGGTCACCTCTTGCCTCACACTTGAACTCTGCACTATCATCCACAGTTACAGCCAAATTACTTGGTCTCTTCACAAAAGATGGTCTCTCTAAAAGGAAAGAAAAGGAAAAAAGGGATTAGTGCAGCAGTTCTGTGCCAGAATTGTGATTTTCCCTGAATTGTGGCTGTTAGAGCAAGGGCAGCAGGTGTGACAAATCTGATGGAGGTGCCTCTGCCACTGCTCCTCTTGCTCCCAGCCCCAGGCAGAAGATCCGTAACCCTGCAGATGGCCAGCACCACGAACCTCAGGACAGGAGGCAGATGCTCCCAACAGTGGCTCAGGATCCAGGCACAGACTTCCTTAGTTCTTATGTATCATTGTCACAGTTAATAGCTAAAGGAAAATGCAACCTACACAGAAAATCTAAATACACATCAATCCTCAGATAGAAGCAGGCTTGCTGCAAGGACCCAGACAAATGACCACTCATCTGCTGCACTGCTTCAAAAAGACGGAAGGCACAAACCAAACATTGTCTCACTGGAGGTTTTGACTCAATGGTGGCTCTAAATTGGAACGCTAAAGTAAGGCCCAGAACAGTATCTCTATGAGGTTGCTTGCAGGTGTCAGCAGCAGCTAGTGTTCAATGCAATTATTTCCAATACTACATTAGAAAGATAACATTTTCTTTCATTAGCACACATAAAATAAAACAAGCCAAAAACCCCTACAATGTCCTCCCTATAATTTTTGTTGATAAATATTGCTGTTATCCCTGACTTACATTATAGGACATGACTCAAGAGTCATCCATGAGATGGCTCACCAGAGTCAAATTAATTGCCACATACTTTTTCTCAGGCTTTCTGAAACAAAACAGGATCTCAGTACAGGCTGTACTATTCTGGCAACCCAGCTACTAGCTGGAAATTTCAGGAAAGGGATCGACACACTTTTCTACCTGTACCTGAGTTCAAAGCTTTAAGGTGCTGGGCTATTCATAGCTTCGTAGCTCTGCAGCAGGCTGGAATGCAGTGAGGTTTGCACACGCACAAGGAAGAAAAGTGTTTTTAACAATTTCTGGGATACCCCAGGAAGGATTACCCATCTAGAAAGGCAGCATCAGATGACAACAGGGTATCCATAAAAGAACAGGGAAGGTTTAACAGGAGAGTGCTTGGCAGGTTCCTTTGCCTAAGGCAGATGACATTTTTGCCTATAAACCTGTGAAAGCTCTGAGGGAGTTGAGAAGGCAGTTGCATGTTTTGACTTGTATGTATTAAAGATAGAAATACCATCTCCCTGGAACCGGAGGAGTCTGAAGCCATTGGCACAATCAGGAAGTGTGAATATCCAAAAATACGGCACCAATTTCTCATAGGAGTACAAAAGCACCAGACAGAAGGATAAAGAGACAATCCTACATTCCTAGTGTCTCACATTTGTGTTTGAAAAAGGTGGTTCCAAATACTACTTTGACTTTGCAGATAAAGAGAGAGAGATTCAGTGTTATAAAACCATAGGCAATGGTTCAAAAAGGACTGAAATGGAAATGTGAACTGAACAAAACCCTATAAAAGAGCTTCCTTTATTCTCGAGGATGTCCAGACCACCTGGACACTAGTGTTGTAGAAAACTTACCTTTGCTTGCAATGCTAGGCAAATAATGTTAGATGAAACAGCAAGTTGATCTTTAAGCTGTCAGTTCTAGCTTGGGTTCATATACAAGAAGTTAGAAATAAAACAGAGACCTACAGACATGAATCTAGATGTGAATTAAAAAATTACAAATATAGACATTCCCCCCCAGCCCCGGCCCCTTTCTTGTAGGTGCAGTAAAAACACAATCTGAATGCAAGAAAAGAACATTCTCAATTAAACTTCAGAGTAAGAATAGTTTGGGGAAGAATATTCCACTTAATTATGGAAGAGAAAAAGGACTGATCTGGTAAGGCCAGGACTGCTGCACAACAACAAAACCCAAAAGAGGCACATTGTTTTTTAGATCAGTTTCCTAAAGGAAGAATAATAGTCTGAGAGCTTTTGTCTGCCCATTCATAACACTCTTATTCAACCACATAAACGGATAAGGGAAACCAGCACTGATTTAAGTATCTTTGTCACACAATTATTTGGTAAATACAAGGAAAGCTTAGCAAGGATCACTTTGAAACTTTCTAATATTACAGTTTCTGGCATGCAATCCTCCCTCTGATCTAAAGCAGAGACCTAAAAGCAAATCTAAATAACCAAACTCCATAAACAGAAGATTTATTTTGAAATATTTTAATATATGAACTCAGCATGTTTCTCATGCTTTTTCACACATATCTAAGGCCTGAGTTGAAAGAATACAGTGTATTAGAGATTTCTAGACACAGACTGATAAGACATTCAAAGCTTTACTGTCCTGTTTGAAAAGAAAACCTCACTAGTTTTCCCAGGCTGAAAATCAGAAATATGTTTGAAGGGAAAATGAGAGGAAGAAACAGGCAAAGACAGACCTCTGTCTGCAATGTATCCCTCTTACAGGTGTTCAGCAAGAGTAATATTTTCCAGCCTGGACTACGTAACAGTCCATACCATGATTCCCTGGTTAGTAGTAGACTAGTGATGAGCAATTAACTGGTACAGTTAACTAGGAGCCCAGTGCCAGGACTTTACTCACGTCACTACAACTTTCTTTCAATTGTAGATTTTGACTGGAAGTTCTAAAAGTCTATTTGACAATAAACTTGCCCCCAAAGTGCTTCAAAGGTGTCTATAAACTAAGAAAAAAACAACCCAAAACAGTATAGTGGATTACAGGAAGTCTTCCTTAGCTTCTAAAAAGTTACACGCTATCTTGCTGGATATTCAGTTTCAACAACTTTAAGATGGCATACAACCTCATTTTGTTATGGAAAACCCTGCTTCAAGCAAAACTCTGAACAGGACTTCAAGCTGCCTGAGTCCTAACTCTAAAAAGCAGTGAAGACTGACAAGACAGATCTTAAATCTGAATTTAAAATAACCCCCCCCCCCGCAAGCTGTGAGGGAAACCAGTGTGTTATGAACCGTGGCTTGGATATTCTCATCCTATGATGATAAAAAAATCTATTCCTTCTGCAGAAACAATGAAGGTGTTACCTCAAGCCTCCCCTACATTAAAGTAACACAGGACACATTTTGAATGAAAACTACTGCTGCATCTACAGTGACCATGAGGCAATTCTCCCATGCTGAAGAAATTCTGAGATTGCACCTGGAGTTACAGCTTCTTTTCTGCAATAGCAACAAAAATGCAAATTTCAGCTAAGCTCAGTTATCTTAAACGAAAATGTATTTTTTGATGCTCAGAGGAACTATCATTAGGATCACTTGAACAAGAAGACCTGTTGTATCTTTACAACACTCAGTATACATCACTATAAATGAAAGGATAATTATTTAGAATAGAAATCTAGAACAATTCTGATTTTCTTCAGCAAGAGGGAAAAAATAAGCCTCTGTTTCTTTGTGATGTTAATTTTTGTTTTGCTATTATTTTACAATACTGATCCAGTCAATGGACACTGGAATTATTTTCAGTTCGAGAACTAAATAAGAAAGTGTCTTCCGATAGCAAGAACAGTCCAAGGTGGATTTGCAAAGCCATTAACTGCCACACGTTTGCTAGAACACAACCATGACAAAAAACATTTTCAACATAAACACTGAAAAGGAAATATATGAGAATGATCCTTAATAAAATGCTTACTAGGAAAAACAGAAGTTGGACATTTTCATTAACACAGTCTTAAAGGAGGAGTTCTTACCTAAAACAGTGAGCTCCGCAACTTCACTTTCACGTTCACCAACCATATTTGTTCCAACACAAACGTATTTGCCAGCATCATTCTTTCTTGTGTACGTGATCATAAGCTTTCCTCCTCTGATCTAGGACAAATCAAGGATAATAAAAAATATTTTTAATATGAACTAGTGATTTAAGAATATTTATTAACTTGAAAAAGGTTTTGTTACAGATAATGAAACAAAACAAGCTATCAGTGAATTTCCAAATCATACAAAAAAGTGAAAAAAATAAAAATTGCTATTAACCTAATTTCCTTCTCGTAAGCAAAAAGCTTGCCTCCTAGTTTTACATCAGTATTTTAAAATCTCTCAGATTTGGACCCCTATTACTCTCTTCTTCATTCTGCATAATGTACTACTGGCTGTTCAACAGCATGTTTAATGCTTGTTGGCCAGAAGGACTACAATTGCTTCCCATGTACTGCTGCAGTTTGATATAATCAGGTGGAGAGTAAAAATTAGCACTAGACATAAATCCCATTTTCACATCAAGTGCTACAATTATTTTTTTCTTGACAAAAAATATGTGTACATTATCCTATCATTGGTCATGCTTGTTATTACTCATGAATTTTATGTTTGTGAAGGAAATGTTTTATCCTTTAGTTCTTCACCTTTAAATAAGTAATTTTAAAGGCTGATAAGCAGCACGGCAGAAGCAATTAAATCCTTACTGGGAAATGAATAACATTCTACTCTTAATTCTGAATTCACTTTTTGGAAGATAATGGAATTCCAATAACCCCCAAATTAGAAAACATATTTCCCCTTTGTGATTCCAAATCTTATTATTTTATATAAAAATATATATTAAATGCATATGAAAATATCTGATCTCCCTTTAAAAGTATTTATTCTCCCATTTGATTGACAAAATGGTTGAACAAGTTTCTAAGTTCACCAAAATGCAGCAGAATTTGTGTAGGCAACTGAATATGTACCGTGTTTACTTTAATATACAAAAACATTACTTAATTAGATTAATTACATTTATAAGTAAGTGAACATACGCTTAGGAGTCCAATCACATATGAAAACCACTGCAGTTCAAGTCATGGCTGGAAGTACACAATAAATAAAAGCCACATATGAAGCTACATGAAAGGGTCTAATGTGGTCAGTGACAAGGAGAAGCGTGTTCTCAATATGAGCTATTTTGCTCAAGTTGCCTGCAGCTAGAAATCTATCCCTGAAAATTTGACATCTTGAGCAGTGTTGGGCTCTTATTATCATTATAAGATGTACGCACACAAAGATGACAGTCACGTTATTGAGATAAATGAACATGCACGTGTAACGTAGATAGTGTTGCATACAAATTTCACTCTGTTGCCTTTGGCACTTGTTGTTTGAGAACAGAAAAGATATGTCCTTTATCATCCAGAAATCTAGTAATGCTGAAATTTCAATGGGGATTTGAGGCATGAAGAATGAAAAAATAAAGGTGACCTGCAAATACACATTTTTCAAGAATCTGTGTGCATTTTTACATTGTTGACTGGCTGAACTGGTAAGTGTGAGAAGAAAATGTAAAATATAACTAGAAGTCTATCTATATTTATTCCTGTTTTACATCTCCCTAAATCACAGAAAGCTATTTATTTCCAATTAATCTATGCACAGGATTTTAAAAGAACAAGTTTAGAAAGACTTCCACATGCATTTTGGGTATTTGTATATCCAGATACATATGTAGAAATACATACTTCTCATGTATATCAATCTTGAATGCACTGGATTTAACAAAGAAATACATTTACATATCACAAGAATTTACCAACTCAGCTAATGATTTCAAACCCATGAAAACTAAAAGCAGTGATTTTCACATGTCTTAAGAGCTTAAGTCCTACTGATGTTCAGCAGCATTTGTGCTCCTCTGTGATTTTAGCTCTCCAGAAAATCCCAATCAAGCCCATTACAATATGACACAGCTGTGTATTTTGTACTAACTGTAACACCTAGCAAGAACTATCCTAGGAATTTCTTCTAGGAATCACCACAAGACTCTCTTAAAAGCATAGATGGAGGAAAGCATTAAAGCAGAAACATTTGAACAACTAAAAAAACACTGAAAGCTGCTTTTCTTCCAAGTTATTTGAGATTTACATAAGAGAAAACATTCCCTCATGGATGTTGAGGCAGACTTCCAAAGATGTCACAAGCCTACTAAAGGAAGCTGTGCTTCCAAGATGGAATTCTGAACACATTTGATTTATTTTTCCCAGGGGTTTTCCTTTGTTGATCTGTTTGTTTGTCTTCCTTAAAACAGAAGAAGGGTTTAGAACTTTAGCTGCAATCATGGCTATGCTACATTAAATTGTGATGAATTACACAGTTAAAATAAAAAGCACCACAAGTGTATGTGGAATTACATGTCTGTAACTAGAGCATTCACAGATGGCTAGAAGAAAGCGTACTTCCACTGTTGGTCACTACCCAAGCTTTCCATTAAATCTGAACAAATAGGTACCCACCATCTCAGTAATATTGATCAAGCCCTCGTATTCATTAACAAGACACTGTAAATCAAATCTCTAGCTATGACAAATTTATGTTCTCTACATTCAATGTTTGCCACTTGTTCTCTCAATAGGGAATCCTAGAAATATGGACTGTAGACCAATGGCTTTTAGAACAATGAACTACATGCACGTGAATTTTTGTAGGAACACAGAAAGAATCACTGCTACATTTCTTTGTGTTACTATCTTCATATCCAGTAAGTCCAGTACTGTAAATTCCTATTTAGTATTTAGAGAAGTAAAGAGCCAAACCACCTTTGGGGGCAATACCTGAAATCCTGCAAATTAGAACTACTCATAGTCTGTGGATACTTAACAGTTAATCAAGGAGTTTTAATTTGAGTGCTTTGGCTCTTCTCATATTTGTGCCTCTGCCCCAGAATACACCAGCTGGACTTTGTAGAGGCAAATGATATAATGGCTTGAAAAAGTGACAGGCAGTGTAATATTTCATCCCAAAACTTCAGAAGAGTTGTTACCTACTGTATTTAATACAAAGAGAAGTCCTTTCTTCCTAATAAACAAGATACAGCAAACAGTTTGATTCCATTACCCTGGTAGGTACTGCAAAACATGGGAAAAGAATTGCTTTGCTAACTGCCACAGCTTTAAGTCCAATTTTGAAAAGATGGAAGTAAGTATCATGTTTCATTTATACAGAAATCATGCCAAGGCACATTTTGATGCTTCACGCCTTTTCAGGATTTTGTTCTGTTCTGTACCTACCAGCAAATTTATCAGGGCTGTGCAAGTAGAGAATACAAGAATAGCACTGAATACTGATGGCAGAAAAAGATTGTGATCAGCGGTTCACAGATGATCTTCAGTTGCCTGTAACACGTATGGATTGTTGTATGTAGGTTAAGAGAATATATGATAGCATGGTGACTTACAAAGACTTATTGACACCTATTTTCTATGACCTACCTGCCTGACCATATTTTCCTCCTCATGAGTAAATTGTTCATTCAAGCAAGTCCACTTAATTTATTTCTTTAAACAATAGTTGGAGATGTTTGTACAGAAAACTGTAGGCACCCACAGAGTTAACTATGTCCAGAATTGCAAATTATGACCACCCAGCAGCAAAAAATCATATACAAATAATGAATCAACTTGGTCAGCCAATAAATCAAATCCATAAAAACTTACCCAAGGGTTCTACAACATACCACCAAGTATTCAGTATAGCTGTGCACATATATACACTTAGTCTAAGACCTATGCGTGTTGTGTATGCGTGTGTAAATTTCCGTATGTATAAATCCATACCCATCTGTCTGTGTTAAGAAATAGTGTTTTATATGTGGGTGATTAATTTACTTTTCACATAAATGTGCTATGAGATCTGAGAAAGAATGAAGCCATGAGCGAAATGCTTGGGAAATCCATATATAAAGGTGACTGGCATTTTTTTTACCTTTCTTTTAGCTCCTAGCTTCATTCTATTTAATAAATGAAATTCTAAAAAAAAAAAAAAAAAAAAAAATTAAAAAATATTGAATTTAAAAAATAAATTTCATTAGTAAATTCAAATAATTCTAAAGTAAACTTAAACCCATTAGAAAATGAAATGTAGACTGCAGAGTGAAATACTGACGTCTGTTTGTATAGCCACGGTTTCTGCATATGTAGTATCAGAAATTTCACATATTTCAGTCTTCTACAGTACAGCATACATAATATCACATTTTATTTAAATGATATGTGACGGGCATGTGATATTAACCTGTCAGACATGGTCTTTACTTTAAAAATGTACCATCTAATTATAAATGACAACAGAACAGTTAAAGAACAAGGTGAGTACAGGCAATTTTAATTAATATTGTCACCAATGCTAGATACAAGTAAAACAGAGCTTTTATTTCTTAGTTAGGAAATACAGAGTTTGCCCATTTCCCTCTATGCAGTCTACCATCCCAAAACAGACTAGTATATCCATATTACGACTTATCATTGCAGCATAGACTGTAAGGCATGGAATGTCAGCAATAGAAGACACCATTGTAGTTTTAACGAAGTTGAGTAAAAAAAGAGTATAAATTAATACCTATCTTAAATTTGTATTTAAAAATGTGTATCTTGTTCCAAGCTTTGTGAATCCCATGTATTATTCCCTACCTATTATAGCATGCTTACATATCAGACCCTAGACATCAAAACATGTTTGGAATATGTCTTCAACAATGATTAAAGTTTGTTCTTGTTCAACTTCAAAGTTCAGACAGAGGAGTCTGTCCTGCTTTCGGTTCCATTCTCTGGGACCCCAGGAAGGTATGTGCTGCCTCCTCCAGATCAAACACCCAAAAAATTCTATTTGAAAGAAGTTTAAAACATACTTTCAAGTGGTCTTTCTGTGCCATAAATCTGTCATGACAAAGTGCAAGTCAATTGTTCCCCCCTACCATACAGACCAACAAAACAGTCTTGCAATGATGACAGGCCTGAAGGTAGAATCTATAAAGGATGGTGCAAAATGCATAGGAAGACAGCTTTACTTAAAAAGAAAGAGCATTTAAGGTAGTTAAAATGATAATAGGTTCAAGCTGCTGCTTCTGGCACCCCTGCCAATCCAGCCAGGATACATCAGAGCCAGAATCGGATTCAAATCTGCTCATGAGACTGCCTTCCCCTCTTTTATGGCCTCATTATTAATGGCTGTATCTACAAGAAGATGGATATCTACAAAGGCTTAAGGGTTATCTGTGTCCTGAATTGTTTAGTGACTTCAGAGGCAGCTGAGGGTTATTCGGCCCTTGGCATTATTACAAGACATCAAATATCAGAATTACCATATGCGTTTGATACTTCACCCAACTAACAAGATCATGGAAACAGCCAAAATATATGCAGAATCTCATAAATCAACTTCAGAAAAGAAAAATCCATACCTCAGCATATACAATTTTCAGAAGTTTAAAATTGTAACAATCCCAAACTTACTTTCTACAAACATTTGGCTTTTGTTAATCACAAAGGAAGATTTAATTCAAAATAGGCCGTATTGGCTCACATTAATCAGAACTAATTTCTGAACAGACAGCTATGTTTATATGAAAATATTTGACCAGTATAATACTTTCCTGAAACGTTTTCACAGCTATAGTACAAAACATTTACTATGTAACACTTCCTTCCTTATTATAAACTAAGATTAAAATCCTCCTACAACAAAAGCATGTTACAACTACCTTCACAGCCTTAAATCTGCTCTGCCAAGAACCTCCCCCCTGCGCCCCCCCAAAAGTAGCAAACACTTGCCTCAGAAACTGTTTTTCACAATGGTATTTACTGAGTACTGGAAACACACTAAACTTAACTAATGGGCAACACATAAGCACATCCTATGGGTCAGTGAAAAATATATGGAACTAACCAATCCTTCTGCAAGACCCCAAGAAAGCCCAACTGAGTCCAACATGGGAATGATGTTGTTTGTAATGACAACTACGATATTTCTGTATAACTGTATATTTAACCTCATGCAGGAATCTCCCCTGGATGCACTGGTGCATATGTAGCTTTCACTGTATTCAATGACTGAAATCAGAAATAAAAATGAACTTGAACTGAACTCGGTGTCTGGTATGTCTTCATTTCTCTCCCCTTAAGCAAGTCAGATGATTTGAAGTATCTGTTACGCAGGAATTTTCTTTTAAGCATCACCACCACTGTGTTATTTACACACCTCCAAGGATAAAACCCCAGACCAGCTGGGGTTAATTTGCCACACAAAATATCTCAGTTTTTAATTATGTTACTTAAGTATCACAAATGTAATATGGAAAAATAATCCTAACAAAATTCAAATTTTAAAACATATTAAAAATTCCTACCTGGTAGCCATGAAAGAAACAACATAGGCCAAATCTACAGAGGGATTTAGCAGCCTGTTTCCCACTGAGAGTGCCTACACTGCAAAAGACAGACGCAAGGCCACTCTGCGGGGCTGGGGCGGCTTCAGACTGGCTCTCCAGGGACCACAAGGGCCCATTTACCAACCAGACCAGGCCAGACCCTGCAGTGACTCTGCATCCTGCAGAGTACACCTAAACCCCACAGGCAGCACTGGGCGGGGGGTGGAGGGGCAAGGAGTACCACCACCATGCCATTTCAGAGTGGTATGGACTCTGCTGCTGATTTCAAGGGGATTTCAGTTCCTAACTGTCATTGTAGGTATTGACGGACATTGTCTTACTTTTTTAAGCTTGGAGTTAATGTTGGAAGAACAATGACATGGATTCAAGACAACTCGGTATCATGGTGTGTAGTTCATCGATAGGAAATTTCCTACTTTCCCCTAAGGAAAGAGGAGCTGTGCAGAGCACAAGTCTCCAACAGCGGAGTCTTAACTTTCAACTTCAAAGCTTAGAAGCATGGGTAGATAAAACTTCACTAAGACTTGTAATCTGATGAAAGACGTTTCTCAGAGTGCAGATCTCTCACAGCCATTGTGCCAAAATATGGGATTTTGCAAGGTCTTGATATAGGGTCTTATAAAGGGAACTGTTCTGACAGGACTCAAGTTACCAAAGAGCCTTGAAACAGATGTTCATATTGCCTTTTACAATAAGCTCCCACAAGAGAAAGGAAAGACCTTTAACATACAAAACCAAGGTACTCAAAAGTACAATCGTGAAACAACAACAACAACAAAATCATCACGGTCTAAGAGAGAATAGAAGTAAAAAAGAATTACTCAAAATTTTTCTCTTGGCATGGGTCTGTGCAGCAGGTCATTATTTTCAGCTTTGGCTTTAGTCATTCAGTGACCTGAGATGCAGCAGATTTGGCTCAGACTCCCACTTGCCTTGAGGAGAGGGCACATCCCCTCTAAGACTGGCTGCCCACTGCTGGCTTCTCACTGAAGGGAATGCGAATTACAGGCTCCCGGATCCCTCCTGTGACCATCATACTTCCTGCGCTCGATTGCCTGTGAAAGCTTTCCTCCCTGGAGCTGGCACAGTAGCTTCCTGAGGGAAGAAGGAATTTCTGTCCTCCTCTGAGGGTAAACCTGAGCCCTTTATGGCACAGAATACAAACCGAGAACCAAACTAAGCAAATAAAATTTGTCACAGGTGGAAAAAATGCAGCGGATTCTTTCATACATTTCCAAGCTGGTATTTTGACAGTTTTAAATTTTGAGACAGATTTGATTTCTCATTCAAAACATTTTCCTTCAAAACTCTATAATCAAGTTTACTGCCCAAGAAGTGTTGGCCCTACCAATGAAACATGACAAATACACAAATATTTTGCAAAATGTAACCTTGAAAAAATATAAAATGTTTTCTAACAGAAGTAAAAAAATACTGATTCTCTGACTTTTGACCAAGATGACATGTCATGGAAATGAGACCATGCTTCAAAAAAAGCATATAAACCTGGGTTAAGTTTCTACTGCATTTATCTCTGACTGAGCCTAAGCTTAGCAGAACTCTAACTTTTATACTAAGGCTATGCTGGACATACAAAGTTGTGAAAACATTAAACCTTTTACACCATTTGTGTCACAATGCCAAAAAAAGGAACACCTGGACCACTTTGTTCATTTTTCATGAATAATTAAACACAAAAGGCATATATTAATCTGCCACATTTCACTCTTCCATCACTGATCACTGCAGCTCTTGTGACTGCAGCACATGCAAATCATAAATCACAAATCTCCTTGTATTTTTTGTGGTCTGCACACAAGCTGAGGTAAAAACCTGCAGTCATAGGTAACCACAAGCAAATCTGACTGTAACTTTCATTTTTATTGAAGGAACACTGAAAAGCCACTGGGCGAGGCATTACAGCTACAGATAAGGTCCCTGCTTGGAAGATGCTAAAATTTAAACTTACAAGGTATAAGGAGGAGAATGTATGCAGAGAGGTAAAGATCAAATCCCCCAGTTTCCCCAGCTCACACGGCAGCCCAGCACCACTGTTTTTGTTTTTGTGCTCAACTTTAGATCCTCCAGAGAGACTCAACAGGCTGTGAGTGACCTGCAGATCTTGGTCCATTCACAAATTTTCAGCCCTCTGTTGCCACAGGGGACTATGCAATATAAGCTGATCTTTAGCAATGGACAGTGAATCCAGGAGCTACTTGGAGTTTCTGTTACTCTTAAAATAAGCCAGCGCAGGTTGCAATCAAGCAGAACAAAGCGTACACTGTTCCCATTCTCTATGTGCATTGGGATCATTGTTCCCTGATGCTCCCACATTTCCCATTGCCATCCTCTAACTACGATACCCTCTGAGAGCTGTTGTTTGTGGGCTACTGCTAGGCTTGCCACTGAGAAATCCGGCTCCAGCGTCAGCAAGAACAGGTTGCCTACCAGTTCTGCTCTTCCCACTCAGCCCTTGCCTTTGGAGCAGCGAACCGCTTATGGCTCAGTGTGTAACTGGAAGTGGTTACAGTGTGAATAGTCAAGGAGAATGAAGAGACTGAAGCCTGAAGAATGGTGCCTCTTCCCTTGCCTCGCCTGCTCGCGGTTGGGCACTGCCCAAGCTATTCAGGAGGACTCTGGAGCCCTGCTGGGATAATTGCTTCCTTTGCTGCAGTTTCTTGCTATTCCTCTCAGCTGCCATGGTGGGTTTAAACACCTGGCACAATTTTTGTTGTTGTTAAAAGGGTATTGTAAACTGCACCAATGGAAAAGGTGGAGGAAAAAAAAAAGTGGCTGGAAGGGGAGAGAAACTGTTCTGGACACTGGAAATATCACTGCTCCAGTTTTTCCATTTGTATTTACAAAGCAAAGTAAACTACGATAGAGCTGGCCAAGTTCTGCATGGAAATCAGGGTCTCCTGTTTGTGGCAGTTTGCTATTGGTGGAATGGGCTTGTAAAAATAGCAAAGAAACTGAAATTACTCAGCACTTTCATTTTCCCAGTTTTTCTTGTGGCTGCCTGCATGCCTTTTTTTAAACTAGTACTATACTAACATAAATAAGAAGCTTTGATGTCTTCTGTGTGAGCTGTGTAAAAACACATAATGAATAGGAAGTGATCTTTGCAGAAAATGAGGAGCGTTACCTGATCAGATTTCAGTTCCTTCGGTATGAATTACTTTTTTTATGACAGCAACAGGAAGTTAAAAACTGCAATTGCATTCCCATAGTAAACTCTTCTCCCTAAAAACACAGAAACAGCCACACTATGCTTCCAAAACAGATACAAACCCAAATGTTCAGTCTGAAGTAAACACTTAACTTCTAAAGACATTACTGTTTCTTTGCCAGCTACCTAGCATGACAAACAGAAGAGAAGATATACTTTCACATTTAAAAGACTCATCTACTTAACATTCTGGCCAAATTTTTCAAAAGCAGATGGCAAAAGTTAGGAGGCCTTGGGTGCTGGGTAAGCTAAGGGGTAGTCAACACTTCTGACTATGAGATGGACATATTGACATGTCCAGGTAGTTTAGTTTGCAATTCCACTTTCAAAATCTGGTCCTGAATGCAGGTCACCAAAAGGTGCTGCATGTCTGTAGCCCATAGCATGCCATCCACTGAATGCCACCCTGACCTACTGGGGACCATTTACAAATGGGACAAATAAGAGCTGCCCTCAGCTGGAGCCCCACACCAAGGTTTGAACTCGCCACTCCTGAGACACTCTATGACTCCAATCAGGATCCCAAATACATAAAAATATTTCTAGCAGAAATATTTATGACTGGCATTTCTCTGTGTTACTCCCATTACTGCAAATTTTTCCCTTCCTGACTTCCTTCCCATGCCTTCCCTCAAGGAAAGGCAATGAAAATGATGCAAAAACACACACTAAAGAATGCTGGGGAAGTTGATGTATGTGAACAGGCATGGAAGGTGGCAAAGGACTGTCTTGACAGTACCTATGAAAAAAAAAACCCAACCCTTATCAATAAGCTTCCTTAGTCTTCTTGCCTTCTTTTCCAACACAAAAAAACATTAACAGGATCAACTACTACTGCAATACGTACACAAATTTCAGTAGGTCACATCAGTACTCTGATGTCTGCACCAAGGTAAAACCTTACAGAAAATTTTGTTAACAGTAAAGTTCACCCTCATTTATCTTAGAGGACATGTTTGTTCCAATGTAGATCCACTGGTTTTGCTTACTGATGTCCAGAAAAGGTAAAGAAATGATACTTGCTACCATTGCAAATTCATTTTTAATGGAAGACTAGTAACATGGTTTTCAAACCTTGAATAAACATTCAGAAATTATGGGGGAAAGTTCTAAAAACCCTCAAGTATGGTAAGCATAAAACCAGAATAGTCAGCTGAACTAAGACTTCATCAACTATGCATTATACTTGGCATTACACTACTAGGGATTATACTTTGTATACTTCATACAAACTTTTTCTTAGACAGCCATATTGTTGACTTTTTTTGAAGAAAAAAGAAAGCCAAATTTTACTGAAAATGGAAGTCAGTCATGACCAGAAAAGTAATGATATTAGAGAATGTTTGATATAGAGGGAAAAAAAGTATTCAGATGATTCTCTTCACCTTTCAAATAGTTCCATGTGTTACTACACATTTGACAAAAGTGCCGTAAAATCTTAAAAAGTTTTGTCCTTTAATGAGATCCTCTTTCAGTGGATTGCAATGAAATGCTACATGTTTCCCCCGGACCTAAAGTTGGGCAAGAAATGTTTGGTAGAATATAATATGAATATTTCTACTGTATTTCAGAAAAATGCTTAAATATCCTTACATTTCTGAATACAGAAATTCTGGAAAATCCTATTAGATTCAAACTTTTGTTCAAGACCTGTAAGAACTAAAGCATAAATGCTGCACTATAGATATTATTACTGACACTTTCAAACATGCCTGCAAAGAACATCTGATATGCAGGCCATTCTACACATAGAATATTAAAATGTTGCCTTTAATAACTTGTTAGAGTTTGATCTAGGCTCATTCTGCTCACACAGCAAGCTACTTTCATAGTGGGATTGCGTGGAAATATACCACAAAGGTATGAGCTTATGATCCTAATGGTAACTTTTCAAAATGTGCTTAGGAGAAATTCACTTTGAAGCGGAGGACTGGGCCTCTGCTGAGCCTGACATACTTGTAGCCCAAAGCAGCAACTCTATTCCTGAGATGTAAGAGAAGGCAAAAACCAAAGCAGGAAGAGGGATTTAATGAGATGCAGATCTTCCTTAAGGAGTAGAAGACCAAAAACTCATTAAGGGGAGATTTGGAAGAAGGTATACATATGGGATTCCATCGGAAAGAAATTTTTCATGCTAAATTAGTCAGCTAGGCACGTAGATATTAGAGTGGTTTGAAGTGTTGTTTCTTTTTTGTGTGATCATGTGGTTAAATAAACAATACTTTTCCTTTTCAGAAAGCTTTTTTGTGGCATTGTCAACTACTGTCTAAACGCTTCCAAAGGGAAAAACCATTGGATCACACCTAACTGGAGTTAGTGTAGCTGTTAACTGACTATTATGTTTCCAGACAAGTCTAAGAGAAGGAAAATAACATAAATCTAAGTGAAAGGAGTAAGTGATTTAAGGCTTGTTACCTAAAAGATTGTGTTTAAAGTGTTTATATAGAGGACAGAAAAGGATACAACACTGTCCCAATATCTCAACTCTGTAAAGTGGTCATAGAATAACTTCGCATATAGTCTGAATGCTGCACATAGGTACCTAGGTGTAATGCCTGTAGACCTATTTTAAAGACTGCATTTTGTAGAAAGTAAGGAGAAAAGAATACAAAAGTAAAACCTAGAAGACTGTGTGCTGCTTGGGATTAAAAGTAATCTCCTCCATTAGCAGAAACAAAAATTTCATTGTCATCCTCCACTGCACCTGAATAAATAGGAAGTCATTTGAAACAATGTAGGAGAGAGAATAAACCCAATTTTGGTATCTATTCCTTTTATTATTTTGTGAACAAAAAACTGATGGCCATTAACAGTATCCAGAAGTAGATCTGGCCAATCAAACGGCCCATGTGTTTTATCAGAGGACAATCTTGGAAAAAAAAGAACTCTGCTAAGATCACATTTACAGGGTACAATGAATTAAAACAATATTTTTATATGTACTTGGAAAAACTGTGTCAACAGACTTCTCTTATAAAATAGGTATCAGTCCCACAGACAAAAGCAGTATTTGCGAATATAATTTTCTGGGTTAGCAAACCAAAACCTATTTTAATTTTAAGCAGCTAATTATCCAACATGGTAGTTTGGCGAGACAATTCCAAATAAAAAAAGTGTCCTTAACCTATCAGTAGCTAGAACTTATCCCACAAAGGCAATATTTAATGATGTCCTTTTGACTATCACCACACAGTTTTTTACACTATGTAGCTATGTAGTACTGTAAGCACCAGTTCAGGCATGAATCTGCCCACTTTCAAATTTAAAAAGAAAATGCTTCCTCATCTTTTTATTTTTGCTTATAGCCATATAGTTGTTATTTTAATAATTTAGGAAAAACAGATAAAGCTGTAAGTTCTAAAATTTCACTTCTATTTTAACACAACATTAGGAAGAAATAGAATTCATTCTCAAAAATCATCAAAACATACTCCTATGAAAAAGCAATGAGAGACTGAGGCTTCTGTTTAAGTTGTCTGAAACACTGTAGGCTGATAAAGGTTCCAAATGAACAGGTATCCTGAACATCACAAGCTGTAATGATGTGCTAACCTTGGTGACAGTCAGAACAGAAGGGTCAAAGGTTCAGCTGGCATCCCTGGGGGTGATCCTTCAAGGTGAATTTGAGACTCATTGACAGGGCAGCGCAGTAAAACTGACACTGCAGTCTAAGAAATGTGTATGTTACAAAGATGAAGAACTGCCTTTTTCTTGAACTTTATATGCATAGCAGTAGAAGAAATGGCCTTCGTTAAGATGGTTAACATAGGGAGAACACAGTTCGCCACCAGGTGAAATCCTAAAAGCCAACATTTTCAAAGGTTACCTTCTATTTTTGAATCAAAAATAATTAGCAAAGCAGGCTTGCAGGTTTATTTACTCTGGTTGCTCCATCTACTCTTAATTTTGCAAATTTTGAAAGTTATTTCCCCATGTCCTACTCAAAATGTCCAGATTACTAAAATAAAGGTTTCTTCTCCTACTGAAAAACCTGTTACAACTACCTACATTTGTTAGCTTCAAGAATAACAGATACAATAGATGACTTCTTATACCACCACAGCCTTTGATTTTGGGTGACAAAAGTAGAGTAACAGCTGTCACCTCCAGTTGGGTGCTTCCTAGTATTTAAGAATGACAAACGCAAAAGACACCGGCAAGACACAACACGGAAATTTTCTTAGCAGAAAGTCTCATTAGGACAAAAATGAGAATGAATATGGAGTATGTCCATAAAACTCCAGCTGACAAAAGGAAAGTAACTTAATGACAAACAAGCCAGTAACAACAAAAAGTGAAGCAGTAACAACAGCAACAAAAAGATTAAGAATGTCAACTCATTTAGCACTTCAAAAAGGGGCTTCTCCCTTGCTATAAATTATACTATATACTTTCTTGGAAAGGGTGAAATATTAGTCTCAGTGAAGACAATGCTAATACTCACACTGATTTCAGTAATGCCTGAATTTCACACTGAGAGTTCAGGATGTGTTCAAAGTGTATTTTCATGAAACTTACTAATGATAGTCATTGTGAATGCAAATTTCCCAGGAGTTATAATCATGCAAAGCACCTACTATAAAGTTTCCTAGTTTATTAATAAACTTCTGATATCATTGAATACTAGGGACAATAATTTCAAAACCACTTTGACACTTCAGCATATAACTTGAATGGTAAATGTATGTTTTCTTTAAAATAAAAGAAAATCTCAAAATATTTGTAGCTGGGCTAGATTCTGCAAGTATTATATAATCACAAACACCTAGAACAGAGCATGGCCTGAGTATGTAAGTGAGAATATTACTCTAGTATTTTGTCTACAAAAAAAAGAGCCTATTCATTATTTAGGATGTAATAACACTTTGGACTTCGACAAAGTGGCACAACACAGCTTTGTTGCAATAGTGTCAGGCTGCTTTACATGTATGAATGAATTCAGTCCCACGACTCATGAAATGCTGACTAAGTACTGAACAACTTCAAGGCTTGCCCAAAGTCACACGGGAAGATTGCAGCAGCCCAGCAATCTGCTTTGCTTAGCTTGCAGACTTTCTACCTCAAGGCAATCTTTCCTTTACTGTACAATAATTTTCTCTGTAGGAAAACGTTTTGCAGCTCACTTCTAAAAATCGTGTTGCAATGACTGTATAGTCTCATGGTAAAAACAGCTCATCTTTAATTCTATTCAATGTACAGATCTGCCAGAGAGCAGAACCACTCATGCCTGGAATGCCTACCATGAACAATAAAATAGCTTCAATCAGCTACCTGCAACTTCTACGGTAACACTTAACCCTGAACAAGCAATTTTTTTCCTACTTGATTTGTGTCAGGTCTTCCTCCAAGAGAAATGCTCAAACTGATCACCAAAGTT
Organism: Haliaeetus leucocephalus; assembly: GCF_000737465.1. Lineage (NCBI taxonomy): Eukaryota > Metazoa > Chordata > Aves > Accipitriformes > Accipitridae > Haliaeetus > Haliaeetus leucocephalus. Next base: position 3,658,243 of record NW_010972664.1, read on the forward strand.
CAAACTAGTCCTAACAGACTAATGATTTCAGATGAATGGGAAGAGCAAGATCTGCAGAGTCTGAAATGTGGGCCATGGTGGAAGCAAGCCCGAGCCGTTATGTCAACGTCTGTCGCTTTCAAAACCCTGGCATTCTGAATGGCATAGCCACTTGGAAAAGCAATGATGCCAAATACACAAACTTACAGTTAATGAGAACTTGAGTCATAATCATTTTGTTCAAGGAGCCAAACTTCACGTTCTGTGAGGGAAGGCAAAGTTACTTAAGCATACATGTCTATAGCTAGTTTCAAAATTAAATATGTTCCATGTAGCACTAAAAATATTTCAAGATATAAACCAGGAAAGCATTTCAATTTCTAAAGTTTTACTTTTTTAACAGCATTATTTTCCCTGGAAAGTTTGTGGGTTTTATTCTTTCTTAAACTTATAGGGGGAAGAACTTTACTCACTTTCCTCCCTCTTATCTCTGTGTAATTTATTCTCCCCAGTGCAGCCAGAACCAGGAGGCCTAGCAAAGGCAAGGAGGCAACTAACAACACCAGCAAAGAGAGAGGCAAAAGCAAAGCTGTTGAGTTAGAAGAAAATGAGTATAATTAGATCCAAGTATAACTAACCACCCACACTTCCATGTTAAATAAAAGAACAGTCTTTATGTGACCATGTGCCAAATAGATTCTTGTTAGATAATGATTTTTCAGGAGGAAAAAAAAGATCAATTAATTGCTCAATGCAGCATGAGTACTAGCAAGAATTGTCCTACAGCTAGATAAGGAAAGAAAGTAGCTTTTTTTTCTTTCCCTTTTAAGGCGGGCACCCATAAGAAGGCAGACTTGGTCCTGCATAAGATTACACAGGAGTCTGGAATAACACTCTGCAATGTGTATGTTAGGCCCACACTACTGCACGTGGTGACTATCTGAACTTGGCAGTAAGTAATTGTGAGTATATTATTACCTGGAGAGAGAGAAGTACTCTGTTGAGTTGAGGAAACCCAAGAACTGAAAAATTATTAGTTTTGAAGTGCTGTGATTTGGACTAGACTTTTCACATAACCAGAAGCATCACAGGAAACTCAGTAAGGCAAAACTATCCAAACAAAGTGAAAAAATAAAAAATGAAGTTGACAGAACTTTCAAAAAGTAGACCAAAAAATCAAAGCAAACCAAACACGAAGCCGTAATCACTTACATCTGTTCAAGGCTCCAAAAATGGGCACTGTTCTTCTCTACTATTTTTATTCTACATTTTTCTTTTGATTTTGAGAACATAGTATGTGCAAACTCAGCACATAGATTGTTGAGGTTTTATTAAACATGCTTTTAGAGTTAGTGTCATTTTTACTTTACAAAAATAATTCTGAAAAAAAGCATGATACACAATAAAGTCTCAGTTAGCAGTTACCCGATATTTAGTTTTTAAGTGACAACATGTGGCTGCTGCGGTGTGTGAGCGACTAGGAATACCAAAAATGCCAAGAACAATCAAATTTATAAGGTCCACTAGAGAGTTTCAGGAACAAAAATGTACACCACCCCCCCACTCCCACCCCCTCTTCCAAATGGAGAGGGTTTCAGTGTTTGGAAAATAGTGAACACAGTAAGAAGCTGGGTTGCTTCACTTCACTGATACAGACTTGCCACAAATAATACATTGATTTCTGTAGGATATTTGTGTATTAAAAGGTCTTGCATGCTTTATTAATGGAAATACCCCTGTATACGAGTATAATGTAAATGCAAATACAGTAAAAAATGAAGTAAAAGGCTCACAGGTCCAGGAGTCTGCATGAAAGAACCTTGGAACGCAGAAAATTTCTAGTGCTTTTTTGCACATTTGATCTGTAGGGATCCTAAGTCCCACATCCAATGGACTGAACTCTACTCTGAATGTGTTTTCTGCCTGTACACAGTGTGCAGGCTTCCCGGTGTAAGTCCTAATGTTCGGTGTGTCAGATTCATAAAAGGCTTTAAAAGTCTGATTCTTCAAATATTGCTTTGCTTCTCATTGGTTTTGCTCATGATAAGTAATCGGAGAAGGCACACAGCACAGCAGTCCCTGGTGATTCCAAAAATGGAGTTTCATCTTAAGGAGGATGGCCACACTCTACATGTACGATTTCCACACAGATGATGAACAGAGGGGAGGAGAAGAATTAACTTTCTACACCCAATCTTCATCTTTATTGCAAGTAACATAGGCAAATGCTCTTTTCCTGACTGCTTAAAAAACTAACTAAACAAAAATGTTTCTTTTTCATTAAAAGAATAAAATGAATGATGAAATAATTTCCCTCCCACATCCTTTCTTCATCTCCCTTACCCATCCCTAAAAAACCCAACAACTAGACTGTCAGCCAAACAAAACAAAGAATTTACTTTCTCAACATAATAAATCACCTTTGCTCCTAAACATTCAAATCATAAAGTCCTACATGCTCTGGATTGCTCAATTAACCTAGTCTAAGATAACAACAACCTGTTTTTCTATTATTTTTTAAGGAGAAGCTTCCCAGACTCCATTTCTATAATTTCAGATGGTCCCAGAAGTTCAAAACTCTCAATAAGCTATTTTAACAAGAAAATCCTGATAGTCTAATGTCTAGGCCTGTGAAGTCTCAAAACTCAGATATCTAACACATATTCTATTTGCTGCAGGCATTTATTTTCTTCTACTATCTAGGTCATCAGTTCACAGCTAGGGACAAAAAAAATCTGTGGAGAATTTTGACTCAATGAGGAGCTTTCAAATTCCTTTAAGTCTGCAGAGTATCTGCAAAAGCACTCTATTCTTCTTCACTTTACTTTTATACTTAAAAGTAGAAATCAGTATAAAATAAAGTTAGGCATAGAAAAATATATACTTAGTTCACATTAAAGGAGTACTTTTCACTACTGCTGGGTGAAACAATACTAAGAAACCATAGTTATGCATGTCTAATGCCTATTTTAAGTGGCAAGAAGACAAAATAGCTGATGCAATGCACATCACTGATGCAAAGGAACATTTTTGAAAGTTGTGAGAAAAAACAGAAGGAACAGATACTCTTAGCTATAGGAAAAATATGATCAGCAATAACTTGGTTTAAAAAGCCAGCAATTAAATGACCACAACGAGCCTTTTAATCTAGCACTGAATTATCAAGAGTTTTAATTCCAGTAGTTTTGGTTAGTGTTAACATAGTTTATAAATCTCATAACCTCACATGGTAGGTTACACTATTACCAAGCATGCCCTTGGGAACACAGGAGGTCAGTTTGGTCCTAAAGGCAAAATCTTCTCTCTGTGATAGCCAGCACAAGCCTACAGAACCTGGTGTCCTCCCCAGTCTGCAGATGTTTGACATTGGGCCGCCCTTTTGCCCTGCGTCACGATGCTCTCTCCCTTTCCACTAATTCCACAGGCCAATATTATTCTTCAGAGATGTCACTGAAAAGACACATCACATCACGTACGAATCAACGCATGGGTTACTCTGTCCTACACTTTATCCAGCAACCTTGCACAGAAGATTCAGGGTTAATAATGAGCCATTTAAACCAATTAGAACAATGTCAGGCATTGAGCACGACTCAAACACTTTAGACTGACGGGCTTTTTCCTCACCATTTTCTTGCAGCAAACATCACATTAATGGAGAAAGCTTCTTGTCCCCCAAAGAAGTGTTTGTGACAGTTGACTGTAAGAGCTATAGAGAAGGAAGGGAATGTCCACATGGCCGTTTTCAGGCCATTTGCTTTGGCTTGGCGCGTGGAGACTGCAAGCCAACACAAGCTCATTTTGCCCTTACCCTCAGCGCAACAGGAGCTGTGTGGCCATATTAGTACAATACCGTGCCGGAGTGATCTAGCCTGTCTCTCAGCAGGGCTTATTAGCTCAGGCTCGGCGCCACATTAACCGCTGCCATATGGCTTCTGGTCGATTCAAAGAGCGAACTGAATGAGCTCACATCTGCCTGACAAAGTCTGCATAGCTATGCTCTTTAAAATGGCAAACCTGCAAAAAGCTGTGAGGAGAGAATCTTGTAACAGGTTAGGATTTTCAATCCACATTTACTTCAGTGCGTGTAGAAATACAAGCTGTCACTATTAACAGCTGTGGTCTGGGTTGGAAACTACTCGTGGATGGGTTAGACGTGAAAAGTTTTGTCCCAAAGAGCCGAGTCCGAAAAATGATGCGGATATGCTAAGACTCCAAATAGGATGAAGAAGAGAAAGAGGAAAGTGAATACAAAAATGAAAGTATGTCTAATATTTTCTCTTCTTTCTGGTAGCCCAGGCTATTAGATTTTTTACAGCCTTCCAAGATGAGCAGGGTCCTCTGTAGAAGGCAGCAATGTTTTTAACGCATCAGCCAAAAAAAACCCACAAACTGTATAAAACGATGCGACAAATGCTAATCAAAGACTAACATACCACTGAAAAGAGCTCAGATATGCCTGTGATAATAAAAAAATGACATGGGAAGTAGCAGCGTAGCAGAAGATACCCTGAAAAGTCTTAAACACAGACAGAATGGTTTTGCAAATGTGGAAACTTGAGTGGTTTAGACAAGGCAGGGGAAAGTGCAGGCACACTGAGAGAATTAGAGAATTGAAGAGGAAGATGAGAAAGGTGTCCTGATGATAATGCAGGAGACGACAGAAGCACATGTCATGGTCAGAACAGAAAACAAGGGACATAATCCAGAAGACACATTTTGAATGATTTGTGGAATCTGGAGAGCAAAGAGACTCCAGCAGGAGCAACAGGGACCCTGAAACAGAGCTTTAAGTGTGAACACAGAGAAACAAGGTCACGTTTTGGAAAAACTAAGAGCAAGAAACAGCAGGATTTAGAGCCAATCTCACTATCTTCTGGGACAGTTGTGTGGTTCCAAATTATTTTTCACAATCTTTTACATTTTTTTCCCCTTGGGGTGCCAAGTTAACTCACAGCAGCTCCAGTTCTGTCGCCAGAGGAAGCAATATTAATAGCAGAAGAAATATAAATCATTAACAAAAACTACTCTTGATCCTCGAGGAAGCCACCATTGCAAGGATCAGCAGACAAAGGAAAAAAAAAAGAGAGGTAGAGTGGGAAGCCAACCCTCTCAGGGAGTGAGAAAAAGAGACAGAAGGAAGAAAAAGGACTGGGAAGAAAGGAAGTTGCTGGGGGCCAACAAATACATATTGGGAATCAGAAGAAAAAATACACTTCTCTTTCTAACCCTCCTGGGGCATATAGGAAATTGCTGCTTGCCCTTTAATCTGCCCCCCAAAAAGAAAAACAATTAAAATGAAATAAAACCCAGGACTGTAGGTACTTGCTCCCCCCCTTCCCCTCACCCCCACTGCTTTGTGTGCTGTGTACCCAGGCCATGATCTTTCATGCAGCTCTCCATAGGACAGACTATGCTACCATTAGCATTACACCTTCTACAGGAATATGCATTCTTTTGCTGTATATCTAAAATACATAATTTGGGGAGATTAAGATGTTAAGAGATTAACAATTAATAAATTAATGAAAAAAGAGAGGAGGCCAGGAAAAAAAAAAGAAATGGAGAAGAAAGAAATAAGGATAAACATCTTGAATTAATTTGGAGTGGCATTGTAACAGTATGGTTTGTGTCAGGAGCATCGCTGTTTTAAAGGGTTAGGACTGTTACTCTTGCACAGCACACAGCAACAAATTCCATCAGCTTTTGTTTCCTTTTTCTTGATTCACCTCTCCTCTGCAATTTTTCCCACTGCGATTTAACTTTGGAAGGAAAGGTGCCTTTTCTAAATAGGGGATTAATTTCTGCTTTTTCCACTGTTCCCTCCAATACAAACAACTCTTTCACTTTTCCTTTTTAACTGATAGGCATAGTAATTTCTTCCATTTCTTTTTTTTTTCTTGTTATGACCGAGATCACGTTGGGATCACCTATGTAGTTTTAAACTTGCCAAAGTGCAATGAGCTGTGAATGGTTTCCACCAAGAAGAATAAACCAAGTTCTCTTTGACAATTCACTAACAAAAAATTTGGGGCAAATAAATAAAGCATCTTCCTGTGGATGGTACCTTTACGGAGGTTTTCCTGTCACAGCAGAAGATCAGAGGCTTTGTTTTCACATTTTGTAGAAAACATTTTCATCGTTCACTCGTGTGAAAATAGCATTGTGCAAGACACAATAAATGCTTCATATTTGTGATGCACTATTTAAGGACCAGGAAACAAAACAGGAATCAAGTATTCGAGTTACAACTTATCTAAAATAAGAGTGTAAGTCATTCAAAACTGTCGATGTCACAAGACAGCCACACAAAAAAGGAATGAAAACCTGTATGCATTATTCATCCTGTAACTTTGATCTTAAAAGCTAAGAAACTTGAACAAGGAAAGATAAATGGCTTCTCAAGCTTTTTCTTTTAAAAATCAAATGAGGATGATTCAGGATAAATGATAGATAAGAGTTAATACGAAAGAGGGGGAAATTGCAATCACAGTGCTGCACCAAAGTTTCAATGCAAAGGCTTTGCTTTTTGTATTCAGTTACAAAGGATTTCTTTTTTAGGTACCAGTATCCTTTTCCATGTATATGTAAAAGATTTTACCTATTAAAATTTCATGTTCAGTATGCATAGCTTTTTTCTTCTACCACCTACACCACGACTTCATGTGAACAATTAGGAAACTTTCTGAAGCATGGGCTACTACTGGTCATGGGGCAGGAACAGAAGCAGCTGTGAAAACCTGGCTCAAACATCAACTTGCTCCAGAGCTTATGCAAGATATGTATACATTCTCCCCCTAGCAAAGTATTGATAATTACAGGCACTCTGACTGCATCCTGATTTTACTGAGGCTTAGTAAATTATGCAGGCATTGCACTAAAATATGAGACAAATTGAGAGAGAGATCCAAAAGCACATGGAGGTTGCCCTGTCTAGATGGGAGATCCACAAAATCCTCTTTGAACGCTTTGAGCTCCGGAGAGTCTGTAATCATTGCCAGTTTTTGCCTAAAGATATGCTCAAAGGCCTCACCATCTTGGTTAGATTACTTATGTCAGCATCATACACAGGCAATTGCATTTGGGATTCACAAAGAAGACAGAGCAGCAACACAGTTCCTTAGGGGAGGCTCTGAGCAAACCTAACGCAGACAGACAACACCGCATTCATTACAAATCACAGTGCACCAGCCATTTACACTAGCAGCAAAGCCAAAGGAAGAGTGTCTTTACGTTACAGCATACAGCAGGAGGGTTTGCTTATCTGACCTTCCAAATTGTTACCTCCACACAAGCAGTTAGCACTAATCAGATGATAGAGAGGGGCTAGACAGGTGGGAGAAAAAGGCTGGGTGGATGCAAGGGCAGGTTGTGAGATGGAGGAAATGGATGGGGAATGTGGTGAAAATTTCATTGCAGTAGTCTGTGATAGGAAGGCAGCGAGGACACCATTTGAAAGGTAGTGGGAGGTTTTGGGGTACAACAGGAAGATGGCTGAGAAGTGAATGGAGGCACACTGGAGGTATTCACAGGCTTAGAAGCAACCAATGCTCACTGCAATTGCTGTGAGTGCCCAAGCAAGTCATTGCTAATGGTACTCGTAGCCACTGATGCTTCTGCATCTAGACAAAATACATTTTGAAAGACAAAGTCTAGTGATTACAGCAGTCAGCAGAAACTAGACTGACTGCAGCTCCTCCTCAGCCCGAGGGAATGCAAACTCATAGCTTTCGTCACCTGAAACGCGTGGCTACGTCCTAATGACACTGGGCTGCCATGCAAAGAAGATGGCTAGACTGGTGGGGCTGGGAGCAGGCCTGTTCCTGGTGAGGATACCTAGAAGCCCAGAGTCCTGGCCTAGATCCTCGCTCCAAGCAATCTGTGGGTCTATGAACTTCACCTGGCAAGACAGCGATTCCAAAGGTGGAAACAGAACGAGGAACTTCCCCACCCTGGTGAGCTCCCTTCTCTCTCACTCACAGACAAGACCTTGCATCTTCTTTCCCCACCATGTCTCAGCTCCAAGAGGAGAGTCTCACAGTCTCTCCTAGTACAGTGTCGTGGTTTAACCCCAGCCAGCAACTAAGCACCACGCAGCCGCTCACTCACTCCCCCCCATCCAGTGGGATGGGGGAGAAAATCGGGAAAAGAAGTAAAACTCCTGGGTTGAGATAAGAACGGTTTAATAGAACAGAAAAGAAGAAACTAATAATGATAACACTAATAAAATGCCAACAGGAGTAATAAAAGGATTGGAATGTACAAATGATGCGCAGGGCAATTGCTCACCACCCGCCGACCAACATCCAGCCAGTCCCCCAGCGGCTATTCCCCGCCCCCAGTTCCTATACTAAATGGGACGTCCCATGGTATGGAATACCCTGTTGGCCAGTTTGGGTCAGGTGCCCTGGCTGGGCATGAGAAGCTGAAAAATCCTTGACTATAGTCTAAACACTACTGAGCAACAACTGAAAACATCAGTGTTATCAACATTCTTCACATACTGAACTCAAAACACAGCACTGTACCAGCTACTAGGAAGACAGTTAACTCTATCCCAGCTGAAACCAGGACAACACACAGAACATTTCAGAAATTGGAAAATACATTTTATTTTTACACTGTTTGCAGTGAAAAATTAGAGCTATTCACCGGACTGCACCAAAGCTATATGTATTGTATACTATATGTATATATTATAGGAGGAATTCTTGATTTCACAGTAATACCAGGAGAAAAATTAACTAGATGAGCACAAAATCACACTAGTTCTGCTCTGGCCTCATGATAATTTTTTTCAATTCAACAAATTAAGTTAAAGATAAGCATTTGCTTCACATGCAAGACTGTCATTCCCGCTTCATTTGTAATATATGGAGAGGGATTAGCCACATCAAGCATATGCTTTCATACTGTGGTATAAAGAGTACACATAAGAAAAATCACTTTTAGCTCCAATGCACTGAGAAAACTGTTTATAGACAACATATTCAAGAGCAGAGAGAAAAAATGTTTTGATGATGATTCTTCATCAGATCCACCCAGTGGACTTGTGTACACTGAAGAGCCTACACTGAGTCTGACTTGTACTAAAACTGAGCAGTACTGGGAGAGCTGTGCTGAAAGCAAAGATCTGTTTCTATAATCCCCATCACAGATAGCTGTGCCCATACCCTTACTTTCATTTCTTATTTGTTCCATTCACTACTGTTTATAACCTGAAAAACATATAAATTTATTTCTCTTCAAAGCGCATTTATTTGCCCTACAAATGGACCAAAAATATGCAAAGACTACTTTGATTTTTATTATCTCACCTACATAAACATATCTGTTTCCTTAACTCTACAAGGACAAAATAATATTTTCTTTTTATTGCATTCCAGGAGAAGTTGTGCCTTAACTTGGAACTTATTTAACTGCTATTTATCTGCATCTCTTGTTTCAAACACTCTGTCAGGAACCAAGCTACCACCTCTGTTTCTCCGGCACCCTTAATACTCAGTCTGCAAAGCCCAGTTCTGCTGACTCAAAGATTAACCCTGTCATTGCAGATGAGAAAAAAAGCTTCCATATATTAAAAATCAGGTTGCTTCATGGACATGTCATCTTTTTGAAGAAAGTATAGATATGAATCAAAAAAGAGGTGTCAAGATTCATCCCTTATTCCAAAAAAAGTACAATCATTATGTTTATTTTACATCTCTTGTCAGAAAGGAAACTATTAATATGAAATGCTTTAAACAGCCTTTAACACTTACGGAACTCTTAAAATGGCAATGAGTCAAAGATCAACAAGCCTTTAAGAAAGAAAACAACTGGAAATGCTTTAGAAGTGGAGCCACTAAAGCAGTTTCATTGATTAAATGCCCACTGGTATTACATATATATTGAACACGAACACATACAGTTTGACATTTCCTGATCTGGTAATTTTGTGGCTTAAAAAGAGGAAGGTAACACCTGTAAACTATATTACCTGAAATTTAGTCTCACTGAGTGAATGATAATTTTGCCATCAAATGAACGTAGGTGTTCATTTTAAATATAGGCACTTAAATGAAAAACTTTTTTTTAACAAAAAGGTTGATTTAATGTAAAAATGAAATCTATCACTTAAACCCCAACGACTTCATCCTTATTTCAGCTGTTGTACTCTTAATTCTTTATGTTCCTGTTGGTAAACTGAAATGGAAATCACCTAAAGGAGGTAAGTTAACACAAATGGAATAATTCTAAGTCAGGTTTCAAAATAAGCATTTTTTGCCCATCTGCCCTTTAGCATGTCATCCATTCCAGGTCCCCATCTCCCCTCGCCTCCCAGCCACTAGCAAGATAATACAGATGGTTACTGCAAAACTGTTAAGATGTACATCTGAATGCATATTTATCCACTTGGCAAGATCCTGCTCAGCTGTAAGTTGATGCAAATCTGCATTACAATATAGCTTCAGTCTCTTGCCTGTGCAAGAAAGCTCCCATGATAGTAATAGTGCTGCTTAAGACAATGCCGGGCAAACAGGACATAAATGACTGCAGTTGTGCTAGCTATCGCAGCACTGTTAATTTACACCTCTGAAAACAAACACTCATTTGGGCATGTGAAACAAATGTGTATCTACACCTACATCAAAACTCATTCTCATTTGTTTGTTTTTGGAAGCAGAAACTGATAATGCCAGATAACTCCACCAGATGTCATGGTGAAAGAATACTATGTAGGTGAGCATTTGATATAATCACCAGAAAAGAAAACCAAACTGTGGGGCTTTATTCCATCGTAAGCACAGTTTTAATAAATACAGGTGGCACCGCCAGTCAGTGATAGCTGCTTTTGTTCTGGATATGTCTTTGTTCCAGCAGCTGGGAGAAGAGCAGTTTTGATGTATAATGGAAGAAATGTACTTAATAGGCAACACCTGAAAATCCTTCAAGACAATAAAGTGTAGCAATAGAAAATGCAAGTTTGGAAAGCATTTCCTGAAAAAAAAAACAGTAGCACTGGAATCTTCTCTTCATCTCAGGTCAATTGACTTGTCACAGTGGGAAGGAGATTTGAAAAGGGAATTGCAAATTCTTAGCAAGTATGATTGGAGGAATTGTGTTAACAGCCAGCAATCAGATAGGTAGGGTACTTAAAAATTTAAATCTATGCATATGCCACAGGTACAGAATGCCTGAGCTTTGTCTTGTTTGTAAAAAACAAACAGAACAAGAGGCAACTTAAATCTCAAACAAAATCGGTAATTTTTTAGTTAGGTTGCTGGGGTTTAAGTGTTCCTCCAATAAAAACTTCCCTCATTTCAGCATATGATTGAGGTATATAAATTGTATGTGCCTCTGACCTTGTTTTACACTAGTAATCCTCCCAGTACCAACAGGATCCTGCATGCTATGTACTTTCAGATGATACGGTTTCTCACCATATGGAAAGATGTTTTGTATCACCATGTTGGCAGCATATAAATGATTTTTGAACTCCATTTTTCATTGCTATTTCTTCAAGCCATTTAGGCTTACTACCTTATTGTTTCACATGTCAAAAAATAAAAGAAGGATAGTTTTCTGATTTGAGAAGCTGCTTTATCCATACTTTTGAATAATCGCATGCTGTATTCAGCAAGCTACTGATACAAATGAGTATGACAACACCTCTAACAAGAAAACAGCTTGATTTGAGAGGGCATGATAAGCCATCATCTCTCTAAAGAAATGTGACTATATGCCAAAAGCCTTCTTATCCTTCCTAATACAACACACAACCTTTCTGCATGGATTCTTTTAATCAGAATTACAAAAGAAGGTCTCAGCTAGACTACTAGTAGTTCCTCTTTCCAACCAAAGAAGGCAGATATTATAGGTTGCAGAAATTTGTAGGTGGATAAAAGGCAAGAAAATTATAGGACCGTGACAAATAGAATGAATTTCATTTCCACCCTTTTAATTCCTCTGAGGAAGAGAAGAACATAGGTTTTGCATGGTCCTCTTTAACAAACAAATGCATACCCTGCAAGGAAGTAGTATGAGACCAGAGGACACATTCCAAGCTAAATGCAAACTAGCTGTGCCTCTGAGGCAAGGAAAGGACAGATCCTAGAAAGTACAGCATGGCTGGATGCCCACATGCTCAAGAGACTAGTAATTTTAGATTATTTGATTTTTGTGTTGTTTGAAAAACTTTTTATACTTACTGTAATTCTCTCATCTTTGTCATCTAGAGGGGTCCCATCTTTTTTCCATGATATAGTGGGTTCTGGGTGACCTCTTGGAGGCTGACATTCCATGACTGCAGGTTCACCCACGGCTACCATTACATCTGATGGATTTTGTCTGAAGTCATCCCGTAGAACTGAAAGAATAACGAAAATGTAGTAAAAAATTACCTAACAATACACCAATAGCACAGCAAAGTGTTTTGCTTTGGCCTTTAATGGTCCCTGTTGTCACTATACTTTATATTAATGAACAATTCAGTTAACGAATCTTATCTGGCATCTGCAGATGGTCTCTGGTACTTCCATACAGTAACAGAGAAAACCCGTGTACTACTCATATTTAACTTCCAGTGAACAAGCCAAGTGACTGACAGCGGTGTAAGGCTGACACAGACATAGGACTGTCTGCACAGAAGAGCTGCCTCAGTGGTAGCACTTGGCATAGTGTCTGCCTAGCGTGTGAGCACAATATTCCTATTCACAGCTCAAGAAGGCACAAAGTCTTCTGCTCAGGCAGAACACCACCTGGGGAGAAGCACAGAAGCACAAGAGATTGCTTTCTGCCCCTCTTTCTCTGAGACACAAGTTCAGCCTGCCAGTATCTCAAAGGTTTACAGTTAAAGATTGGCCACTGGCCATACGAATTGTACCCATCCCTAAATTTATGGCAAAAATGAACAAACTAACTAAACTTATGACATTATAAGATGCCAAACATTTGTGCAGCCTTAGCCAAACTCATCTTTGCAATTTGGCTTGTGTCTTTTTCAAGCAAAAAAAAAAAAAAATCTTTCCTGATCTCTGGGAGTCATCCCTTAGCCTGAGCCAGGACCACATCCTTCATTTGGAAGAAGTAAATTTTACTACCTTTTCACAGAAAGAAACATTTTTATTGCAGCTTCATTACTAGAATTTGTTCTTTCTCATCATTTGGCCAAGCCCAGGACTAGAAAACTCTAGTTCCCTCCAATCACACAGTATGAATTTTATCAATAGCTGTGTGATTATTTTTCTTTTTGGGAGAGGAGAGACATCACACTGTGCTCAGCAGACCACTACACAGGGACACACTTTAACAGAATAATGGCATTCCTAGGTCTTGCCAAGTAAGTGGTGTTAGGTTTAATCTAAAAATAAATAACTCAAATGGTAACAAATATAACATTCCAGTCCTCTCCACGGCTGTTACTCGTTCCACACTGAACAAAGGATACAGTAATGGAAAAGTACATTACAACCTAAGGACTCTTAAGATTTTGACAAAGCTATGTGTCACTCTTGCTACCTGCAACAATCTTGTGTCAACAGTAGATAGTGCCAAGAATCTGCAGCAAATAATATATCCTCCAAGCCATGCATGGACCACAGATATATGGACATTCACTATTGAGTAGTGGTTTGGTTGTTAATGCTGCTTCAAAGCAAGCTGTGATTTATTGTTAGATGTTAAGGAATGTGGGTGTGCTTACAGATTGGCAGGTACAGCACTGCCACCAAACCATTCCTCTCTGTAAAGTCCTCCCTGCTGTTAAGACCTTTTAAAATGGTCTTAGCACTGGCATACTTTGGGACAGAAGTATACCTTTCTCACACCTACCTTCTGCAATGCTATATAATCTAAAATGAAGGGAGGGAGCAAAAATGACTTGTAGTTCTTTATTTTGGAGGATTATTGGCAAATAGTCCTGTCAATAATCAGTAGGACTATCTTCTGTTTTTTCTTCTCAAGTACATCTACCTTACATTCTAATACCCTACCATTCGGTAGCTACAGTCACAGGCCTATGTGTCCAGCTTGGCTCATTGTAACATAATACATAACAGGGAAAGTTCCAGATTGATACAGAAGTGTAGATGCGAATCAAAAGCAATAAATACAGAATATTTTACCACAGTTCTAGAAACAGGATATAATTTCTGGAAGTATGGAAGAACATCTGTGTACCAACAAGACTGAAGTATACTGCAGATCTCACCAGACATCATCTCAAGTTACCAATCCCCTTCCATACTGAAGCACTCACATTTCAAATATTTCAGTTTAATTATTGATGTTTCTCGATGCCCTGGAACTAGGAGATACTGATGCACCGAAAGAGGATAATCAAGGATAAAATGTCTCTATCACTTTAACAATACAAGCTAATACAACAGAATGATAGGACTTATGAATGAAGAATGAAGAAATTACAGGTTGGAAGGGACCTCTGGAGGTCATTTAGTCTACAATAATGAGATGCTATTGGATGAACATGTTCTCTTGGATGAACTAGGTCTCTCAAACAGACCCAGTCTAGAAAGATTTAAAAAAAAAAAACCCAACAAACCATGCACCTATTGCTTGGTGTACAAAAACCTGAGAAAGCATATTCCACCTAACAAAGAATTTCTCTCTCTAAAAAGCAAAACACATGGATATTTTCCTTCTATGGACTAGGGAAAATTGAAAATGTTTTCAGCTATAAAATTAATCCAGGTTACATCTAAAGGAAATAATATGTTTTCAGAAAAGGGAATTATGTCTTTTTTAATTATTCAGAAAGGTAAGTCAAAAGACCAATCCTTTAGCTTCCCTTCTTCTTTCAACAAAACTTTATTAAGTTTAATCTGCATTCTCTTACAGCGTACTACATCCCCCTAAATACTGATGCATCAAAATTGGATACATGAAATTATTTTGGTTATGGGAGTGTTAAAATACTTCTCACACACACTGAAAACCTTATATATACTTATTCTGTTCATACTGAATACAGTATTAATAACCAGATGCAACTTCTTGTGTTCCCAAGTAGCCCCCAAGCCATCCAGACACAGTAAATCATGTAGCGTAGGTGGCTAGGCTGACACTGGTTCTGCTGAAGTCAAAGAATATTTTCTATTTAATAGAGACTTGATCTGGCTTAGAGCCACTGGTCATATTATTACTTCTTTTTTTCACTGCTCCAAACTTAAAGAACATAGAAGAGGAAACAAAAGTTGCACCAAGTTACTAAAAAAACCCCTTATATCCATCCAGTTCCCAGTGCCAACAGGACATGAAAGTGCAGAAGAGTTTATTTGCTACACCACGGTTCTATTGCAACACAATAAAAGGGGTGTTTTCACCATGAGTAAGAAGCCTCTTATTACTGCTGAAGATTGTATCACTTGGATAAAGCTAAGAGATACATAAAAAGAAGTGCCCTTAAGTTAAAAAAAATAAAATAAATCAAGTGCAGTGATCTTAATAAACCGTAAGTGCTTTTCAAGTTTGAAAGATGTTGTAAATCTATGAGGAAAGCCTACCAGACAGCACCTTTGAAGCAACAAAGAAGTCCAATACTTGCATAATAAAAACAAATACACTCCTTAGTCTTATATCAGCTTTACAAGCATAGTACCTTGTCTATAAACCAAGACCTTTCACAAATTAACTAATGCTTAACAGAATGCCTTAGGAGGACATCAAAGGTCCAGGCCATAGATACATCAAAACAATTATTATTTTTTTTTCCATTTACTATGAATTATTTTGGCTCTAACATTACATAATGAAATGCTAACAAAATGTAATCCATTAGAGATTACTCCACAGATAGTCATCATGTAATTATTTTTGCAGCTGTAAAGTAGATACATGCTCTGTTTTTCCGACTCAGGCCCTAGCAATCTTGCATAAAGTTATAAATTTAAAATTTTCTTCTCTTACTGAAAAAAAAATCATTTTTTCTCTTCTGTCCTTCATAGTGAAAATTCACTGTAAACTGAGAATACATTTCCTTTTGAAGTTGTATTAGAAGTATACTTTGTAATCCAGTACAGCATGTGCTTTCAGTCATCAAAGGGTCAAATTTCACCACATGCACCTCCTTCTACATGTATGCAGATAGAAAGAAAATAGATAAATGAAGAGGATGATTGCCTTTTTTTCTTTTTTTTTTTTTTTTTAACAAATTCAGTGTAGAATCTTCATAGATATAACTCTCCTGCATTTCTGACATACTGTAGATAAGGTTTGCTAACATTTTACTCCAATATTTTCTAAAATACAATGAATAATGATCACAATTATTGTCAGTGGACAGCTAGGACAACTCCATGATCTTGCTGTGTGAACTCTGAACTCCTGTGTTTGTGCTGAAAACACTTTTATGCTATGCTTGCTGAACTAATCAGGTTCAAGAGCAACTTTTTAAACTCCACTAAAAGTCAACTGCTCATACAACTATTCAATATAATATACTATTCAATCAATAAAACAATTGCACTTTCCCCAGAGAATCTTTTCCAGGGCAGAAAGGAACTAGCAATCACCAGTGGGATGGGGGAGAAAATCGGGAAAAGAAGTAAAACTCCTGGGTTGAGATAAGAACGGTTTAATAGAACAGAAAAGAAGAAACTAATAATGATAATGATAACACTAATAAAATGACAACAGTAGTAATAAAAGGATTGGAATGTACAAATGATGCGCAGGGCAATTGCTCACCACCCGCCGACCGACACCCAGCCAGTCCCCGAGCCGCGAACACATACTGAACTCAAAACACAGCACTGTAAGAGCTACTAGGAAGACAGTTAACTATATCCCAGCTGAAACCAGGACAGATAGATTTTTATTGACAAGAAACACAAGTAGAGACAGCATTTTTTGTGTAAACCCTAAACAGGGTTTTCAAAATGCAGCACCCAGTGTTCTTAAGTTCTTTGTTGGCTATATGAAAAAGAGTACAGTGTCACTACTGGGTGAAATTGGGAGGTAGGTAGGCAGTTTTTTTGCATATACACACTGTAGATATTTAAGAAAGATTATTGTTAAAGTTCATCATTTAATGACTGTGATCTAGTTCAAAGACAAGAAAACGAAAGAAAAAAGAAACCAACCAGAAAGCTCTAGTCAATACGTGAAAAGAATTAATTTGTAGGGAAAACACTAATTAATATCATACATTGCAGATATCATGCCTTAACAGGTGGTATCATTTAAGAACTGGAAATAAGAAAAACTCCTGAAAATTTTGACTGCAGGTCTATTGTAGTCTGGACACTTCATGCTAGATCAAAGCAGTGCACCAAAATATATCTAGGATCCCTAATCAACCAAGATACTACAGCCATGGTCACCCAGTGAACAGAAGAAGAGAGGGAAATGAAGATGTTTGGGGTGCAGTTTCATAATCAGAGCAAGGCAATCTTAATCCACTTCAATTCGTATAAAAGACATCATCCAGACTCGCTTCCTGCTGACTCTCTTGCATTGTCTCAGACAAAGCACACTGTTTTGCAAGTCTACTTGTTAGAGAGAGATCAGCGAGCCAAAGTATCGCAGAATTAGATAACAGAAGAGATCCCAACAATTTCCACTCTTTCAGCATGAAGATAATTTTAATGTTTCTTTGTATTGTACCACATGCCTCAAAAATGGGGAAAAAAGAAAGTGGAATAAATAGAAGAAATGCTCATTCCTCACACTGCTTTAGAAAACAACCAGACCTCAGCTAATGAACACATTATCACTCAGCAAATAAAAACATGCTAACATCAAACTACAAGCTAACATTGAGCAATGCAACCTTAACGGCTCACGGCCCTGCCTTTTGGCTAATTTTGTTAAAAGTCCCATGTAATAGATTTAAAATTTTTTTAATACCCACCAATATGATTTTAATTCCTGTAAATATATAAGAAGCATTTCAGTGTTTCCCTTTCTTCCTCAACAAACAAAAAAAGTTTCCACCTAATACTTAATCTGACTAATAAAATATGAGCACTTGCTTTAAAATGCTGCAAGATTAGGAAAACGAAAAATGGTATTCAGGAGGTTATATAAATGTTGCAAACCCATGAAGCCATAATCAAAGAGAAACTAATTATTTCTTAGTCAAGACTGAGCTGTTACTCAAAAGCAGAACAGTTCCTGTAATTTAGGACTAGCAATGTTCCCTTCTCCCCACTACTTACTGAACTTGTAATTCAAATTTACTGAGACACAGCAGACATTTTTGGCATTCAAATATATTATAAGATGCTTGTCAGTTGGAACAGTGCTTCAAACCAGGTGCTTAATTTTAATTACAACTAACTTAAGCATCAGCCAAAATTATAGTACCTTGTTTAAAGACTTTGCTGGCATGAAATTTATACAGATGTCAGAGTATCATTTTTAATACACACATGCCACTAACAGGAAAGTGTTATAGCACCTAATTAAGTTAAAAAAGAACAAATAATGCATGCATGATCTGACTTAAGTCAACATATGTGTTATCAAAATGTATTTTAGACCTTATTAAACTCTTTAAGAATGTTACCTGGTTTGACCAAAAACTTGATCATTTACAAATGAGAGATATTCTTTTCTGAAGACAACCCCCTAAAAGTTTCCATGCAGTCATGTAAAGTTAAAAGAAAAACTGGTTCCATTAAAAAAAATATTTCTTTTCCTTTCTGAAGATGTTAAAAACAGGTTAACACTGTGTTAACCACAGTGCGTAGTCATTAAAATGGAACAGAAGGAGTAGGGCTATAAATAGTCAGAAAATACTATTTTGGTCATCTAACAAAATCACTCATGTAACAGAGGCAATAATTTTATGCAGTGACTGGGTCCAGCAATACGGTATTGAATGTTTCAGAAGATGTCCACACTTTTATAAGGCCTCCAACAGGCAGGGAGTCACTTCATTTAGCAGCCAGCCAGCCTAGGGCTCCTTACTTTCATCATTTTCAGTTCTCATCTGATTCCTACCTTGAAGCACTCTGACCTCAGCTATTGGATCTCACTACATCTTTCTTAGTCAGACAAAAGCCTTCTACAGGCAAGCAGATGCTAATCAGTTCAGTATCGAGATCTCTAACCTTCTCTCAGCCTTCTTTGAGTTTCAAAACTATATAAACACCGGACATGTGGCCTAACAGTTTAACTCTCTCTCTCTGAGCCAGCCTTCCAATGACACAGGACTTCCCTAATTACACAGTCTAAGAATGCACATTGAAGAGGCTTCCAGATACAAGAGACTGCTCACTGTAAAGAGTCTGATCATAAAGTGATGACCATCACTTAACATCATCACAGTAGAGATCAATTTTGAATCTTCCACTATACATTTATGACAGCACATTCAAGATAATGTACTCATACAGTGCTGTCCTGCTCTGCTTTAAAGTCTGCCCTTTAGCAAATTTCGCTACCCCAAAGCCTGAAGAAACAAAAGTACTTTAAATCAAGTGGTATTTTTTGCTTAGTATTCATATGTATTTGTATGAGTTGAGTGTTGATATCCTTGACCTGAATCTTTGTAACTGAGATCACAGGATCATATACATTTGTATTTCAAGATCTCCTTTTCAAGCTCAAAAAAGCAAAGTTAAAGGAAACAAACACAAAAAAACCCCACCCCTGTATTTTTTCTACTCTACTACCACTGAGATCAACTAGTTTACTTTAAACAGCTGGTTCATAAACACTTCCTCCATGATGTCACCATGGAAGAAATTGTAGGGTTAATGAATGCAAGAAGACATTTTAAAAGGCCTTTTATTTTTATTTTGATATTGAAACAATTTAAAATCCATCTTTAAGCTCTTTCTCTTCCTAACCTTTCATATTGTCAACAATTTACTTTTCTATTTGAAATTACAACATTTTTAAGACTTTGGTCTTAAAAGACATTGTAAGAGGTATACAGAAATTTTACCAGTAATTTAAATTTGGAGTAATTAAGAGTGCTAAAGAATAGCATTATTTAACTTGAATGAATGAAAATAAATTAATGGATGAATTAAAGAGTGAATGGTATACATAGAACATTTTAAACAATTATGGAAAGAGACAGTCAGAAAACTTGCATTCCCACTACCCACCACAGTAACACAGAATTTCCAGCAATGGGAAATTGCCTATTTCTCATCAAACATGCAGATCTGATAAATATTTTACTGAATCTGGTACCACATTCTGCTATAAGAATGCTAACAGATTAAAGGTGTCAGGGAGGGGTATTGAGTTCCTGTTATGAATCTACATAATTTAGTATTAACATTATTAGTACTGCCTAGCTGATGACACCATTAAAGAGCACTGGTGGTCAAAGCAACAAAGAAACATAGCTTTATTTTAGTGCCGATGAACAGAACTAAGACACGATCCACAACTAGCTGAAACAGAGTTAAATATAGGTGTTAGATATATGAAATAGCAGCAGTTAGATGAATGAAGTACCAGTAGTGAAATTAGATCACGCTTTTAAAATGTTAACAAAATGTACTGCCTCAAATACTGTAACCTTTAAGTTGTTTTAAAATGTATTCTCTCCAAAGAGTAATGGTTTTGATTGATTGCTTTTTATATGGCACCACCAAACTGGGATCTTAATATCTACCGAAGGGCAATAGTTACCTTCTCTGGGAAAAAAAAGCATGATTCCCTATTATATTCAGCAATACACGTTAGCAAATACAACACCTGTATGCTTCTAATCCATTAACACATAAGGAAATGAAGGAGTGATGCACCTACTGGATCACATCTTTTAAAAGGTGCTGATGACAAATACAAGTGATATGCTTGAATCAAGCAGAATGCTACACTGTCAAAGCAATTAAATGTTGAGGCATTTGGCAATAAACATACTGAATGCATATAAAGATGTTAAAATAAATATATTTACTGTCATTCATTACTGTCATTAAGAAACTTACAATTGTTAATAGAAAAAAATGCATGCTTAAGGAGCAGGTTCCAAAAAAAGACTTCTGTAGCAACCATTGGCTGAAACTTACTGTTGATAATTACAAAAATTTATGGAAACCACCCACAATCTCTCTGATTTTATTTCACTAGTTGAAGATTTGGGCTTTAAGTGTTGCCAGGAATCTTACTGGGTAACACAGCTGTCAGCCCATAACAGTATTTCCATGTGTGGAAAGGAAAGTGTAAATGAATTAGATGATGAATTGGGAATCAATTAAATGGCCAAATCTGATAAGTCATATAAAGAGTAATTTCAACTCCTGTGAGAAGGGTAACTGACAGGCTTAAGAAAGCATGCTGCAGCACTGGGAAACCTAATTAAACCCTGAAGGATCTGTGATGCCTCAGGCATCACAGGCATGTGATTTTGAGAGTATCCCTTAGGTTGAGTGAAAACTGAAAATAGATAAGGAAAAGGGACCTAATTATTAATTTGATTGTCTGTGTACAAAATGTGATCCCTCTCAGCATCTTCCACATACTATGGTCTGGGACAAGGCGTTTACTACCTGTAAGACAGAATTTACCTCCTGGAAGAGTAGAGTCATTTGTACAGACTGCAGAGACAGTTTCCCTTCACTTGTCCTAAATATTTACATTTATTTACTTTTTTATTACTAATATTATTATTATTTTATCATACATTTCATTTTAGAATTTTAGGGTTACTTGAATCATGCTTCATTCCAGACAATATTTTTAGTGTGGCTAACACAGCAGATTTCCAAACTTATGGACACAAACCAAGGGGTTTTAGACACAGGTCACAGAAGAACTGTGTCTTTGGGACATCACAAATTAGTTTTCCCTAGGCAAAGAAGGGTTTGCACCTTTAAATCCAAGGATTTGGGTGTGCTCTGTAAATAAAGTTTTTTCTGTACACTTGAAATCAAGGTTCTGATGTCCAGTTTACAATGAACTGTTAATTGCACTAGCCTTCCTTCAAAGCAGATTATAACAGAGAAAAAAGAATCAGATTAAGAGGTTGCAGCAAGACCTTGACTTGGCCCTCCAAAGTAAAGCATAAAGAGGTACCTGAAATTACAAAAGAGATATAAGGACCAAACAATGAAAGAGAAAAGGTGAGAAGACACTTCACCAAAATGCCAGTGTTTTCCTTAACTACTTATCAAACCTTATTTCATGAGCAGAACGGTTTTCCCTTTTAAGAAAGAAGACACGAACCAATCCAGAAATGCCAATGTCCTGTAACTCAGGATTCCAGGGAGAAAAATAAAGGAAGGAATACAAGTAGCAAGGACAGAGGAAGACATTTAGCCAGTTTTCAATGAGACCTTAAGGCTAGGATATATGGCACTGGCAAACAGAGCCAGATTGCAGTTGATTGAAAAGGTGTTGCTGCCAAATAGCAAGCTACGCTGGCTTGAGATGTGAAAAACTGACTCTCTTCTCATAGTTTCTAAGCTGGAAAATCCCTCACTAGGCCAAACCTGAAAGAACCTTATTTGTCCTAACTCGTGTTGTTAAAAGAGGAGATAGAACTATACCACAGACTTGCCAATGAAACTGTGGCAGCACTGTTTCTGTAGTACAGGCAAGACTTAAATGGCCGATGCTTGTACAATTGCTTATAATCATCCTTTCACTCTGAAGAAGCCAAAAACTTATCAGAGGAGACATTTTCAAAGAAATATTCACATGCCTGCGATAAAAATGTTTCTGCAGTATGCATAGCCCTAAATCTGCATATGCACTATGCTACTGTTTTGCTAAGGTCCTGCCGCATTCAAGGCAACAATTTTAGCCGTGTCCTTCTGCTTAGCATTCAAATTTTAGCGTGTTACAACTGCACCACTACCATCAACATTTTTTGAAGGGATTGTTTCCCATTGAAAAAAAAAACATTATGCTGTTAAAGTGATTGAAAAATATGACATTGTAATATCAAAGAATATACAGTATCATCATACTCAAACAGCTAAGTCACTTCTTTCATATTCTGGAAAATGGTATTCCCCCATTACATCTGAGGTCAAGCCTGAAACATCAGTCAGAAGGTGCAAGATGCAGGCTTCATATGGCTGAGCGGCTAATTCTAAGTAACAGCAGGGCTAAGAACAGTAGTTGTTGGCACCAGACACTATAGCAAAGCCACACTGCTCAAAAATGTTGCTGAACTATTACACACACTTTTATTCTGTTCTATTGTTCTGTTGTTATTATATACAATTTTATTCTCTTGAAGGGAACTACAGACCACAGAGCTCCGCCGTCTCTTCTCACCTCTCCAGACTGCTATACAGCAGGATATACCTGAGTTAGATAGTGCATGTTTCGTTAATTATACTCTGCATGTCCAAATGCATAAAAATATCATTCTTATGGTAATGTTATCTTGTTTCTTTACCTCCTAAATCATTCAAGATATAAAACGACAACAGATTGCTACAGTAGAAAGAGGCAAACAAAGGTGAAAATTACACTTATGCCAAATATCATATACTTTTCAAATTACTTTTGCTGGTTTTAGAAAACATTCCAGAAAATCACCTCAGGGAAAAATGGCAGACAGCCTTACACAGAGGTCATAGAGAAATACAGTCTTCATCTACTTCAATTAACTGCTTTGAGTTAGATCCCAAGTGGTACAGGCAAATGTTTGTTCTATTTCAGGCATATTCTAAGGTACGAATCATTCCGCTTTCTCAGTCTAAAGAAGCATGGTGCAATATTATACACTCAATTTTTTTATTGTTCAGAATTTGAAAAATCTCTAGATGGACTTCTTCATGAATTGCAATGATAGCTCTTCATTTAGACAACCATCCAAAGGCTTCAAATATTGTAAAATTCTATGTAGAACATTACAAAAAGTAGCAAAGTTAATAGCTATGACAATAAAAAATGGTTCTGTAAACAAATGGACATTACCAAGTTCACCAAGCCGGAACTCTGAATTGCATCTCTTGGAGATTTATACGCTATCATAAATGGCAAAAGACAATAAAATCATGCAGAAAAGTACTTCTCCATTTGGACTCTTATTCTGGCTTCAATCCCTATGAGATATTCAAAGGCAACATGCCAATTGATCAATATGTTAGTATTTAATGTGCAGTAAGTGCTACTGAGTAAAAATCAGACAAACACTGCCTGTTAGCATAGTCTGCCTTACTGCTGGCAGGAAGGAGTGCATGAAGTTTTGGATCACCTCATGTGGTAAAACAGCAGCCAGAAGTCTGATTCAGAATTAAGAAAAGGAAACAGAGGGTAATGCTCAGCATGAACACAAATGCGCATAAAGCCAACCAGATTTCATTACTGAAGATTTTAATTTTGATTAAATGCTTCCTTTTATATTGGGTCACATTCATTGTTTCCAATGCTGTGTTTTCATTAATATTTTAATACACACAGAACATTACGTTGCGTAATTTCAGTGTTGTGGCTAAAGATAGCATCTTTAATAACAGCTACAAAAGAGATGCTGGCATCCATCTCTCTGTATCACTGTGAGGCACCATGAGCTGGTAGGGACTTCGCAGCATGCAAGAGAACACGTCTGCACTCACCACCAAGGAAAAGCAAAGTGGATGACTGTAACATTAGCTTAGCCTGTTTGAAATAGGAACTCATAAACGCATTCAAGACAAAACAAACCAACATAACGGAAATGGCTGTGAAACTCTAAATAGATCAAGGTGGTAAACGCATTTGGTGGAAATGTTGCTTTTACCTTTGTTTTACACCCTGTGAGAAACTGCAACAGTGCAACTCCTTAAAATCTTCCCAGGAAACAAGAGTGGTAAAGGAATTGTAACATGTAATTTTAGTAATTTGACTGTTGGCTTTTTTCGCCTTGTTTTTGCCATTCCTAACTCTTAATGTTGAAATTTAAGTTTGGACAAAATTCAAGAGACCACACTTTTCTTGATTCCATACGAGCTGGGGTACCATTAGCAAAAGTACCTATGCTCGATTTCCCTTGCCATTACAAACATGAACTGTGGGGTGCCACAATACACTCTACAAAGAGCTAGCAACTCTGTTAATTCAATTCCTATCAGTCCTAAGCAGCCCATACAGGTTAATTTCCTGGTAAACCACAACAGTTTTAGATTTCCATTAAGAATTGTTATAGAGAGAAAAAGCAAATGTGGTATTGTGCGAGACCAGGATTCTTTTATTTCTCTATGAACTCTGGTTATAACTAAATTTTCAAGTCAGTTCATCAGACAGGTTCTTTTCTGTATATTTACGCACAAAAAGTACGCTTGAAAACATTGTGAGACTTGATCTAGGTTATCAGTGGATGCATAACAATGAAAGTCTTATGTTTTCAGGACAGTTTTAAAAAGCAAATGAATTGTGACTAATTTTGGTAAACAGGATACTGAGAAGCCAGTGAATTTGCAAGATAAAAGCTACTGGTATCTTCTAATAATTCACTCAGAAACAACTGAGTTAAGGGGAAAAAAACAACCCCAAAACACTATCTGGATTGCCAAAATCCTTAGACTTGTTTTTCTGATATACTGTGAGAATACATTTTTGCTGTTACAGGACTTCCTAGTACACAAAATCTCCAGCTGGTTTGGTGCTGCTTCCTTTCATGGTTAGACACTTTAAAACTCACTGGTGAATGGCACTGTGGAGGTTATTTATTGTTACTCATTACTGTTAGTGTCTTTCGTGCAAAACAACACTGGTGTCGGCAGTCTACAATCAGGAAGAATTCCAGCTTCTGTTTTCCCACCCTACCTAGTTAGTTAGTGCAGAGAAGCTGTACCAGGCATGTCAGATTTTCAATTAATTTGTTAGGTTTCTGGCCTGCATATTTATATGGGCCTCTAGTAAATATACAAGGTATGATAAAAGAAATGAAAAATTAATTTTGGCTTCTCTTACTTCTCTTCAGTTTGCTTCCAAACAGAGCAAAAACTAAACTCAAAAGCAAAATGGAAGCTCCTCTGTGGATATGTTTATGTCAGTACTTGAGTTTGGATCAGGACTGCACTGTGAAGGAAATCTCCAAATCTTCTCCACCAGCCTGGCTTTGATGCATATCTTGGGATGGGGCTTGGAATGCAAAAACTGATTATTTGGAGGGGGATGGATGGAACTAGAGCAGATGATGAACACCAGATTCCAATGGATGTTCAGGCAACCAGACAAAATCAGGTCCTCATGAAACATGCACAGTGGAGACACCGTTTCTCAGGCCAACTGGTTCCCTCTATAAATACACTTCTATCAGGTTGTACTACTTGCTGTAGACATTATGCACATATAGCGGAACTACAAACATCTGATATCATAAAAATTCCTTATTAATATCCACTATAACAATCTTATAAAGGAAAAACAAGTTTTAAGTTCACATTACAGGTTTTCTTTCAGTGCATCTATCCATTTATTCCATTTTGGCTAGTGATTACAAAACCAAACAGGAGCAAGAGGGCTAAAAGAAAGATGATGCAAGCCGCCTCTTGTCAGGAAACAAGAAAACACAAAACAGCAAATAAGAATCTTCAATGTCACCATGTTCATTTATATATGAGAATCTAAAGCAAAAAGAGAAATCCTCTTTGCTAAAGAAAATGCTTTGTTGTTGCTTGCGTGCTTAAATGAAATTGATTGGCATCTTTCAGTAGCTTACCATGACTACTCAGAAGCCTTCCTGAACTTTCAGACTGAGGCATGGCAGTTACTTCATGTGAAGAATACTTTTAAATAGTAGATACTCCTAATGTTTATACAAACTGTAAGGTGCACATAAGTACTCAGTTTTCTTTGCTATGTTTCTTGTTTGTTTTACAGCAATGAGATACTAGTCTCAGAACTGAAATACATAGAGTGTATTACATAGTACCGAAAATGCAGTACACGTGCACTATGGCTAAATGTTAAAATATATTTGTATTATTTGGATTTGTTGCGGGGGGGAAGGAGTATATCTGTTGCGTCCTTAGTAAAGCCAAAGAAATTATAGTACTATATATCCATAAATCCATTGACTCAATGAACCTGGTCTAAAATGGGAACACTTAAGAATGTAGTAGTAAGCAGGGAAAAAATAGGTGAGTGCTTCTACTAGTAAACAGAAGTAAGCAGTGCCACTAGCATTTATTCCCATTATTGTGTCAAACTTCAGTTTTCACTAAAAGTCTGTATGAAAAATGCCTAGGTAGCCTTTCTTATTTTAACATGTAAGACTGTACAACCAACAAAACTATCCAATCTCTCAGAGGAAAGTTTTTTAAAGAATGAAGTGGTAACTCTATACATATTCACCTAAAAAACTAGTAACAAATACCTCACTAAATTCTGTCAAGGTTCACGGAAACAACTGGGATTTGTATATACATCATTTGGATATAGGCCATTATCAAACTATCTAGAGAGTTAATCAACAGAGGACAGTCTCAGCAAAACAAGACTGATGCTACATAATCAGAAACACCAGAGCTGTAAACAAAGGAAATGCACATTATTCCCTAACAGTATAAATAATTTAAGACTTCCAGAACTGAAATTAATCTACATACCATTTGAAGCACACAGAACCACCAATTCAGACAGGATAATAAAAGGTAAGGGAGAAACAGATGGATAATTAAAAGGATACTTTCCAAGTGGGAATACACTTAGGTTAGCACTGCTGGTAACAAGTAAAGAAATAAATATCAAGGAAATCCTATTACATGCATGTATATTTTATATGATTTTTTTTTTTTTTCCCCCCAGAAGGAACTGCAGTTTTCTTCCTCTGGTGTGATTGGACACTGAACCTGCTATATCCATGAACATCTATCTGATTAACTCTTCAGCTCTTTGAAGCATCAGTGTTTTATAGGGCATTCTTTGCAGAGAGATGGAAACAATCTGATTTGCCCATATTTGAGATGGGCATTCTTCTTTTAGCCCTCACTGCCCTAGAAGCCCATACCCTTTCATCCCCAGATGAAGTCTCAACAGCATACTTCAAAGGAAAAAGATAGTCATAGTGTCTTAACCTTTCCTTTGAAACTGAATCTGTAGATCCAATATCATCTAGCAAGGCTAATTGCATAGTATGCAAGGGAATTACTATTATTTCAATATAACCCACCACAGAGAAATGATGAAAGCTGAGGCACTGTTGTAATAAGCTTTACATAAAGACAGCACCGCAAACACACTATCAAAGGCAAATATCTTGCACAGGTAAAAATGGGAAAATTTCACAAATTATCTTTATAACCTTAACAATTACATGCAAATATCAACCAGCCTACCCTGCAAACAAAACCTTGAGAGAAGAGAAGAAAACAAAAAAAAGAAAAAAAAGGAGAGAGAAAAAGAGAATGCAGATATGAAGAAGGTATGTGATTTCATGGTTAGATGTTACCATCTATCTTTCACCATATTAACTCATTGTACTCACTCTTTATTTTACATTCAAATCTCCTTATCCTCTGCAAATTTTACATTGGCCTATAACACAGGTCCAAATTACTGTACAAGTTGATTTAAGGTAAAGTTGGAAAAAATATGGAAATGCAACAGAGAAACTAATAAGAAAATTTAATCATTAAAAAAAAAAAATTCTCATGCAGCAAGAAATAGTGCTAAAAAAAAAGAAAATTATGAAGAGAGTGGCATGTGTACAAATAGAAGTATGACCTAAACAGCAATTTGGAAAACTCTTACTACATTAAACAGCTTTTACCGTAAGAACGTAAACAAAAGGTGACTAATTTGGAAAGAACTGTTAGTTTGAAAGTAGGAAAGAGGAACCTTCTACTCCTCACCATGAAAATTTGTACCTTCCATCAGTTCCAAGATTTCCATCAATGCAAAAGTAAAAGAGAACTATTGGAACCCAAGTTAGAAAAGTGCTTAAGAATGTCCCAATGTTTCCGGAGCAACAATGAGTTTAAGATGTGCTTAAAAGTTTTCTTCAGTCAGTGAGAGACCTGTCGTTTCTCCCTATAAATGTCAAAAACAGGGAAAAGGTCTTCGATCTTGTTAAAGTAAAAGTATGGTGTTCAGGTAAAAAAAGACCAAAAACCGAAACAAAACAAACCCCTCAAAAACCCCAAAACACAACAAAAAACCCCAAACCACCGAATAACACTATCAATCGTCATTTTTTACAGAGTGGG
The DNA here is from genome assembly GCF_000737465.1 of Haliaeetus leucocephalus. Taxonomy (NCBI): domain Eukaryota; kingdom Metazoa; phylum Chordata; class Aves; order Accipitriformes; family Accipitridae; genus Haliaeetus; species Haliaeetus leucocephalus. The sequence continues at coordinate 3,687,279 of NW_010972664.1, forward strand.
AGCTGCCTTCTCTATTACTTCCTTACAGAAGAGTGAGGAGGTACAATTACATGAGTTACATTCAGCACTGCTTTATGCTGCCTGAGATTATACACCAGGGACCATGTATAATCTTATTCAGAATGCAACAGTTGAACCCAAAGTCTCCAAGGCCTGGTATTCAGTAAGAAGATCAGCTCCACATGAGGTACCAGGGATTCAAAATAGCTTTGTCCATTTATGAAATACGTTCAAGGATTTATTTATTTATTTTTACATTTAGCATATGAGGAGGTTGGAAATTATTAAAATGAATGCTTTTGTACATTTATGTATATATATATTCCCATACATCCAGATACTCCATCAAAATAGCTTTTGTTTCTCATGTTTCCAAATAAATGTAATGTACTAGCATGTGCACGCATTGTTTATTGTAAAATAAAACATGTTTAGAATTTATACATGTTTACTTTAGGGAACATGATCAATCAATAACTATCAATCACATTTTTAAACTTAGCCAAATCCTTCAGAAATGGGCTGGATGTTACTTAATAACTTTAACTATTTTTGCCATATTAGTAGCACCCACATTCAGCAAACACTGAAACAATCATCCAGTATTTTTAAAGACATTTTATGTCAGATGTAAAAATTAGGCCTGAAAACTTTGATTTAAATGTTTTTGTGGAAACAGGTATGAAAAAGAGCAAAGAAAATAAGGTTACTTTTAATTAAACACATAAATTAATACCTAGCACAAAATAACACATTACTGATGTTGTAATTAAAATATTGTATTCTGAAAGATAAATATGTCAGCAAGGCAGAAGGATCTGGCCTTATTTTATTATACTTTAATAGAGACGAAACAGAGTTAAACAGATGGCACTCAGGATTTCTCAATGAATTCAGCATCTGTGAGTCCATGTTGCATAAATGCCAATTAAAATGTGTCCGAGTAAATTTAAATCCCTTGCTGATAGAATGTAAGCCAAGATAGCTGGCTTAAAATTAAGGTTAAACTTAATTGTCTGCTGAACTTGTAACAAGTTGCCCTCAAATTGTACAGAAATTCCCAGTGAAATAATAAAACAGCGTTCCTATTGATTTGTATTTATTTACATTCATAACTCTCTTCTCAAGCATAGGGCCGAAGCACAAAGGAAAATAAAAGTACTGTGTGAATCATTTCGCAAGTCTAAACTGAAAAAATACTTCTTTGATTTAAAATGCTCCTGCAGAAATGTTATGCAGAACTTTCCCTTTGGGTAGTTCTATGAAGCAGTTACTTTAGAAGTGTCTTGATAATTTTTATTAAACACAGAAGCCAGTTTTTATTTTCCTTTACTCTGTTACTGACAAATTACCAGTATCTTATATTAGGTTTGTCATCTAAATTTTTCATACAATGCAAAGTGAATGTTGAATATTATATAATAAAATACATACAGAAAAGGCTATATGGAAAAGTTAAAGAAGAGTTCTTATGCAACCCCATAGCAGTTCTAATTCAATTTGGCATTCAACCGCCTTGTAGTAAAGCACAGAGATGAATAGGAAAAACAGAACCTTTGGTATAAAAAACCCCACCCAACACCACCTAAAAGCAAAACTCACAGAATTTTGAGATTTTGCCATATATCTCAAGAATTACAAAGTGCAGTCTAGCAGGTCTGTACCTAGGGAAGCTGAGCATCCACTCTAATGAGAAAAGTGAAGGCATTTTTGTGAAGTGCTGAGCCATCCATAAAAATTTTGTATCATTGACTGAATTGGGGCAAACGTACACCAAGCAAAGCTTGGATCTTTTGCAAAGCTAATCAATTAAGTCCCTTTATACATAATCCATGTGTGCAGCCTTTTCCCATACCAATTATTTCATGCTGGCAGCGTTTTGTTGAGGGAAAAACCAGTCAGAAACTACAAAACATACAATATAACAGCAAATGAAATTAAATGCCTGAAGTGCAAATTACTATCTAGGAAATGAAATCTGAACTATTCATGCATGTATACATACTAGTAATAAATTAAATGATGGCAGTCAGCGGAAAGACCTAAATGTCATTAGGAAGAGTGCAATAGAAACACTGGTGCCACACTCAGCAACTATAAAATGAAAGCTTTCCTTGAAAGTGGGAAAACAAAAGGTTTACCACTGTTTTCTACAATAGCAGGAATAAAGTGACCCAGCAATATGCATATGCATCCCTATGTTTTTTTAGATTATAGAAATCACATTGGGTTTTGAACAGTTCACTAATTCAATAAAATCTGTTTCACAGGCACTTCTGCAAGATTGGCTGGGGAAGACATCTTCACGTCTTTCATGGAAAGCCAATGCTCAACAGAAGGCACACAAGGAGCCTGATTTTCAGACCCATTCATCACTATTGAAGCTCTAGCTGAGCAGCATCACTGAAAATTAGGTCCCTAAGCATTTTAATAACAACAGACAGTGGTATTGGAGAAGAAAGGAAATAAAAAAAACCCAAAAGCCAGGGTTCACAACTGACATGCTTCCTAAACTGAATTATGAATTGTGTAATGTCAGCAGGATTTTCAGATATGAATTTAACTAAGTAACGATGGCACGCTACTCGACTGCCTTGTGACTTGTAGTCTTTTACTGCAGTATAGAGTGACTGCAGTAGGAATGGTAAAATACTAAAATGTTGAGGTAGTCAAAGGTCATATAGTCGTACAACATGACTGACTATATAATTTACTGAGAAAGGCAGCACATGGTCCAAAATAAGAAAACTTGTTATTCAAAATACCATTACCAAGAAAAATAAAACAAAAACCCTTCTAAGCACGGGTAGCATTCTGCACAGAGGGAGGCTGAGGGAAGGAAAGACAGATGGACAGAGTAACTTGGCACTGCTGAAAACATGACCCAGTGCACACTGAGGGTGAGCGAACAACTGACGGCATCCACTTCAGGCCCTTTCTGTCCTCTATCTTTACCTTCCAGGAGAAGCATTTTTGCTCGACTCATCTGAAAAGAGGATTTGGGGGGAAAAGCAAATTCCAATGGATAAATGGAACAGCCCCTGAAAGATCTGCCTTAATCCCCTGCAGGACAGCACCAGCGATGAGGAAGGAGAGGTCTGTGTGCTGTGTTCTTCTTTTGTACTTCTTTTGCTATCCAGTTATTATTCCTGATTGCACCTGTGCTTGATTTCTTCTATTGGCTAATTTTCCAACCCTCTTCAGAGGCTTTATATCCTTGCACTTAAAAGTTTCACCAAAGTCAGGACAGGCCCATTCCCCCAATCAGTTGATAATGGCTGAATGTCATATACATCACAGCAAACTATGAGATTTTTGAAAGTGGATTCAGACCTTTTGATGGCGGAAGCATCTCTAGCTTCACAAACAAGTTTTGCAACTGATGGTTCAGATATATTTGTCTCAATGATCTTGTGAAATGAAAGGCAGAGCACCTAACAGGATGGATCAGACCCTACCAAGCACTAATCCTCACAATGATTGTAATGATACTTGGATTAGATTCTTTACTCCAGCTTGCAATGCACAAAACAGTATGACTCAACAATTGCTGTAATTCTCTGCAGTTGCACAAAGAATAAACACTTAAAGATTCAGCTGAGCAGCTTGCATTGCCTTCTACTGTAACTGCTGCTCTATTTTTTCAGAAGATGTGACCTTCCAGTAACCTTGTTCTGTGGCTACGAATGAATGGAAATTCAAGTTCGACCTCACTTTATGACCTCTATAAAAAGAATTATACTACAATGATTTTGCATCTTTATGTCAGCATGTCAGATAAATATTTTATTCAATTGCTAACTGGATAACGCATTTTCAAAACAACTCACAATGCTGAATGTATTTTTAAAATATATTGCTAAATGAAGCAAAAAGTCAACTAATTTTTTAATATTTAAATGTATATGACATTTAAGAAATATTGGACATATTTGCCGTAGTGAGAATGCATCATGCATTAAAAAAATTTTAGCTTCCATTAGGCAGTAGTACCTATGAATAATACATCTTTTTCTAATGTCTTTTTGTGTACACAAAAACATCTATTTGTGCCTAGCTTAAAAGAAATCTAAACTACAGGTAAGCCACCTAATGTGTCCCTTACTACCTTTTGGCAAGCTTAGTCTAATCAGAGTTTTTCCACTAAATTACCCAGATCAACAGAAACCCTGCACAATTAGATCCTGCTCTCTTAAAATAGCACATGATCTTTGCTCATGTGGGTAATTGCCAGGGTAGAAAATTGCAGTGAGGATGATGGTACAGATGTTCTTTTTCAGTTGACCAAACAAAATGAAAGAAAACAAAGAATTCCTGTTTCATAATGACTTCTATTTAAAATGTACTGTTTTATAGACACTTGCACACATATAAACAAATATAATGGGAATTTTCAACAGATTTTTCTAATGGAAGATTCCATTCTTCTGTTGACAGTAGAGGAAAAGATTAGGTTGTAAGAGAGAGAAAGTATTAATAAAGCATCAATATGTGAAAAACAAATGTTCAGTGTTTGCGAACTATAAGAATGTACACTATGATACTTACTAAGTTAAAGTTGTTGAAGAGGTTTCCAAAGCACGATAGATACATTGGAGAAAATATTTTTTACTTGTACACAAAGATGAAAGACAAGCAATCTCAGCACTGCCAGGATAAAAAAGATTTGCCTGCAATCGTTATTACTGCTACATTTACTGGTGCCCATCACTGAAACCAGAAATTGCACTTTAAGGGGATGAAGGTAGGTCATCATGAGTAATGTCCTATGTATTCACCAGAGATTGTTGCAGAACCATGCCCACAGAAGGGACATCTCATGAAATCCGTTTTCCAAATCTCATAACCCCCTGCCCTCCTCCCACCTTGTTCTTCTCTCCCTGCAGGCACTCCTTGCTCTAGTATACCTTTGGGAGCAGATCTCCGTTATATGTTTGTTCAGTGAGATTCTACCAAGTTGTGGTATTTTTTTTGTTTCTTACAATTAATTATTTTACATTGTACCTAAGCATCATTGCTGTTAGTTGAGGTTTTTTAACATTTAGGTTATTTCCAGAAGTGCCCTGCTTATTCTCAAATACAAAGCAAAACAAACAAACAAACAAGCCCTAGCAATTATTTTGCATCGACATACATTGGCACCAGTCTTCAGTTACAGCAATACAGAGTGATCAAGATTTTTCTATGTTACAGGGAGCTGCAACAAGAAAAGGAGACACAGAACCAGGCAAAGGTGGTGGAAAGCTTAGAAGAGCACCTCTTTGAAGTCAGAACACCACAGAATCCCTTCGTATAAGCGATAGCAGTTGTTTCTATCAAAATGAGTAGCGTAACATATATTGGAAAAGGAGGGGTTGGAACACAACTCATGCTGACCCAAGAGAATATACTATGAGCAGTAGTGAAAACCAAATTGCCTTCCTTTACCAACACTGAGAAATACCTGGGCTGAAGATCTTCCACCAGTGTACCCAGGAGCCGGGAGAAACTGAGATTTGCACCGTGTTATGTTTCCTATCTTTCAGTCCCTCATCAGAAAAAGTATTTGTATTTGAGAAGGAGGACGGCAAAAGTTAATGGGTGTCTTATATGCATAAATTTTGCTTCTGTGAGGGGTGCAGGAAACTGCATCTCAAGAATAGCTGCATAACTAATTCTGGTGAGGTAGGCACAGGCTAGAGACAAGTGTTGCCCACCTGCTTTACTGTTAAAGCAGACTTTTGTCCTAGTTTGAGTTGCTTGGACACAAATAATACTCTTTCCTGTTCAACGTGGATACGAAAAAGACCAAGAGACATCCACGTCACACCCAGACAGCGTGCTGCTATCACCTATCTCGAGGGCTCCATTACATCTAAGCCTATTATTAGGGAAGGAAGAATGGCTCAAAGTCAACCTGAGACTGGGGACTAGGTATGGATTAGCTACCCTCAGCCTCATTTCTCACAAAATTCAGATTTGTTGACACTCTTTACAACTCCTTTCATTACTGCTTCCTAGCAGCATTAGTGATCATTTTTTTCAGATGATTCCATAACTACTGCCTCTCTGCACTGCTTTACTATTCACTGTAAATATCACGTGTATAAACTGCATCTGAAAATCAACCATGTTTTTTCAGATGTCTTTTTACAAATCGTGCTGCAAGCCATCTGCTCAGTTTTAGGCTAGACAGAAGAAGCACTAGAGCGAGTGCTTTTCCCTAAGGTTTCTGAATATTGATAGAGAACAGAATATGCAATTATTTTACAATAATATATGCACTGTTATGTATGCACATTCCTGTATGATCTCTAACCATGAAGAGGGATGAAACTGTTCTTCCTATCAAGCCCAAGTATGTGTTTTATTTATCATCATCTAGAATAAAGTAATCAAAAACATCTGACAAGTGTTCAACAGTAACAAATACATAATTACAAGTTACAGATGAAAAAAGTAAATCCACTGTTTTTCAGCACTTCCTAGTATTACCTGTGTGGAGGAGAGTCAGTTCCCATTTGTTTCCTCTGCAGAGTACGTACGTGTAAATACAGGCTATGCTCGCTCACGCTTTGCAGTTCAGCTTTACGGGCAACTAAGACAAAAATATAGCAAACTTTGGGCTACGTTTCTCTCTAAACCAGTCTGTCAAGGATCAGTCATACAAGGCAGGTTCCCGAGATGCTGACCATCTCTCGGATATGCAAGTGACAATGAGTCAAAAGAACCATTTCATTTCTATGTAATGGCCTAAAACCCACAGGCTTAGCTGATGACTGAAAGATCTGTCATCCCTACACTTTCAAATATTTACACTAACAGAATGGAGGGGAGAAGGGCAAAGTAGAGAACAACTTATTCACTGCCTTGTAACGGATGTAAGTCTGAGGCATAATCTTTAACCCTCCCCCAATCCAAAAACCAGGTTGTGGTGCAGGATTTTAGCTACTGTCTGGTTAAGCTAAGCACTGAATAGCGTGTTTTTCTTTGCCTTGCCTTGGCAACAGCTCCAGCTGATCGATCTGCACTTCTCTGAGAATAGTTGAAAACAGCTTTTTCTGCAAAAAGTATCAACTTCAGAAATTTTGGGAACTGTTTCTTGATTTGACTCGAATCACTGAATAACTCCAACAAATAAAATTAACTATTTTTTAAAATTTAACAAATGTCGTAAATTACCTCCCCCAAAAAAACAAGAAGGAAAGGGTATTAGCATTGACACCCATAGTATATAAGCTGGTGGCACAAACAGGCTACCTCTCACACCTGAGGGGTCAGCAATTAAGATGTTAATTAATAACATCTCCTTGTTTTAATTCATGGAGAAACTTTTAATGTTGTCTTTCTGAACAATGTCTCAAACAGTAAGCTTTTGGTTTATCTAAACAATTAAAAAAACTAGTATTGGCAGCTCCATCCTATTCTTATTTGTGAGCTCTGTTCTCCGCAAAGAGTTTAGGCATATTAACAGAGTAATTTAGCATGCAGCAGTTTTAGGCTTCAAGCTGCTTTAAGTATTTGGTGTTGAAAATTATCTTTTTTTACAGTGATACTGTCAAAATTATTCCCTTTAGCAAACATGTCAGCATTTAATTTATTAAGTAGCACTTGTAGGTCATAATAAAATATACTATGACATGCCCTGTATTTTTGATGCCGTGTTCACAGAAACAGCTGGATGTTCGCACTATGGAATTTACCAGTATTCACACAATGCTTCAGTGACACAAAGACGTACTAATCTGTTGGTGCTTCCAAGAAATGGGAAGTTCTTCTAAACAGTTTTAATCAATAAGTATATACTTATCAGTACCAAAATGAGAGTACCAGGACTCAGTCAGGTTAATTTACTGTTGTTTCATGACTTTGCCTAAAAGCTTGCAAAAAATCCGCAATGTCAGAAATGGATCACGCAGGATTATTGTCCACTGAGTACACCAGTCTGCTAGGGCGTTGTCTAAATGCCATTCCTGTTCCACTATAAATATCCTATACACCTTGCATGGGCCACGCAGGGTGTAACTGCCTACTGCAGACAGATTGCACAGTAGCTACAATCAAGTTAGTACATCCCCATGGTGCGGTACCAGTGATGTGGGGATTCCACCACTGGTCCGAAATCAGTGAAGCCACATAACCCAGCACCTGAGGTAACAAACCTACTCATCAGCATTTACCAATCTGGGAACAGAACCATGCTGGTTGCCTCTGTAGTGTGAATGTGTTTTTACTTTCTCTAGTCCCAGCTTTCTGTGTGCAAAAACACATAGCTTACCACACAGCCAAAGGTCATAACACATTAGAAACATGAAGGCCATATGAAAACCTCAGATAGATGTAGAACATGACCTAGATCTAGACATAAATACTGAAACATAGATAAATACTGAGAGGATTTAGATCACTGAGCCCTTCAGAAACTAAAATGGCTTTATGTTAATGAAAATCCTTCCATCCTCTCCATATTGCCAAAAGTCCATGCACATATGTTACAAAATTAAACTTATTCATAGCTTTCTGTGCTTAAGGTCCTATCTTTGCCACAAAGACAGACATATTTTGCTTGACCACACTATCAGTATGTTAATCTGAGAAGGTACTAACACGATGCTTCACTGTATTTGTTACACCTACATTAAATTCTGAAATGAAAGCCTGCAAACCCATCATTAAATAGATTTAAACCATACTGAAACTGTACAAGTAAGATCTTCTATTGTCTGTTTGTAACATAAAAAGCACAGTAATAATTTATGTGATATGGATCTGATAATTTCCATTCACCTGTTCCAACAGGAGCATGAGGTTAATAAAAGATGCTGATTTAAATGAAAGGTACCATAATTGGAATCTCGTCTTTTCATTTGCTCTCATACTATCAAATCCTGCAGAGTAAACGGCTGTCAGATTCCTGTGGCAAAATATATGAGGACTTTACAGCACAGATTTTTATTGGTTAATGAGGCTGCTGCCATACCTGGGTCTAGGCTATCATTTTATGTATGCTCAAATTAAATTCACATTCTTTAACAAGCTCCTTGAATCTCTGTTGATATTATGTGTACTCTAATTATTGCTGTATTGTAAAGTTCCAAGTAATTACATTAACCTGGATTCAAATCAGATTGTTAAAGTGCAGGAATAGCTACAAGAAATGACAGGAAGAAAGAGGCCAGCAGTTCAATGTATTCATGGAGCTGGACTACACCCACGCACTATATTCCCACAGGCTTCCAGGTTTTCGAATTGCCTAAGTAATGATGATTTTCAGTGACAAGACAAAAATTCATAATTTTATCAGAATCCATACCTGGATAGATATGATTAAATTCAGATCATGAACTGAAGAAATCTTTTCTATTGCCTTCAATCCCTTTTTCACATACAAAATCCCCAAACTAAGAAACAACAGTTCCACGTGCTTAAAACTCACAGCACACATTTATATATACACATGCAAACAAACATGCGCATGTTCACTGTTTGTCTGCCAGCAGTTCAGAAAAAGCAGGTGATCGGCTGGAAGTCCTGGTACCTCCCAAGATCCCGACAGTGGCTTTGTGTCCTGATTTCAGAGGAGGCCTTGGGGTCATAACAGCTACACTAGCACCAACACAAAAATCTGTTTCCAAGCAAACCTGCTTCCAAGCATACTATGGGATTTTTGGGGGTGGTTTGTTGTTGATTTTCTAAAAATAATTTTAAAAGGCTCACGCACAGGCCAGCTCCTATGTAATTTACCTGAGAACATTTTTCAGCTAACTACCATGACTCCTCCTGTGGTTGTGGCTGCGATTCTCTAACACTGCTACAAGCTCACTCATCGCAAGACATTGTTGGATCCTTTTTTTTAAAGACAGGCATGGAGAAGAACGAATGTTAAAGTAATGCCAATCACCAAACGTAAATAAAGCGAATTCAAAATTTAAGATGAAATATAATTCCTTATTTATTGCACTGAATAACTATTTATAACTATACTTGGGTACACTAGTGGATGGTACCAAATTTCCAAGCATTATATAAAATGCCCTCCACAGAAGAGACAACTATTCTCCTTTTTATTTTCTTTGGTGTTAGCCTATTATGATTTTGAAGTGGTTAAAAACCGCTTCCTGAAACAAACTTCTCACTCAAGTACAAATGCATTCACATGTGTAATAAGTGCAGTGTATTTTTAAAACAATCAATAAACCTTCATGTTGAAGTACTCTGCCATCACCCACAGATCATCTATAATCTACAAATTAATTAATTTTATTAATTCTAGTATGGAAGGATTTTCAAAAACTCAGACTCTAGTCTACATTTAGGTTTGCATTAGACAGTTCTAATCATGTGATTGAATATTTTCTGAACTAAAATTAAACTTACACCTAGATAAAATGAGTGAATCTTGGGTCTGTAACAGCAGAATCTCCATGGAAGGAGAGCCAAACCGGTAATTTATAAAACTGAACTCCATTTCAGTGACACTAAAATAACAGAAGGATTTATGAGTAGTTTGGCTCCTTGTTACACAAAGATTACTGTGTCATCTAGGTGAGGCTTAGGACTTAAGAGTATTTCACCTAAACTAATAAACCTATTTACTGAATCTGAACTAAGTGCTTAAGTTTACTCCTAATGAGTATTGACTGATCTTGGCAAATAAAGTGAATTAGACCACACATAGCTGAGCCAGACAAGTCATCACTAGTCAGTGTGTCCACAGGGGACAGAGTGAATAAAAATTATTTCTCAGCTTAATTTTTTTAAAGGATCACCACAAACGCTCATGTTGATAGCAGCAGTATCTTGACATCCTTTCAGAGCTGTTCTTAGCACCAGTAGTATCTTGTCTTGTTGAGACTTTTTTTACAAGTTAAAAAATGGAGGCATTTTAACAGTTGATTTTATCTATCCAAACACTTATAACACACTCATCACCTCTGTGTTTGTAAGCCTCCGATTTGAGTGTTGTCACACAAAGGATTAGTGTGCAAATCCCCCAGGGCCTGGAGTGCTCCACGTCAAACAACGGGTTTCATTGCTGGTTTCCAGCATAGCAGCTCTGGGGTGGCAAGGGGCTCCACTCCAAGTGGGTCAGAGGACCCGGCTGGTCGGACTCAGCTTCTCCTGACTCCCTGAACAATTCACGTCACATCTCTCTGCCTCGGACTCCAATCAGAATGGAAAGAGCGCTCTCTCTCAAATGCTACGCCTAGAAAGCCTGAATAAAAATCCTGTCTCTATGAGTATTCTCTATGAAAAATGTGCAAAATACCACTAAAAGCTTCAGTGTATTATCGCATCTAATTGCTTCTACCACAAGCAATGCTGTAATGCCACCAGCGCTGTCACCCTTGTGAAATGTCTTGACCGAACGAAAACACAGACATAAAATATCTTGCATTTAAAAGTTTTGCTGCTTTCACTCAGTTGAAGTGAGACCATGAAAAAGCACTTTCACTTTCACAGTTTCATGGAAAGTCACTCGTGGCTCAGATCAGGAACCAAACCTAATGCGTGTCCTCTGCATTGATGCTCATCTCTTGACTGGAGCACGGCTGGAAGAAGGGAAGAGTCAACCTCTCCGGATGTACCTTTCATCACAAAAGTAACTTGGCAGAATTACGAACTTACAGCTCCCTGGACACCTTTTTTCCCAGATGTTCTGGCTGCTGGGCTCGGAGCACACGAGCGCAGTAAGGGGCCCGGGGCTGCGGGGGCTCGGGGCCGGCCCAGCCTTGGTGGGGCCGAAGCGGCCCCGTCCCGCCAGGGCCCTGGGGAGAGGGTCCCCGACAGTGCGGCGGGAGGCTACGGCCAGGGCCAAGCCCAGGGGTGGAGGACCGCCTGCCCCACCCACCCCATACCCCAGCACAGAAACGCAGAGGGCCAGTGCTCTCAGAGAGCAATGGAGGGTGCCTGCACTTACTTGCGCCAGCAAGGCTTAGGAGACGCATATTCAACCTCTCCACATCAGTAAATACAACACTGCATCGCCGAAGTTCAGTTACTGTACCTAGTCATAACTTGATTTACTCTTTCATGGGTGCTTACACTTGTGCTGCCTTTAACCTGGTTTTGGTAAATTTTACAGCCATTGACCTCCCATAATTTCATCCATAGTTTAGTTGTGTTTTAAATAGAGAAAATTCATGTACTGTGTTACAGAGAAGTGTTGTTACAGCCAGATAAATCAGGCCTTCTGTAAAACTTTTTAGGTGTCAAATCAGAATGAAAGCAACATAAACTCTTCCAAACCAATATACAAATGTTCAGTCTTATTTTTCATTTGCAGAAATCGCAAGCTCCAATGACATTAGGTTTCAAAAAAAACCAACCCCAAACCTCAAAACCAAACCCCTCTTTTTTGGCAAGGATGGGTATTAGAGGCAGATGATTTGGAACATGACAATGCTTGAACAACATCACGCTACTGACCGTATCACCGCATAGGAAGCTGGAGCTCTTCAAAGGTTATTTTAGAGACATCAGAAACATTTGCAGCCTAATATAATAATAACAACATCTCCTTAAAAGTAACAGTGCATCTGCTAAACCTCTTTGTGCACAGGACATGGCTCATTTGCTCCCTGGAGATTTTCAGCTGCGCTGTATATTAGCTTGAATGATCATAAAAAAGCAAATATTACCTGCCATGAATTTTTTTGTAAGTACATTGTGAGATGGTCCTCAAGTTCTTTTTAACTACCCTTTTTGTTACCTGTATGTTTCCCAGATATCTAGGATCTGATAATCAGAAAATGCTGGTTAAAAATAAAAAAGAACTCAATGTTGGAAGAGGAAATTAGCATGTCCTTTGCATACAAGCTTCAGACAACCTGGAAAAAGTAGAAGGAATTGGGGTTTCCTCTAATTGAAACCTAGTATCCAGATAAACTTGCACATATCTAACCTTTGTTCTCTTACTACAAAGCTGTTCAATTACACATGGAAAAATGGAGCACAATAAAAGCTACGGCATCTATTCACACCACTGGAATCCAGTTTAATTATTCCCACTAGGAGATATGAAGTATTTCCTAATGCAAATACTGGACTCTCAGAACACTAACATCAAGGACCTGCACTGTATTTTCCCCACAGGGAAAAAGTGTAAAAACTGTTGCATTTTACACTCAGTTTAAGCACAGTATTTTCTGATGATTCTGCTATGGAATTAAAAAGGCAAGTCTCTAAGTTTTCAGTAAAGTCCTTGCAGATTTTCTAACATGAAACATGAATCTGCATAACAGATTATTGCAAAATACAGCTATTTCTGTAAACATTGACAAAAATGTAACACAGTATGCCCAGCATTAATCCATGGACCTGTCATTAAGATTTAAGTAACTTTCTGCAAGCACCAAGCATTTTTGTGCTGTTTCACCATTAGCTATGCAGTTACAAATCAGTACCAGTTGCAATCAAAATGGGTGATAAATTCGTAGAACATATCAAAGACCAAAACTTCATTTCTAAAGAAATGCCTGATCAGTGGCAATAAATGTTGGCTTTAAAGACAATTTTAAAGAGGGTAGATTGCTTTGCTAATGGTTTAATCAACAAGTCAAAAGGTTTTTATGGCACAAAATTTGAAACTGAAGCTTCAACCTGGATCATGATTGGGCTATATTAAAAAAAAACAGTCACAAAGTTTAATTTTGGAGGAAAATTGGGATTTACGTTGTTCTAGAATGCTGTGCTAGCAATCCAAACATTCTCATTTATACCAGAAACAGTTTGGTTGCAGATCACACTTATAAGTAAATTGATTCTCAGTGTCTATGGTGAATGAAATATATGCATATGTGAATTATATACATGCATATATATATGCCTTCATCCAAAATACTAGAGCTAATGTAGGGTCTTCTTTCAGTGTTATGTTCAAAGGTACAGTTAAGCATAAAAAAATCTGTTCAATATAACATTTTTAACTTGATATATCATTTTTAAAAAAGCTGGATAAATTAAATGTTTTAGACAAATGTGGTAGATTCACCAGTCTAACTTCTGTACAGTGACATATACATATCTTTGCCATACACATAGCTTAAAATTGCTACCATGTGCCAAATAAACTTTTACAGATGTTCAGCAATAGAGTTCAAAGAAACTGCATTGTGTCTTCCTGAATATATACCAGCCAAATATATAAAAACAAAGCAATGTCAAGATATCAAATGAAGTGTCCATTTGCCGATGTTCAGATAAATGAGACATGCAGGACTGCTAATATTCTTTCTTTGCAATTACTTGAACTACGTTCAAACGATGCTCTGCAGTTATTTTGAGCTTACACCATGAGGCATTCCAGCTAAACTATGACATGTTTTAAAGTGGCTTTTCCCCTTGGCCTTCAAAAGGATATTTCTAAATCACGGTACATGCATTAAATCCTCCTCTGAGAAACTTTTGTGTGTGCACATAGAAACTGTCTCTCTTCCTCTCAGCATTATACGTATTATTGAGAGAAAAACATACTCTTGTTGGGTGGGGTAAATTTAATCACAAAAAAAAAACATTTAAGCATTTTGCTTGGTAGAACCAATAATGTCCTAGATAAGGTATGCCTAAATAAGGCATCACCTCTGCCCCAAAGGGTGTGCTTTTATTTTTTTATTGCTTTAAAGACAAATATATTGCAAATTTATGTAATAAATCTAAACATCTTGTAATGAAGCCTGTAACTGTATGGCAAGTTTAATTCATCATGCCCTGTTGACAGTTCACCTGTTCTGTACTTCTGTGCCCACTAATCCATTTTCCCTAAGGCCATTTCTAATTTTCCTAACTTTTAAACATTTGAACATCTCCAGTCACTTCTTAAAATAAAAAAAAACCAACAAACCCTCCCCTAGGAAATATTTCCTTTCTTTCTCTCCATTATGCAATTTCCAGCTACCTCTTTATCCCCAGAACACCCCCATGCACACACTCCAAATTACACTTCCCTAAGGCAGAGGACAAACAATATTCAGTCCTGGAACAGTGACAGGTTTAAAGTATAATATTTCACAGCCCACTAGGGCTGGAAAGAGAGGCTTTTTAGCATTTCGTGAGCTACAAATTCCCTTTCCAATAAGAGAGATACTGCTCCTACTCTGGGTTATTCACTCACTCACTCTCTACATGCACGTACATATATATAAACACACAGGTATAGACCCAGCCTAATACATATCTCTTTATACACATCAATCACATTTTTTCAACAGCATATTTATGGAAAAAATGTATCAGGCAATTTTTAAAGGTTTCTAAACTTTATTGCCTATAATTTTCCTTTCTTTTCTAGTTCCACACAGGTGGATTTGTTATATGAGAGGAATTCAGTCAAGCAAAGGAAGAGATGAGAAATAATCAATGCAACTGAGAAATAATTCAAGAGATTTTTATGAACCTAGATTTTTCTTCCATGCAAGTTATGGGGTACATACAGAATTCATGGTGTTTTGGTATAACATAAAGGTTTTATTTGTCTTTCCTTAGGATGAACTGCAGAAGTAACTTATGGCTTTCACACGCAATACCATCAAAAGCTCTTGCCAATAAAAAATTACTACCAACCCTTCATGCTTTCTTCCTCACTTAGATCTAAAATTTCCTATTCTATAAAATAGTCTATAGTTATTACTACTGATGAATGACCCTTTTTTTTTAATAAAAAGACAATTTATTAGAAAACACAACTTTGTGAGCAGTGAAATTAGTGAAGCCTGATTTCTTGCAGATTTGTATCTCATAACCAGTTACTCCAGTATCTAACAAGGTGACAACTTTAAACTGTAGTTTTTCACTAGGTAGGTCATTTACAACAGCTCTGTTCTCTGGTGTATCGTAAGGGCTGAACTCATGCACAGTACTTCCTCCAAGGTCTCTCGCTGTCTGTCTTTCTTACCTAGGTGTCTATATTTCAGGAAATTTGCAGGAACGGAACACCTGAGAAACTGGGCCCCCTCTCACCCCTTCAGATTTGGTTGAAATTGGCCAGTGAGTTAAAAAAATCTGTCATTGTGGGAAACACTCACATGCATGTGGATGCACGTGTGCGCACACACCCAGGCACACATAGTGTAATCACATAAACCTCATTTCCTTCGGAAACCAGACTAAAAATGACATAGCAACAGCAGATGTGAACACAGTTATGAAAAGCAGCTGCATGAGTTTTCCATGAAACAAACAAACATAAGGTCAACATGTATACAGGTTTCCTTTAACAAAGCTCAACTGGCAAGCCTTTGAAATATTTACATAAATATTTTAAATATCTTTTTCCTGTGGGGCAGAGGACGTACATCTTGACATCAGTTCACATAAGGCATGTTTCTTATTTTCTCTGGGTCAAATTCTTACCCACTGAAGTCAATAGAAGCCTTATCTCTGACTTTTTAATCTACAGTCAGGATTTCTTTCTCTGAGTATATTGATATAATTTATCTGGGCGTGCTCATACCTCCCCTATCTCTGGCGGCACTTATATAAATAAAAACATTTTTGTATCTTCTCCACACTATACATGAATATATTTGAGTAATCCCAAAATCTGCCACTGACAAGATATGCATGAAAATCTTCGTAACGAAATGAATTAGAACCAAGAGACATTTGGAAACAAGTATCACCACAGAACAGCCCTATAGTCCTAACTAGAGAGACGAGTTTTTCACTGCTTGTGACAATGGAAAGCAGTTTGGGGTCTCTTAGTTCAATGTAAGAGCCATTTAGCAAACACTTTGTTACATGCAACTTCAAAAGCCATCTGGAAATTATACTGTGGCATGTGTCATAAAAACATAGGACTGTGAGGGATCTTGAGGGGCAACAGAATCCAGTCCCATTATCCTCTTTTCCACTAAGCAAGAGACATTTAATCCAGAAGTCCACAGCACACCTACCTTTTATACCCCACATTTCTTCTCTCATCTGCTTCAGAAAGCTCAAGAAGAAACCAAAGCTAGCACTCTAATTAACTCCCCCAAAAGACATCTCATGTTCAAGAAACTATTCCAAATATTAGTTTATACGTGGCTTGACATTCTTAGTTTCCAGTACATCACAGGAGCTACATTTCCTCTTCAAGTATTCCTCAAGGAAAGCTTTCTGTACAGATTTTGCATATTTCGAATGTTTCAGCTAAAGACAGTATTAGTTGCTGGTTTTATACCACTTTCAGAGGTAAAAAGGGTTATCTTAACAGCTTCTATGTGGAAGGCAGTAAAAGATTAAAAAATGCAATTACATTTTGAAATACTCTAACAAGGGCTCAGTTTTGCAGTGTACTGATCATATTCATAGAACCATAGAACACCAGGATTGGTCTCATTGTGAAAAATTATCCTCTTGTGTCCATTCAGAATGTCCCCAGGAGTAACTTTTACCCATTACCCCTTGTCTTTTCCATGTGACTCCTTGTAAAAAGGGAGTCTCCGTTTTCTTTGTAGCCACCCTTTAAATACTGCAACATGGTGATAAGGTCTCCCCTAGGTCTTCTCTCCTCAAGGCTGAACAAACCCAGTTCTCTCAGCCTTTCCTCATATGGCAGGTTTCCCAGTCCTTTGATCATCTTTTCTGCCCTTTTCTGGACCCTCTCCAGCCTGTTCACAACTTTTTTGTATAGCAGTGACCAAAACTGAACACAGTATTCCAGATGTGGCCTGACAAGCGCCGAGTGGAGTGGGATAATGACTTCTTTATCTCTGCTGGTGATGCCCTTGTTGATGCAACCCCACATCCTGTCGGCTTTCCTTGCCACAGCAGCACGCTGTTCGCTCATAGTGAGCTTCTTGTCCACCAGGACCCCCAAGTCCCTCTCCACAGAGCTGCTCCCCAGCTGGTTAGATCCCAGCCTGTGCTGCACTCCTGGATTATGTTTTCCCAGGTGTAAGACCTTACATTTGTCTTTGTTGAACTTCGTAAGGTTTTTGTAAGCCCACTCTTCCAGCCTATCCAGGTCTTCGTGCAGGGTGGCTCTCCCTTCCGGTGTTAGACAATATTATTAGACATTCATGAAAACTCCATACAATCATAGAATGGTTTGTGTTGGAAGGGGACTTTAAAGATAATCTAGTCCAACCCCTTTTTATAGGAGAGTTGGTTTTTTTTCCTAAACTCTAATTTCACTGGGCTTTGTAGTAGGTTTAATGTAGCTTCTCCTTTGAAACGCAGACAGTTTCACAGGAGGTGAGAGAGTTTGGGCTGTTATTTTTTAGCTGTGTGGCTGACCCCTTGTTGACTAAAATAAAACCCCCAACGGAAATATTGGATTTAGAAATAATAACAATTTTTTACAAATCATCAATCAAAATTTTAACAGCTACCTCACTTACAGGCTGCTTTCCCAAATCTAGCAGGTAGTCTCCTTTTTTGAGTAAGACTCAAGTAAAACTCAGTCACCTCTGCAAGGGAGATCTGGGTAAAAATTAAAAGAGATGAAGAGCTATATGCTTCCAATATTGAGTGCACTGTCATTCATACATCCTCAGGCTATGAACTGAAAATAAAGACTATTAGGATGTACAGTGAAGCACAGATACCCTACAATATCACAGCTTCTTAAGGTTCAGAAAACAAAGTGCGTAAATCTAGTACAAACTTGGTGATTACCAGCCTAGATGCTATAACTGGGATTAGTTATCTAAACCGAAATGTTTTCAGCTCACTCTGAAGTTTCTAAGTACTGCTTCATTCTTTTCAAAAGAAAAACAGGCCATGTGCTTTTGCTGGCATAATTTCTATTTCGTAGAACAGTCAGTATTTTTCTGCATTTGAATGAATGAATAAAGCAGTTGTTGGGACAAGGCCTCCTTAACTGAGTGCAACTCTGTAAATGTCTGTGTGCATCCCTGTTTGAAACACCATTCTCAGTTTTACCATGTTTTCCTACTCTGTCACATTTGATCTTTCTCAAATGCTGGGGGCACAGTGATGATTGGATTCTTATTAAGAATTTGCATAGTAAATGTTTCTTACAACATAGGAGATTTAAAGTACTTCAACAGAGATGACAATGCAGTAAGTGCTTTGCCCGGTAAAATACATGCCACCTCTGAGGTTCAGCACTCAGTGTTCCATTTACTTAGCAAGGGGAGGGAGAGGCAAGTTCAAAAGAAGCCAGAAAATGAAGATATGAAATGTAAACATCAAAATTAACTTTGTCTAGGATGACTCTACTAACATTTTAATTGCATTTCAACAACACACAGAAGTCGTAATTAACGATGTCACCAAATTTGCAGAGACAGAAGTAGAGTGTCCAGATTGATTTCTGAAGGCTTATTTGCTGCCAGTGCTTATCTGATATATCTGGAATATAATTAGAAGCCAGTGATCATGGAAGGAGGTTCATCTGAGAAGCTGGTCTCCAGTGTGCATGCTTGAGCAATGTCATCAGCGCTCCTTGTTGAGAAAGATTACTAGTACCCAATCTTGTTTAGTGTTTGAGATTAGAATTGTGCTCTAATTACATCTTGTTCATTTTTTTCTCCAATATCAATTCTAATTTTGTAAGCACATGCCTATTCTTTTACTTTGCTAGAATATACTTCTTCGTGTCCATAATCTTATTGTAAAATAAGAATAAGCTTAATGTGATCTGACAATCATCAAGCACATTATTTCTCAGAAAGATATTTCCCTCCCTTAAAATAAGTAAATATTATCTAGTGGCTTTTGTCCTCCCAGATGTGTTTCAGACTCTTCAGAATCAGGGTGTGGTTTTTAGTTTGAGATCAGACAGATCAATGAAATGCAATCTCCATGCAGCATACAAACTGGTACACAATTGCATGTAACAGAGAACACAAAGCCAGGTCACAATACCAGGAGCACCCCATTAACTTTGCAAGACAGTTATCTATCCCTCTGAAAAGTTTAGCAATACTTGCTACAATTTTTCTGAAAGAGCAGTAAAAACAAATTGCCTTGAATTGTTTTGGTTGGTTTCATTATTGTATACTTATACATACAGGAAGTATTTGGAATTTTCATACTATACATTTCTCTGCAGTAAAACTCACACACAAATGCTTTTATGCATCAAAATGTTATTTCAGCCACTCTCTAAAGAAGGATGCCTGCACTTTTTTCCACTTTAAAAAAGCAAAACTAAAAGAAAACCTAAAATGAATCAAAAGTGCTGTTTTCTCAGTGAATCCTTAAAGTAAAGCAAATACAACTGATTTTTGTTTTGCATCTGCCTCAGGATCTGGCACACCCTGCGTCAGCTTGCCAGTGCTTGGCTGCTTAGTTCAATAGAAACAAAAAAAGAAAAAAAAAGAAAAAAAAAAAGAAAGAAAAAATTCTTTCTGGCTTCTGGCAAAGTCATTTTCCCTCCTCGAAGCCTTCCCAATAGTTGTGGTCCCTGATGCCTTTCTCTATGGACAGCTCAGCCATCTCTGGGCTAGCTTGCCTTCTGCAGTCCTCTAGATTTCTTTGCTGTGCTTCTTGGATCAAGTTCCCAAACCCTTACACTCATAAGCATTCTCATAACTCCCGCCTTTCACATGCTCTTCTGGTTTCTGAGCTGATTCTGGCACCAGGTTTTTCATAGTTCCTTTCCAGCAATGAGTCAATCTGTGGTGCAAGTCTCAGCACAGCAGCTGCCTTCATCTTCCTCTTATTTTAACTAGCAGTACTCTGCTTAGCATCTTACAGAAGGCCAAGCTTTAAAACCAGTTGTAGAGGTCAGCAGCAGCTTTGTTCCCTTTTGTCTGGAATTCAGGATTCCTGCGAGGCTCATTCCTTCTCTCAAGTAGTGCTCCAACATGGATAGATTCTCTTCACCTTTCCAGCAAGTTTTCAGATGTAGGTACCTACTTAGATGGCAAACCCGCCCACTGAGGAAATGGTTGCAGTTTGATAAGAAAATGTGGCATGACATGCTTGAAAGTTGGGACCTTGCTTTAGATTTCATCTCCTGAAAAAAATCACTCACTTGCACGTGCAAGCATTCTCTCTCTCTTTTTTTAACCCCCCAAATCAATGCAGCTATGGAACACTGAAATGAATCCAACTTTGGATCCCAATGGGCACAATACCATAGCCTAATCTTTGTCTCATTATTCTGATTTGCATCTACTCAACCATAATGAAATGTAAGGAAGCCAGGAACTCTTCTATGAGACCTATGCTGCTAATGAGGATACGCAACCTAGAGGAAAAATACCTCTAAGGGAGTCAGGAAAATAAATTGATTTGTTCTAAAGACAAGACATCTGACACATAAATCCAGCACTATCTGTATACACTAATTTTGATTGCTGCTCTTACAGAAAGACCTCTAAAGCAGAACCAGATTTTTAAAGACAGTTCTTCCATATAATTTAGAACAAGAAGCATTCATACTATCATTTTCCTCTTCCACCAAATATCCGTTAGCTTTGGGATTTAGCGACACTCACAAAGCCACTACTGAAGCCCTGAGATAACAAGGAATTTGGCATGCACCTAACTTCAGGAATGTAAGCAGGCCGTTCTTCTTAATGTGGAGCACAGGTTGCACTGGCACATGTATCAGTTCAACTTGCTATTTTATATGCTTTTAAATATTGAAGATATTGGTACCACCATGAAGATCTAAACAAGTCTTTACAGTTCCTTACACAGCTTTCACCTTTTTTGTGCATTACAATGCAACAGTTCATATCCTGTCAATCTTACTTTCACGCACTCCTTATTAAAATGATGTAACTAGACCTGAATAAAATATCTTTTAAATTAGTCAATCATTTCTGTAACCCTGAATTGTCATATCACAGAAAGATGTGTATGAGATTAGGAGTTGAAGTGAAATCTAAAATAGGATTCCGGCATTTGAAGGTTATTTGTCATATGGAGATTCATGCCATATCAGCCATTTTATATATGGCTACAAGGGAAACATCTGCAAGGTCTAACAGCTGATAACAAGTAACCTGCCCTGCTACTAAAAAAAAGGAAGACTGCATTCTATTCAAAGGCTGCAGATAAGACTTAATGAACTGAGATTTCATAATGGAGAAATTATGGGTAAAGTAGACCTAATACATTCCACATACACAAAGCATTAAGAAAATATGTTAAAAAGAGAATCTTAAGCTGGGGTTTTTTTGTTGTTGGTTTTCTTTTTTTTCCCAGGTATTTGCAGCCCTGCATAAAAAACAGATTTAACAATTTTAAACAACTCTCAAATCAACTTTTCCAGAGTTGCTATTTCTAAATTAAGATCATGCGATTCCCTCCCCGTCTCCCACCCATGTTTTGGCAAGCATTACTAAAACACATTATTTTAACCAGGATAGAGCATGCAGGCTCAGAAAGGGCCTCAGGATATTAACTTTGCTGGCCATTTTCACAGAGAAGAGGTTAAGCCACATAAATTTTAACAGTACTCTTGCTGGTCATTTCAGAAAGAAGCAAAGCTAGTTGGTGGCATGGAAAAGAAGGATGGAATTAGAAGTTAATGGAGAAGAAAAAAAAAAAAGAAAAACCTTTTCACTGACAATAAACAACAAGCTTGACCTTTTGGAGGAGGGTACTCTTTCCATATACTGTAGCTCAAATGAGCTGAAAAAGAGATCTTAGCCCCAAAGAATGACATATAAAATGGCGAATCCTACAGCAGAAGAAAAGAGAGAGCCTAATAGACAATGGACAAAGGAATTAAACCCCACGACTGCAGGCAGTGTTTCACTTTTAGCTAAGTCTCAAACCAAATGCATCTGCATACTGATATAATTCCATTGCAATTCTGTTTAGCAAAAGCCTAGCTTTGTGTCTCCACTGGAATGAAACAAAACCTATATATTGTTAAGTCCCTGACACTTCATCTGGCTAAAGTTAGTACTATAGGCTGGTTTTGTTTCTGATGTATTAAGATGTATGGGTTTCAAAGCTAACAGAAATCTCGGAGACAAACAGAACTTCCACTCCAGATCAAGCCTGTCGCACCACAGCCCTTCACAATATTTGTAGCCTTGTCAACAGTTTTCCTTTCAAAATATATTGTTGAGTCCAAACTTTAATCTAAAACATTTTATTTGGCCGGGAACTGCTACTTCTCAACCAAATGCTAATTGTGCCAACATTTTTTTCTTGTCTCAGTAACTCCGAGTTGTATTCTTGAAAAGATTGTTAAATACGTTACAAGACTTGTCCTTCACAGCAGTGATATCAAACTAGTAAGTAAAGAGGCTTTCATCATATAACAACTCTTAGCTGCCAGCTTTTTTTACTGTACATTAGTGAATAAAATGGGATAACCATGTGTCGTACAAGTATAATTGGCTGAAGCGATCAATATGATTGGCTTCCACTCGTGTGGTTTTCATAGCCACACGAATCAGTAAACATTTGCCTCATCACTCAGTAGGTGTTATGTAACTGAACGTGTGTTTTAGAATTGACATTTTAAAAACATTAAAACCATTTAAGGTCAATAACTGCTTCTAGGAATGTCAAAGGGGAAGCATGGTACCAAGATTTCTACACTGGTTGTTTTTTTTTTAATTAAAAAAAAAAAAAAAAGGCCGGGGGGGAACCTACATAAGCAAATGCATCTGGTGAAAAAATTATTCTGTAAAATGCATTGGAAAAGTAACTTTATTCTGTAACTTCTTTCATAATTCAGCTCTTATGTTACCCGTAATGCTCCCAGGTCTGTGTGGGACAAAGGGAAGTTTGCATCCAAAAAAGTGATGTATATGGTTTTAATTGGTTTTTGCAGGGAAGTCAGGGTCCAATGTAAAGAAAAGTTATTCCAAACTCCAGCTTGCAAACCAGGTTTTCATGTGAAAATTTCCAATAAAAAAGCAGCAACAGATGTGGCTGAGCCTATTAACTTCCTTGGGACAGTTTTTCCAGTCTGTCCCCTTCCAATCAACTGCCATCTACTTCTTCCTAATCAACACTGTTTTCACTTAGCACAGTCAAGACAGACCTCCCTCACAACATCTCTTCCCACAAAGAATCAGCTGTACATACAGCAATGTCCAATACCTTCCTTTTCCTCCAGTTCTCTTTTTTAAAAATAATGTATGCCTGATTTTTTCCTTTTATTCCTGAAATCATAGATTTGATATGGAGTATCATTTTTAAATGAGGTAATGAAAAAAGGTATCAAGCTACTGCACAGCAATGAAGCTGTCTGTTCTAACACTATCCAGAGCAAAAGAACTCAACGTTGAACTTCTGTAAAATATAACCAATAGTTTCCTAATTTGATTCCTTAGTCTTGGCTACAGTAACTGAGGGCATTAGGCACAGTAAACCTTCACTTACAGAGATTGTATGCAATGACAAAATACAATTTTAATGCCCTCAGAATAAATGCTACTTTTTTCTTAAACAAATTAAACTAAGAATTCCCATAACTGAGGAGTACCTGCTGTTACATACGCTACTCTTCAACTACCTGTGAATGTGTTTAATTCTGCAAGGGAACCATTCTTCTTTGGGTGGAAAGCAGAGGAAGATAGACTATGCAAAGCTAAATGTTCGGACCAACATAAAGGTTAGCAGAGGATACAGGAAGAACCATTTTAAAATTTAAGGAAGAAGAAAGATGATGTGAGAGATAATGAAGAAATTAGCAGAGCAGCAAAAATAGTAAAATAACATCACACAATATTCTGAGTGTAAGCTAGGTTTTTTAGGTCTGAGTAAGTAAATAAATAAATAAATAAACCAAGCACACCAGAATGATATAAAAATAAAAATACTAAAGAAACCAGCTTAGCTAAATGAAATTTTACAAAGCACTGACAACTAGTTTTATAGAAGACAGTTATTATTAGGTCAAAATTTCTTGTCAATCTCTACATATAAATATTTTGTTTAGTCCTTATAATTCACAGATTTGGGTTGTTACCATCTGGGATAGCTATAGGATATGCAACTAAAGCACAAAAATTCAGTTAAAATGCTAATGCATCTTGGGGTTGCAAGCAACCATTAGGAAATGGTATCTGAATGAACTCCCTCCAGAACAAATCCTCACTTGTATTTTCAATAAAAGTATGAACGTGATTGCTGAAATATTGACTGAAGGAAAAATGCTCTGTAAAGCTGCATTTATCCCTGTTTTTGTTTCCTTGATTGCATTCTTTGACTGTTACATACTTGGGACAAAGATTATACATCTTTCATGTCCTTTATATCTATTTTTCTGACATAATATTAAATCCGTCCAACTTTTGGGCTTTCAAATCAACATTCCATTTATAACCAAGACATAAAAAAAAAGCCCAAACAAAAGAAAACCAAATAGAAATTAAAATACTGCAAATGCTGACTTAATATGCAACACCATGAAAATGTTTAAGAGAGGTCCATTTTAATCTATAGTCTACTTATTGTAATTCAGGTATCTTGCATTTAAGGAAAGAACATTTACCATTAAGTTCCAAGTGAACATGAGGATATGAAATGCTCTGAAAAGCAGTGAGGCTTTCCTTTTGTGCATATTCTTATCACGACACAACATACCACCATGTAGATCCTTTATTTGGTGAGAGAGAGCTTTTCAAACGAGAACACCTGACTATGCTGAACAGACCCTTTAGTTCAGTGATAATTTTTCTGTGATGAAAATCTTTGGTAAAGAACTCATCCCAGTAACAAATTAAAAAAGAGGAGTTTCTCCATTTGAATACTGAATTCAGAGACTATTTTATTTGAATAGATAGTCCAAAATTGATTTGACAAGTTGTGCCGTTTAGCAAGCCGAATCAATGGGAGTGCTGTATTTAAAGAGCGGGGTTTTGCTGTCCTTCTTAAGCAAGTTTGTACTCTGTTCTCTTAAGCCTTAGCATAAAAAAGAAGAGAAGAAAGGAACAGACAAAAGTCCCAAGGTTTTCAGATATTTCTCATGTTAACACTTCCAGTTCTTCCATTGCCATTCACAACATACGTACAATTCTTCTATTATTCAGTGACTTACAATTATGAATGCTATCTATGATGACATCTTCAATCTGAGAAAAAAACTCTGTGTGTTGTTACTAATTACATTGTCAACTATGTATTTTCGGTTGATTTGAAAGTGCAAGTAGAAGTAATGAAATTAAAATGCTTTGGTTTACATTAACCCAGTGCTCAACATAGACTTCTTTCAGGTTGCTCAGGAAACATTCCTAGTAACTTTAACACACTTTTAAAAAGAAATTCCTGGATGTAACTGGGTGATATCTAGTTCTTTGGAGACTGCAGACACATGTATCCTCTTGAGCATTAATTTGGCTGGGGAGGTTGGAAATATCAACAGTTTATGGACTAAAGCACAGAAGGACAAGAAAAAAAATTCTGTTTATAGGAACATGGCAGCCATCAGACATTTGTTAATGTTCTGTAAAGGGCTCCCAAAGTTCATTAAAAATTATGTAAGCCTTTCGGCTCCCTTCTTGAGAAAAGGCATATTGCCTCTGTACATAATGACAAGGATGTACTGGACAGGGATTTTGGTATCCACACTTTCATCAAGAACAGCAGCATTTCCTCCATCATGCCCTCAGACTGAGGTTGCACATTGCTTGACCAATGGAATTTGTTTGACAAATGATACAATTAAAAAACTTTTGCAATACATCTCTGCTGTAACTTTTGTTTTCTGTGCCTGTTTGTTTCTCCTCTCTGTCACTCTTTCTCTCTGTAGCAACATTCCAATCTCCATTCTCCTCAACAGTAGTAGTAAAGTGTAACACAGGAATGGACTTCAGATCTGAAAATAAGTGTATGGGCTGGGGCTTATACTTGTGCTTTACAGCCACCAAGGCCAACAATATAAAACTAACTACATAAATAATGTCATGCAAGCTGTACAAATGCACCACGCCACCCACGAGGCTGGTGGATTAGATATTTACAGTGCTTATCTATAGGATTTCTTGCAGCAAACAGCAGCAGATGCCAGAGAAGATAGCTTTAGAGCAAGAAGCTTTGCAGGGTCTAACTTCAGGGAAGAAAACCAGGCTCTCTTCTGTCCATAGGAGTCTCTATTGCCTGCCAGGAAAAACATGCAAACAAGAAATCTTGCTCCAATATCTGCCTACCTATCTGCACATGCCTTTTTTTAAGGAAATAACACTATGCTTCTCATCCTATCTGAATTACAGGCATTTTCTCTAATCAGAGATGAAAATAAGTAGCTGAAAAGAAGAAAAGAATGTCCTATGCTCTAGAGAAAAGTCAAAAGACTTGAGCATCACCTGGGTGAAAGGATTAAGTTAAAGAATGGCTATGCAATAAGTGTACAAATATATTATCTTTTCCATTCTTCCTCTTCTTACACAAATCCAATTTCCAGACATCTAGAATGTGTGCAACTTCAGTATATGAGATCTCCCACTGATGTCAATGTGCCTACAGTCACCATCATGCTTGAGAAATTCTCTGAAACACACTGTTAGTAAAAGCCATGAACTGAAGTATACCAAGAAAATGCTTACTTTTCTCTCACTTTGAGACTGTAATTAGCTCAGTTTGATATGGCACAAAACTAAGCAGTTCAATAATCACAAAAAAGGACAGAAATAATTCAGATAATTACCACCAAAATAAATATGAAATATTGGTGTTACCATGTAGGAATGACAGAGTGGCTGAAACAATGACTAATTCACACTTGTACTGCTGAAATACAGATCCTGATGCTGCTTCTGAGAACACTTGGGTTCTGGGATCCAGCCACTCTCCATAAAGTAAGTATCAGGACTTCTGTTGGGTGACCACTTCCCAATTTTTGGTCTTCTGCTAAAACTGAATTGCCTTTTTTTTTTTTTTTTAAATATAGGTTATCCTGTGCCCATTTATTCACAATAATTTTATACTCCAGTGATTTGATTTACTTGGAGAGCTTATTCCAATTACTAAAGCATGATCTTGTTCCTGCTCACTTTTGTAACCCATAGTCTCCCTTACTCTGTGAACATCATCATTAAGGAATGTGCTTTGTTCTTCTGTTCTTAAAAAAAAAAAAAAAAAAAAAAATTCCACAATTCTTTCTTTCTTGGTTTTGTTTTTTTCTTTTTAGTTAACACTCAGGATCTAATAATCTCTTTTTTTTTCCCTAATGTTCTTTCCTATCTGAAAAAACTTAATACTATAGCATTTCTCTTTTTCTCGTGTGGTTGTAACAAAATACAGTGGGAAATCTTTAATTTTATAGCTTCTTAATTAAGATAAGTGAAGCCAAATAAAGAATCGCTCCTACAAAACTAAAGAACATGAAAGAAAGACTTGTAATTAGTACGGGCTCATAAAGATTCTACAGAGCAAATGCACGTTTTTGTACGTTATAAAACATTCTTCTAAGGCCAATGCAAATTAATATTTACAAATTGTTCTGAATCTTTTTCTCTAAGTATACAATAGTTCACTTGTTAACACTGACATATTTATCTGGCCTTTCCCAGTTGTAGGAAAAAATTATGTCAATTTTCCCTCAGACTGCCTTCCTATTCTGTCACACACATTATTTCATGAAACATGAATCCAAATGTTCTGTTTCTTTTCAATTTCCTTTCACCACAAATTCCAGAGTTCCCCTCTCCACGGCTTTTAGTAACAATTCAGCCTTTCTAGTCTAATGGCAAAAACTCAATACTGCTGTCTTTAATCAGGCTACTTTTCACTTCAATGTCTTAAATACTGAAGATTCAACCCTTTGTTAGAACTACTTCATTCCAGGTCATAAGTTACAGCTATGATTCCACATTAAGCATCTATTCTCATAAGAACCAGCAAGACTTGACAAGATGTCTGAAAAACACAGAGCACTCACACACACAAGGAAAAAAAACAGTAATGGATTTTAATAAAGAACATCTTTTACAAGTTGTAATAATCAAGTACTCGAGCACTTCTGAAAGACTCAGGTGACTTTGTACTGGGATATGGGCCATGAGAATTACAGTTTATGCAGAGGTAACCCATATTACTTGGAAAAGAAAAAAAAGGTGATGTTTAAATAATTAGAGGGAATATCTTTGTCTCTTTCTTTTCCAAATTAAAGAGCCATTCCTTAGTTGGTTAAAACCATCTATGACTGCAAGTCTCTGTCAGACTTCTGACAGCTAAATAAATGAAGGTCCAAAGAAGCTGGGTTCAAACTAAGATCACAAAACTGACTTGATCCTGGTATTTTCTATCCTGCAGAGCTCACAAATACAGGTTGTGACAGACTGTACAAATAAGGGGACAACATTTAGTAATGCACTGAGGAGAAAAACATCATTAGTAAGTGGATTTTCTTTTTTCACTAGCTGCAGTTTTTGAATGGTTTGTCCTGCGGACAACATCCTGCAATCTCTAACCTCAATGTGACAAAATGAGTCACAGGTACACAGGCTAATCCCTATAAAAGTAAAGAATGGAAAATCATTTGATTAGAAGAAATAGCTGTCTTTCACACACTGCAGAAAGGCAAACTCCCAGCCTGCAATATAGTTCAATATAGACTGAATAGCCAAGTCTTACACATTGTCTGTTTAAACTCATCTAAGAACATCCTTGATTGTGAAGAACAACTTCCCCCTTGATCAGCCATGTCTCTTGAATCCAAAGGAGTGGAATACTCCAAAGGCATGCCATATACCACTAGAAACTACACATGTAAGTAGAACATAGTAGCAACCAGTATGTAAGAGATGTAAGAAAAATAAAACACCTTTGGATCTGTGGTCCAGCTGATGCTATGAAGATCTTTTATGATCTTTGTTATCGAACAACAGTACATACAACAACCCAACTGAGCCATATAAGCTGTGAGACATGGGGGATAAGCATTCTGAATTCTGCACTCATAGGAAAGATTCAGGTACCCCTTCCCACTGAGAGCTGAAGAAGGACAAACACCTATGTGGATGCTTGAAGCCCACTTTTGTGGACTTCATGTACATGGACAGAGACCTGCTGCCAGCTGCATGTTCTGTTCAATCAATAATATAAACTTTAGGTTATTTAGATCTACGTCCCACTGTAGGTGGGGAATATATCCTGAGGAAATATATTCTAGAGACAGCCTGCACTACAAACTGAAAATAGCACAAGTGGATCTCAGGATAACTCAACATAATAAACCAGGAACATTGTCTGTTCCACTGGATTGTGTACATTATTTTAGGACTCTGCTCCAAAAGAACCAGATGTTTGGTTTTAAAATATATACATTAAGCTCAAAACTGGTTACTGAAATGAACAGCAGTTCTGATTCAGATGTGTTTATAAACATAGAGGTTATGCTGAAAGATATACAGGCATTTAAAAATGCTATGTGTATTTGTGTACGACTATCTGTATGTAAACTGGCCTCAAGTGTTATGCTTTGATTAATCCCTGAAAGGCAAACTTTGAAAATTAAGGACAATTTACAGTAACAGCAACCACAGAAATTATATGGGAAAAAAGGTTTACCTATGGGAAATATAGTTAATTTTTTAAAATCGGGGGTTTAGCTCACACATCCCTCCTTCTGCAAAACCACTCCTTTCTAAGGACACGGTAGGCACAAATTTGCTTCAATAGTGTCAATATCAATGGAAGATGTAAGCAAGTCACAGATTGGGAAAATATTGAAAAATATGGGTCTTCAGCCTTGAAAAGATGTAGCACCTCACGGAACTAGGAGCAAACAAAACCACAGTTTGTCTCTTAAATGGGTAAGACTACATACTGATTGGAAACTACCTAAACTGTTACGGGTTTTACCTAACCAAGTGACCTGGAAATCCGTTCAAAGTATTCTTTCACATAGGATACAAGTAAGGTAATGCTAAAAGTGGTTTTAAAATTCCAGCAGATTAGGTAACAAAAATATTCAGCCATGTTCATCCTGTCCCAAGGGGAAGCCAAGCAAAACTGAACACAGCTGAAAATATTTTAAGATAACTCATCATGGAGAACTACATATCACAGATTCCTAATGGGATACACAAATTACACCTCTTAATCATTAGCGTGCATATAGACTGGATTTTTGGTAGCTGAAAATTCTTGCCCTATGATGGTAATTAGTTGCTTTACCATTGAGTTTTAAAACCAGGTATGTGGATCCTAATGCATAACCATAGCTCCTTTTTATGTATTGATAATTATTTGTCCATTTAACTTTTTCATATCGTTGCACTTTTGGAACAGCAAAAATTAACGGTTCCATTTTCCTTTGAGCCAGTGGTAGCGAAAGGCTCACATTAAGAGAGAGCTGTTGGAACGCTGAATATTAATTTAATAACAGAAGGGAGCCACCAAAGAGAGAACAGTTTTCCAGTGTTGAACTTCATATTGAGAAAGACTGGCATTAGAGAATGTAGTTTTCTTTCTGAAGACACTTTCATATGTTTAAAAAGAAAGAAAGAATTTAAATATGGAACTGTGGGAGCTGTCTTGGACTGAGAAGTACTGCTAAGGTCAGCTATATAAGCTATATATAAGAAAGATGACTCTAATGAGTCAAAGAATTACGGCAATGAAAGAGAGGTACTGCAACCAGGTTATTGGCCTTAGATCTGATCCTAAGAACAAGGACGAAAGAAACTTTCAAAATGCTAGCATCAATAACCTTGAAGACAGTTATTAAAAGGTACAGAATTTGTGCAAAACTCTGTAAGAAGGCTGTAAGGGAATATACCATGACTCTTTATTTCCTATTAAAAGAGTAAGGGGATATTTTGAAAAGACCGAGCACCTTTTGTTGGGGTGTTGAAACAGATTCTCACATTTCTAATCCCCTGGCAGAAATTGAAGCACCAAAGTTCCAGGTAAAACTTAGTAAGGCTATGCAATTGAATTAATCTCACGGTGAACAAAAGGAAGGGAAATAATATTCTAGGACTGTTATTCAGTCCTTAGAGAAAAGAGTTTCCCAGAAGACTGATGCCTGAGTATGTAGTTAGACCCAAAAAGGATTTTCACAATATACATCCAGGGGATCCATAACTCACCATGTTTGATCAAGTAATTGTATTGTTCTGATCTTGCTTGTCATGGTACTTGAAGGCTTCAAAATAATACTATGGCTAGAAAAACACTTTTATATGCGGTTCTACAGATAGAGAACCGAAGCACAGAAGAGCCAACATGTCCACAGTCACACACATTGTCAATGAATAGGGAAATCAGGACAACCAAGCATCAGATGAGCCTTCTAACTCTTCTGCTTTGGAGACCATGGAAGAGGACCTTAGCACTCACAGGGAAGCAAGTCAGGAGTGTACTCACTGTGCTATTTTAATCCCTCTTACTGTAAACTGGTACTATCCTAAACTGGAGCTAAACTACATGTAAAACTGATGACCGCAAAAATGATCTGTTAGTCTATTAAGGATTAAATTAAGCCCTGTATTTGGAGGAAGACTGAACAGAGTTCTTCACAGGGAAAAATTCCATGTTTTGTTGATCCTACAAATCCAAAAGCAACTACAATTTCATCTATTTTTTAGCATATTCAGCTGTGACAAGATTCAAGGCAGATTTGTTTAATAGATCCCATTTTGTCTCTTCTGGTTACCTGGCATCCTATGTATGTACAATACACCTTTGTGCATTGTAATCTGTGTATGACTAAGAGACTTGGAAATGTATACTAACAGGTATGGACAGACACAGTGACTTCCTATTTAACTTGATCTAGAAAGCTAAAATCTCACCTTATTTACATATGGACAGCTTAACTGAAATCAGTGAACCTGCCTCTATTTGCTTAGGCTAAGAATATGGCCCAAGATTTATAACACAATAAGCCTCTAAATACCTCATCACAAGTGCACAAAAACACTTTTACTGGATACACTGATCATTGATTCTTTTTTTAAAGTATTAGACTTTGTCTATACAGATTATCTCATTCTGTTTCCTTGCTTTTCTTGGATTTTGCTGCTTGGCAAACAAAACTTTCTCCCACCATCCTCTTCCTCATG
This sequence comes from Haliaeetus leucocephalus, assembly GCF_000737465.1. Lineage (NCBI taxonomy): Eukaryota > Metazoa > Chordata > Aves > Accipitriformes > Accipitridae > Haliaeetus > Haliaeetus leucocephalus. The sequence goes on from NW_010972664.1 coordinate 3,720,140, forward strand.
TTTCTGGTACCAGGAACCCCAGAGCCACTCTATAAAACTCGATGCACGTCAAGAAGACTATTCTGAGTGTTTTGACTTGGCTTTAAGGCAATAAGATTATTTTGCAGGAAACAGACAAAACTGGAACATATTTTCTATTTACACTGATAAAGTCAGTCAGCTGGAATATATTAAAGAATTTGCTGGAGCAAAATTAAATTTTCTAGTAAGTGCATCACCTGATATAGAAGTAACAGAACTTCTCAATTATAATGGGTTTATTTGAAGACCTGTTTCTTTCATCTTGTATGTCCAAAATGATGACATATGAAACAACTTCAACTCTGCTTGATGCTCTACAGCTCAAGATCAAGCTTATGCTCTTCTGTGGCTGGAAGTAAAATTCCACTCAATTTTAAATTATTTCTAATAAGCAGCATGTGCTAGTATACTTGTCAAAATTGCTCTGTTTACAGCAACAGCAGTTGTATTTTTCAATGATTGACTCATATTTACAGATGCTGAGTTTTAATAATGATATACATTGGTAATTAGGAAAAATGTGGAATGCAATACATTTAATACAAGATTTGATTTTCTGTGAAATGAATGAGACTCCCCAAGAAAAAGACGGAACCGCTGAGACAAAATGTAGTGATTCTTTGCAAGTCTTTTTAGACATTTGCTACTGCACAAAGATTTTCAAATTTTCTAGCTTAAATTTCTAGCTTTTCTATCTACCTTTATATCTAAGAATAAATTATTTGAAGAGGTATACTAGTAAAAGAAAAGCAGGAAAAAGAAAAGTAAGCAAGCCAAGGAAATACTAGTAGACAGTAAAACCCCAAATACTCAAACCTTGGAAACTATAAACAAGTAAAGTAAATTCATTGTTCTAACAATAAATAGTTGGAGCCTACAAATACCGGTAATGTCAACCAGCAGGACTAGCAAACCAACCTGTTATTTTTTTGTGATGGTGTTAGTGGTCTGTGTTGTGTTGATGTCCTGGATTTTCATTTCCAATTTAATAGTTGAACTTGATTTTATTAAATACCTGCATTATATGTTTTCTCTTTTATGACTTTTTGGCTCACAAAGAACCAGCAGAAGTGCTTTAAGGTCCCCAGGGCCCTGTTAGTACACTGCTATTTCCAACTGTTTTGCGTTGTGGGTTTGGTTTGTTGGGGGGGGGGGGGGTGTTGGAAACAATGATCTAAACATAAAATCTCTACTGCAAGCATGCACATGACAGAGAGATTAGTAAGTACATTAATAATTAAAGAACTAAAGCAACTTGGCTACTGCTACAGAATAATCCACCAGGTTAAACAACTGCAAATCTACAAAATATATTTTATACTGACAAATGGAAAATAACACCTTTGAGATTAAAATACGACTTAGTGTAATAAAAGAATAAAACCTAAAGTTTGGAAGGTCTTCATACAGCACAACTGAAACAATATAGATTGCAAGCCCACAAATAAGCTACTGTTGGATGGGGAAGAAGTACAGCCACAGCAGTATGGCACCATGCCAGAGCCCAACTAACCTTGGCACAATACTGCTCTGAGAGACAAGCTGGTCACAGGCAAGTGAAACTAATCTAAAATTACACTACCACTGAAAAAGGGTTACAAATTTCTCTACTTCTGGCCAGAAGGCAGCTGTAGTGCTCTTCATGGGGACTTGGATCAGCTTGATGATTCAAATGGAGACAAGAGTGGGTTGGGTTTTTTTCCATGGTAGATTTAGTCAGATGAGCAAAGTTGATTCACCATGCTACAACTCAGGTACAAGAGCCAACGCAGGGGGAGGAATGGGAACGTGTGGCTGTGGCTGAAGTAAGAACAGCCCGTTCCCTTCAGCAGCAGTGCAGGCTTTGACCAGCCAATAAATAGCTACACTGCTTCCAGAACCACATCAAGAAAAACATGCCATATACCAATGCGTGCAGACAATTGCCATAACATGTGTTTCTAAAAACTGTGACCAAAAAAGAAAAAAAAGGCAGCAGCAATACAGCAATCACTGTTGTATACAAAGAGAAACTTCAAGTACAAGTGAAGAACTGGCTACACCTTTATACAATGGTAGAAGGCAACCTACCAGTTTTGGCTCCCAAAGCTCAAACCATAGAGGCAGCCGTCACTTTCAAGTCTTCAGAGAGAATCTAGTCTTCCAGGCTAAACTTAGACTGGAAGGAAATACCACTCTTCATTTGATTCCCAGCAAGTCTAGATCACTATGTAAAAGGGATCATATGCATTCTGGTCTGACTGCTTTCAGTTTTCACATTTCATTCTTCTTTTTCGAAAGCAGGAATAAAAGGAAAACTTAATTCCTTTAAAATTTTACATATTGGTCACCAACTACCGAAGAATTACTATTCCTAGATAACAGCATGTGTGCATTGCTTGCGCACAGAGAGTCACGGTGATCCCCCCACATATAATCAGATGAGATGTATACTGTAGGTCTGACTGACAGGAAGGGAGGAAGGAAACAAATCATCTCCCTTTTCAGCATGCATGATGACACACCTGCTGAGATCATCTTAGCAAACTAATCATTCTGCATAGACCTCAAAAACTGATAATGCACTAGTCCCTTCTCTTTTCAGCTGTTCTAAAAAATAGTTTTATTTATATAAAGTTGCCAGTCTTAAGACGCAGATAACTGGGTGAAATTTAACAGATGTGACATACAGAGTCCAAATGAGCCTAAATGGTTTATTGATCCTTCCCAGTCTTAAACATTATGAAAGCCAGACCTAGTGTTCATAGCAGACAGATCTGAATTATGATGAATCCCCAGGTGAAAACAACAATTGTGGTTAATGACAACTGGGGGGGGGGGGTGTGCTAAAAAAACCCCAAACAATCAATGCAATATGATTTCCACTTTAACTAATTTCATTTGACTGAGCATGCAGCCAAATGCATCACAGTTTTAGAAGATCTTTACTGCATATATGTTTACATGAGTATATGCAGATATGTATACCATCAGGTGGAATTCATAAACCACTGATTTGTCCCATGCTTACTCTAATGACACTCATCAAAGATCTGAGTCACAGCCAGAGGCATAGGGGACAGCAAACAACTTCTTGCATTTTTCTGAATATACGCCAGTTTGCTTTGGTTCAACATGTGCAAAAAAAAAAAAAAAAAAAAAAAAAACAAAACTAAAAAAAAAAAGACAATTTACATAGACATTTTGCTTGCTCCTGTTTTGATACGACTCAGGCCATGGACTGCTCTTGCTGCATTTGTACAGTATCAAGCATAACAATGTCCTGGTCATAGCAGGAATCCCTAAGGTCTAGTGTAATATATGTAATGAGTAATAATGCAGTCTCCTGCTGTTTCCTCTGTGTCTAGCTGCTACGCTGACCTTCTTCTCTTGATACTGCATGTCAGCTGGTTCCAGTTGCTTCTGGAATCAGCATTAAAATTGCAATCCTTAGAGATTATGCTATAGTGAGAGTAATGACAATGGAGATTTTGAAATAATTTCCAGGGTTTTTTAATTGCATATTTTAAAATACAACACTTTTGCTATGACAATATGGAGCAAAGCTAAAACTTATTTTAAAAAAAAAAAAAGAAAAAGAAAAGAAAAAGATTACTTTAAGAAATTTGTGTCAGGACATACATTTCTCCATCTCCATCTCTTGTTGCCAAGACAGCCTGTGGATGTATTTGTCACAGCAATGCCATTAATGAGATTTCATTGTGAGTTTATCTTAATTGAAAGAATAGATGTTTTTCCTTTCTAAAATAACTGCTACAGACATGAAAATCCCTGCAATCTTTGATCAGATTTTAAAATGGATGACAAACTTGATCTGTTTTAAAATCTGATCAGTAGTTCTAAGATAAGTGGAAGGAACATAATACTTGATAAACAATAATTTTCAGATACTGAAGTGATTGGTTAATGACATTTTGCATGGGCATTGCATCTTGAAGGATTCCTGTCATCCTGTATGTCAAAGTTGTTATATATTAAATATAATTCCTTCTATTGAACTAAACTGTGTTTTCTACATTTGTATCACCTGCCCTTTACGTGAAACTCAGTAGGAAGATATTGTCACAGTGGATTTGCAAGACCATATGAAAGTTCAGGGAGAAAAAAGATTAAGAAATAACACACAACACAGCCCATAAAATAAAAGCTTTTCTGTTCTAAGATTAATCTTATTATTTAAAACTCTGAAATTGAGTTTACACTGTATGTTTATCGTTTTTTTTCTGGTGAACATACATATATATAGGAATCCATATAGTTGGATTCTTTTTTATATACTGACAATGCATGGAAATTATAAGGAAATACACTGATTTTGTACCACAAGCTATTAACAATGTAAATACAGTTAATTACTCCGCTTTATGATTTTTTTAAACATCATCCTGATTATGTTTGCAGCATGTCAAACCTAAAACACTATTGCCTAGTTGAGTATCTAGATAGTTCTAGTAAAAAAAAAAAAAAAAGTATGCTTTAATCTGGCAAAGAAAGATGAAGTTCAATTGCTGAAAGTTGTAATTGGACAAATTCAGTCCAGAAAATATAGAGAACACTCAACAGTCTAGGAATGTAATAGATTCTCCCTCATTTTAAATCTTTTAATTAAGACTGGATGTCTGTCTGAAAGATATGCTCTAGCTCAACCACAAATTGCAGGTTGGATGTCAAAATTACTGACTGAAATTAAGGCCTGTGTTATGCAGGAGGTCCATTCCTGGTCTACATTTATACTGAGATGAAAGGCACTCTAAAACTAAGCAGCACTTAATTTGATTTCTGTGAAATTTTAAGTCAATGCATGTTCTTGGGGGTCAGAAAGAAAGAAAGAATGCAGGCACACAGACTGCAGTCTCTTTCTTCTAAATGAAGAGGCTAATTTGCCTTTCTTGTATGACAACACTTTTCTAACTGTAGTAATAGTACCTATGCTCTAGAAAATATGCCAGTGCATTAGAAAAATTCAATTATTTACAGCATTTTTAAAATAGGGATAAATGTTACTTACTTAACTGATTTGTCATCTTCTCATTCAGACACCATCTCAGCTTACTATTCTACTGTGCTGTGGAACAGCTTAGGGTAGTATTACTACCATTAAAGATCAAGGGATTTTTACCACTTTAAATACCTACTAGTAGGTAGGCATTTTCCTTCCTATTAATACAAAATGGAATTAAACCTGATTTTTAATAAATGCATGCAAACCAGTTTTTGTGACATGATATAAAGTTTTTATAATCTCTTCATATATAGTACTGGGTGTGTTCCAGAGAGAACATTCCACACAATAACTCAAAAGTACCTCAACAAACTGATGCGAATGTAAGGGCAGCAATAAAAAACATACTTAAAGACTTAGAGGGACAGTTTGTGCAGAAGTATGCAGACATACTAACTTTTCCCTTTGCTAAGACAAGATGAAACGGAACTATCATGGAAACTGTCTCTGGGTATCAAGGGCAGAAAAGAGAGGGTCTGCTTAGATTGTACAAGTCTAATAGCCTTATTTACACCAATAGTCACACTGAGCTTTGAACTTTAAACTGAAGAACTTGCGTACGTTATTCAACGGGGACTATGGAGCACGGAGCCCCCCAGACGCTGCAAGGCCAGAAATGAGACGGGCTGGGCTGACTCAGCGCTACGTGCTGTGCTAACAGATGCCCTGAAGTTCACAGGGTTACAAAATCCTTCCCTCCCCCTCCACTCCTCTTCCTCTTCCTAGTGGGCTGGCACCCAGCCCTATTCACCAGTCAGAAGGCTGTGGAGCCAGGATGAGCAACACCAGCCTTGCAGGGAAACGTGGGCTGCTTCAGAGGAGACCTTGCCCACGTAAAGAGCAGCACTCGGGAAGCCAACAGCTCAGGATAACCTGTTCTCCCAGGTTAACTTCCCACGCTGCTTGCCAGCCTCCGCAGCACTGACAGGTGCTCGCCCGCGCCCGAGACACTGCAGCCCCAAAACCCTCCTTTCCATCCTGTCCATCCAGGGTTTTATCCTACTGCTTCCCAGCTCCAGTCTCTAACTGACACTTAGCGTATCAACTTTTTGATATACACTGGAGCACAGAGAAAGGGAACCTTCTGTCTGAACAAAAGAATCAGAGAAAGAAAGAATAAGGGTTAGGGTTGACTGTGCGTACGAGTCCTCAGGCCTGGTCCAGCCCGTGCGGACACGCCATCGGTAAAAGCCTGGCTGCACGCGGTGGATCATCAACACCTCATGTCCCGGCACTGCCTTCAGCATTGGCAGCCTGCACCGAACAAGGCTTTCGACCCGCGCGAACCAGCCTGCCAGGAGCTGTAGGCCCTGCACAGGGAACATCTTGCTCCTGCTGACACAGATAACTCTTTGCAGCTCAAGGGTGGTATGTTGGAGTATGGTCATTCTCGAAATAGGGTCTTTTACGTAAGAGCAAGAGAATCAAATAAACCACAGCAAATTAAAAAAAAAAGGGGGGAGAAGGGGCAGGGAGGAAGACTGAAACTATCAAATAATGTGCGATTAGCTTGTGGAAAGCTCTTCATGTGAAGCTCTGATGTGAAAGATGCACTGATGTTCAAGTAATTTAAATGTTAACTTAATTACTCTCCTTTGGGAAGTAACTGCATTCGTGATGGGATGATCTAACAAGTTTCCCTTCTCTGTGAGCCTTTGGAAGGAAAAGCACTTAATTTTAAAATGCTTACTTGCCAGTGCTATGACATTATCACCTCTGATCATTCTTACAATACTAGCACCATTTCCCTATTCCTACTCAACTTTTAACTAAGATGTCAAAGCTGTAATTTTCATCAATGAATAGAAACAAAATACATTTTAAAATGGCAGAATTACCCATTAACTTCACAGACTTCCTTATCTACTACTGAATGACCATACCTGAGCTGTCTAACTGAGATCGCCTTAGGGAGTTTCTCTGCTATCAGCTGAAGTAGCAGAAGTCTTTGAAGTCATTCTCTTATAACATCAAGTTAAAAAGAAAACACTGCCTCCAAGGAATTCTAATTACAGTATTTCATTTCCAGGAACATAGTTTTATACTGACCCAATGGTTCAAGGTACACACATCTTTTTCTTGTCACTATGATAAATTAATAAAGCAAACTATATATTTTAAATGTTTCCCACAGAAGAAGGTTTTAAATATGTGGTTAAAAAAACCAACCCAAGGTCAGAAATCATCTCCAATAAAACAAATTAAACTTTAATGAGGATTAAACCCCAGGTCATTCATCCGCTTTGCAGTTCTATTTACAGTGTGTCTACGTCGACTATTTACTAAATTGTGTATACAAACAGATTAATGGGAGTGGAAAAGAATACAATAAAATCAGTAACAAGGAGAATATCAACAGTTCGGGTTACAGCTTTTGTTGCTGTAGCTAAATACAAAACAGCTAAATAGGTTGTGTAAAGTTTTATTTCTTTATGAAAGGCTACTTTGCCCTTATTTTTAACTACAGTCAGATAATGGAAATATGTCTCTTTCACTAAAATCTATGTACTTTAGTTTGATAGTTTGGAAAACATTTTAGCATTTTGCCTTTCTGGAGAAATCGAGGAAAAATTCTGTTCATTAAATCTCCAGAAAAGCAGTCACAAAGCAATGACTTTGTGTGGACAGGTTCTAGTGAACAGAAATAAAAGTTCCCTGAGAAAACATTACTACTGTTCAGAAAATTTTGTCCACCAACTTTAAAAAAAGTGACTTGGTGTCATATACTTCACAATCAATTTTATGAATATGGCAGAAGTTTAAAGAAAACTGAACTAAGCCTACACAATAGTAATCTACATTGTTTACATTACAAGACTGCATTCTAATTTTTCTACGGGGAGCACTTAGTGTTAAATTATAAAGCAATAATTTTTTACACAAAAATCCTACTGGGAAATGATATATCCCAAGCATTACAGAAGCAGCATGTCTAACTGATTAATTATACCAACTTAAGAATTCCAAGTTGCCTGTATTTAACTGACTGGGAAAGGCACATTTCATTGTATTTTTAATGCTGTATTAATCTCCAGTATTTCAATTACGCAGACAGTCAAATTAAACATTTTGGAACAGCTCAGTGATATATCTGAAATTTGTGTTAAAGACATTCCTCACTATGACAGCTTAAGTATTCATTAGGAATTCAGGTGCAATAGAAAGGACTGATTAATTAAAAGACAAAAGATATTTGGTTTTACTACTTTTTGAATGCTGGTAAAGAAAGCCTTAGGAGGCAATGGGATGAGCTAACTTATAGTTGGTTTGCCACCTTGTTTAAATGACACATTCTGCTGAGCAAACCCAGCTCCCCAGCAATTCTGCCTCACTCCCACCATTCTTCTGGTCTTAAAACTTACATCAACCTGGGCATAATGAAGTCATTTGTGTTTATGTAGCTTTAGGAACAAAACTTCTCTTTATTGTCTCACTGGGTAAAATGGGCTTGGATATCAGTAGGCATCCTTCTCTAACAATGACACGTGTAGAAGACCTACAGGACAGCACTGCAGAATCTGTATCACTGAGTGAGAAACGTTTGAAGTGGACAATGGAGGAAATGAACAAGAAAATGGGACACGTTTAGGAATCTCCATTTCTAAAGGCATTTTCCTACATGTTCATGGACCCAGGTGTAAATAGTCCACTAATCATAAATTCTCCACAAATTCTGACTTGAGCAGGTGGCAATATTTACCAGCTATGATATTATTCATATTATTTAGATATGCTCATCTGTGTTTAGGAACCTACTAATCAACAAAACATATTTGAAGAGTAATATTTCATAAAAGAATAGCAGAAAGAAGACCAACATAAACAGGAAATTTCCATCAGCTTTATAAAAACAATAGCCCCTTTGATCTCTCTTCCCCAAATCCCTGCCTATACTGCTCTCTCAACTAAATAATTCATTAAATATATCCACATTTAATCCAACTTTGTCATAAATTCAAAAACCTTAGTTGTCTCCTGAAATTTCTTAAATACTTTAATCAGTAAGTCTGGCAGGGCTTTAGCTGGAGATTGAACTTTGCCATCACAGTTCAGAAAAGATGTCAGCTAACTCTGTAGTGTTAAAAAGAGACCAGAAAAGGATAACCAGAAAGTCTAGATGTGTCCTCAGAGGAAACGGAGCAACAGTGCTCTAAAGAATGGGTAAGACTGAAAGGGAGACGTGATGACAGTCCTTGTTTATGTAAAAATTCCTTTCCTGTAACTTAGTGATATATCAGACATGTTGGACTTGGACATAGTTATCTGTTGTAAGATTTGGGAGCAGACTTGATGTGAATGGTTGAAGAAAGGTTATCTTACAACTCCTGCATCTTATTACAAAGCATGTCTCCTCTGACTCGCATGCAAAATATGAAGAGCAAAATTATTGTACAGCCAAAATTATGTTGGATAACATCCTCAAGTATCAAAACCTATGCTTTTGATTTGCTTAATTTTAAATCCTTCAAGTGTGAACTTTCTGTCAGGAAGACAGGATGATCCCCTGAGGCTTGTTCTTTCTGGAGGTAGGGATTAGAAGAATGATATAACAAATCTTGAACCAAAAATGCTGCCACAGAATTAATTAAACCTTGGTATTGTGTAATGCAGAAACTGTGATTTCTGTGCCATTTTTAAGTGGTCTTCATATCTTTACTTTGAATCACAAACTGAAAAAAAATTATCTAAACCCCTATTTTTTTAACAAACAAGTCATTGATAGAGGCAGTCCCAACTTCCATGAACTGCATCCCACAATTCTTTGCAGTGACTCCAAGTAAACTTAGTTTTGTCCGTCACGATAGTATCTGGAGACAGGAGACTGATTTCTTATTTTTCTTTTCACTCAGTTTTTTTAATTTATTCTGGATGAACATGGAAGATATGTCAGCAAGTTAACATGTTAAATGCTAATTTCAGAGGTTTCACAACAGTTTGCAAAATCACTATATTGAAAGGTTTAACAAGTTTTATGTAGAGAGATATGTAACACAGCAGACTGGCAGGGATGAGAATTCCAAAGACTTTCTTCATATTACTAGACATTATCACGAGGAATAAATCTTTCCATTTCGGATTTGTGTGCGCGTGTGTGTGCGTGATTATAAAGTCCCAAAAGATCAGTAGTATGATGATGGAAAAACACAGGACTGGACAAATACGCCTAAATGAACAATATTTATGTGAATGGCAGAGTGAAAATTACCTGAAGAAGCTAGCTCTTGACAAACATAGCTCCCTACTTGGATTCAGAGGGTTATTCCAATGAGGCCCTTCTGCACCCAAACACAACATGTTTTCATTGGGCGTTTTCTTCTTTATTGCTAGCATTTGATAAAAAGGAATTCATAAGAATAACCAGGTCAAATACGGTATTTGCTGCACCATCATTTCCGTAAGAGGAATAAGAGAAACATTGTCTGTCATTTTGCCTAATGCATAACACAAAGACACTTCAATGGTAAAGGCACTACAAAAACATACAGGGCAGAACTATTCAATATCGGAGTCTTAAAATATTGCCATTGCTGCAGGGGATATTTCCACCCTACAGGATGCTGTCTGTAAGAACAAGTTCCTACACAGTTCCTACCTATTATACCTGCAGGACATAATGAGATTTGAAAGATTCAGTGTTGTGTGAGTGATGCTTTTAAATAGAAGTAGCTTTCCTAAACAAGCAAGGTTTATATGCATAGATTGCCCATCTGTCTGCTTACCTGTCTCCTTCTAATAACTTTGTGGAATACAGTCACTTTCAACCAAATGTAACATCAGGCTATGGTCTCCGAGATAATTACACTCCTACAAATTCTGTGAAAATGAGCAGCCAGAGCCAGAAGTCTAAATCAGTGTCTCCAGCAAGAAAAAGGCAATCAAAGCTTCTAGGCAGGAATTGGCTCACCCATCAGCATAAACGCACATTAACCACAGTAGCCCCACAGTTTACCTGAGCATCACAGACTACATAGAAATTAAGTGGGGTTACATGCGTACCTATCTATACTTTGAGAAAGAATCAGGAAACAACCATCAGAACTGTTTTTGTCCTTTCAACAGTATTTTCACCTTTGACTGCCTGTAGATTTTGGGTTTTAACAGAACTCCAGATATCAGGACAGAGCATTCCAGTGTGCAACCCTAATGTTAGGAAAGCTTTCCATGATGCTCCTCTACAGCCGCCACAGAAAGGTAGAAAATATCTCTGACCCACTTTTCCTCCCAACCCCTTCCTCTGTTGCTGTAAGAAGCTCAGCTCCAGGCATAGTTACAGTCTATGGAAAACGGAAGGTACCATTATATAAATATAAGATATTCCTGACATTTCAAAAACATCATCAAACCAATACAACAGTAAAAACATTTTGGGTTTAATGGTCTAACTGCTTTGTGTTATTCATGTGCTGTAAATGATACCGAGTTTCAATGAGCAAATGAAATGAGAAAGGCCTGGACAACAAGGAATATTTGCATAATTATACATACAACAGTCCATATCTACCTAGCCTGGTTTTCCATTTCTCCTAATTAAAAGCAATAAATCAGGACAGTTTATTGCCGTCTTTTGCTGTGGGTTTTTTTTCTAAAGAAGAATGCTTTGACTTATCTTCACCATCAATTAACAACTGGACCTCAAAGGAGCATCTTCTGCTACAAAGTTTGATTTTAGATCTGTTCCAAAGCCTGTAACAAAAAGCCTGCAGATTGAAACCTTGCTTACATTCACAATGTATAGCAACATGACTGCTAGAGGTCACAGAATAGAGATGGTTACATTTTATTATAAAAGGAATGAATAATAGTGAAACATCAGATTTGAGTAAAAGCATCATTTGCTTTTTTGCATGTTAGGCTCTGTCTTTCCAAAAGACTATGTAAGAGATACCCATAAACTAGCCCTGATCAAATGGTCCTGCCAAGCCCTCAGCATAACACACCATTGAGATGCCAGTTTGGGTCTTGAAAGCAAGAGTATGCCTCATCACTGCAGTACTGTGCCCACAAGAATAATTCTATCATCTCCACGATAATCACAGATTATTTCAAGGCCATACGATACAATAATTGCTGGCTGTACTGTGCCCCATGACACAGACATACAAAATGCTATTCAAGGGTTTTTTTCTGTATTGGGTTTGTGTGGCAAGGTTTTGGGGGGGCGGGGGGGGGGTTACAGGGGGGGCTTCTGTGAGAAGCTGCTAGAAGCTTCCCCTGTGTACGACAGAGCCAATGCCAGCCGGCTCTAAGACGGACCTGCCACTGGCCAAGGCTGAGCCCATCAGTGATAGTGGTAACACCTCTGTAATAAGATATTTAAGAAGGAAAAAAAGGTGTGGGAGACACAGAAGCTGCAGCCGGAGAGAGGAGTGAGAACATGTGAGAGGAACAACCCTGCAGACCCCCAGGTCAGTGAAGAAGGAGGGGGGGGGAGGTGCTCCAGGCGCCGGAGCAGAGATTCCCCTGCAGCCTGTGGTGAAGACCATGGTGAGGCAGGCTGTCCCCCTGCAGCCCATGGAGGTCCACGGTGGAGCAGATCTCCACCTGCAGCCCGTGGAGAGAGGACCCCACGCTGGAGCAGGTGGGTGCCCGAAGGAGGCTGTGACCCCGTGGGAAGCCCATGCTGGAGCAGGCTGCTTGCAGGACCTATGGACCCATGAAGAGAGGAGCCCATGCTGGAGCAGGTTTTCTGGCAGGACTTGTGACCCCACAGGGGACCCACACTGGAGCAGTCTGTGCCTGAAGGACTGCAGCCCGTGGAAGGGACCCATGCTAGAGCAGTTCGTGAAGAACTGCAGCCCATGGGAAGGACCCACGTTGGAGAAGTTCGTGGAGGACTGTCTCCTGTGGGAGGGACCCCACGCTGGAGCAGGAGAAGAGTGTGATGAGTCCTGCCCCTGAGGAGGATGAAGCGGCAGAGACAACGTGTGATGAACTGACCGTAAACCCCATTCCCTGTCCTCCTGTACTGCTGGGGGGGTAGGTAGAAAATTCGTGAGTGAAGTTGTGCCTGGGAAGAAGGGAGGGGTGGAGGCAAGGTGTTCTGAGATTTGGTTTTATTTCTCATTACCCTACTCTGGTTGATTGGTAATAAATTGAGTTAATTTTCCCCAAGTCGAGTCTGTTTTGCCTGTGACAGTAATTGGTGAGTGATCTCTCCCTGTCCTTATCTTGACCCAAGAGCCCTTTGTTGTATTCTTCTATCCCCTGTCCAGCTGAGGAGGGGGAGTGATAGAACAGCTTTGGTGGGCACCTGGCGTCCAGCCAGGGTCAACCCACCACATTTTCTTAATCCATATTTCATTTTAACCATAATTAAGCAATTCACATTAATAATAGAAAATAAGAATAGGAGAAAACAATTTCAGTCAAGTTTAATACTTGTGATACTAATATCGTCTTAAGATTACAGATACAGTTTGATTCAACTGTTGAACTAAAACACTGCTATACAGCCCATGAAAAACTACCAGCTTAAAAATAACTCTGGAGTAGCACTGCTTTTTTTTTTTTTTTTTTTAGCTACATAAGAAGAAGTTGTATCTGGACCTCATGCTATATTTAATTAACTTTTAAAATTACTTTTAAATATGCAGAATTTCTACCGTGGCAATGACTTGGAAATTTATATTGTTAAAAAATACAGTGAATTTAGATTGAAGCAGTAAAATTACTTTCCCTCTTAGTGCTACAGCATCTGAAAAAAACCTGTTTCAAGTACTTGCAATTTTACCATGCCGATACACTTCTAAAGAAATCAAGATTAAAGCAGAATACAGTAAGTAGCCAAAAGAAGTGAATTTGCTCAAGGTGCAAAAAGATGTATGTTTCTCATTTAGGCAAACACAGAGTTCATTTTCCAAGTCTCTTAATGAGTAAGCATTCAAGGAGCTGAATGTAGTTTTAGTCATTTGACTCTGGTTACAGTCAAGCAGAGTCTTGTTGCTAAAATCTCAATCACCACTTTGAGAACTGAAGTGTTGATGGAAGCTTTGTTTATGCCGTGTGTCTTCTGGAGGCTGTCTATAGCCAGATATTTTCTTTATGGAGCAAGTAACTTGGATCCAAATGACAGCAGAACAATGACCTTTTTTTTTTTTTTCATAAACCTGTTGGTGATAGCTTTTTAACTACTCCAGTCAATGCTAAATATCTCAAGATAAATTCTAATCCAGGATACAGAAATGTAAAAGTCACACTGACTTGATGAAAAGGCTCCCAAATTACTAAGTTGGAACATCATTTTTGCTCCTGGTCCGTCTTGAACGGAAAGCTTTAGCAGTGGCAGTGGTCAACTCCAAACATGTGGGAAAACCTCCCTGCTGAATTTAATAGAGTATTTGTGAGTTAAAAAATAACTCAAAATATGTACTTTACACCACCCCAAACACAAAAGGGTAAAATAGGCAGTAACTACAGTACTTGACTACTTATCAATTTAGCAAATATTTCTACAGCAGTGCAATGAAATTAAGTATTTGGCATTTTATCTTACTCCTCAGATGAATAAATTAGGATGATCCAAAAAGCAAAATTACTTTCACACAATTTCTTATAACATACCACTGATTGTTTAAGTAGTGCTATAAAATGCATTCTCTTACTCAGACTTTGTAGAGTGATAAAGATAAATGGCCATGGACAATAGCTAAAAACAGCTGAGCTGTGTCTAACAGATATATAAAAATATATACACATACTCACACACAGAGAAATATGCAGACATATGCATATACAAAGAAAGCAAGTTAGCTTTATGTGGTTGTGTGCTACTACCTACGGCCGAAATAATAATAAAGTAACCAAACATTATACTCGTTTTGTTAGAGAGAAATTTTGCTGCTTTTCCCCTCCCTCACTCTTCCAAAAGAACAAGTGCACAAACATACAGCACAAAAACTAAACATCTATTTTTTGTGTATTTGGCTCTACAGACAAAACCTGTTTGCAGACCTGTGATTTGAGATCGCCTGTGACTGGATATAGTAAAACAGCAGTAGTACAAAAAAATCTACACATCATCAGGTATATGATATATTAGAACTATAAGACAGAAAAGAAAATATAACTATAAAGGACAATGGGACACCTAGACTGATGCTTTGGAAATACCCAATTTATTTTTAACTCCTCTTTGACATCTACTGTTTATATAGTCAGAGTATTTACTACCAAATTAGGATGGGGTTTTCAAAAGCTCTCAATGTTGGTTAAATCTGCTACCACTGAAGTTAATGGGGGCCAGATTCACAGATGGTGTAAATCGGCTTAATCCTATCAAATCCAGCTTTGAGTGTTTTATCACTAACTTCACCGAGTACAGATTAGGCCATTGCCGAGTCTTTTGAAAATCCCACTCCTTAATTCTTCTGCACACAGTAAATGTAAAGCCCTGTAATTAAAAAAAAAAAAAAAAAAAAAAAAAGGAGAAAAATTCTAGGTAAAATGAGGCTACTAGCTCCAGAGGAGTCCACTTGTCCTCTCAATGAACATCCCAGCTGAGGCCTGTAATCTGGCTCTTTCTAAGGAAGTAGTAATATGCTGACTAATTCACAACCAGCTACTCACTTGTGAACTAAATATTCTCAAAGCTCTTTGATAAAATCAGGGGAGGCCAACAACAGTTACAGTAGCTAATTTTTATATTATCTTCATCTGAATCAAATTAAGACTTTAATTATAATGTATTCATCTGATGAAGCAAGTGTACAACCAAAAATATTGGTTCGGTTAGCTTGCTGTCAATCTTAAGTTGTAAATCCCTCTGTAAATAATACATTGAAAGCAAAAAAAGGACTTTTTGCCATAACAGCAAGAGGGATGATATACTCTGCAAGGGTATCAACTTTTAGGGGTATAGAAGTCATAGTGTATAAGGTTAAGTGAACATTGCATGTGTACCGTTAATTTTCACTTCTATAGTGTAATAACAAATCCACTAGCTTCAGCTATGCCAAAACATTTCCATTTGTTAGAAACAGTTTTGTACCATAGACAACGAACTGGAGAGACTGAACTGCTGAAGCACCAAAGCGTCAATGAACTGATTAGGTAACGTGATCAGAGGTCTCTATTGGGTAGTTTGTATTTCACACTGTCTGGAAAAGCAAACCCCCTTTTTGCAGTCACTTCCCACCTTGTTTGCAAACCCGCACTCTATATGTGGCAATCATTTTCAGTTTAAGTATTAGACTAGAGTCCACCAAATAGATTTGAAGTGTGGGGTTTGTACCATCTCATTTAGCGCTCAGTGTCTCTGAAGATATTCTGATGTTACAGAGCCAAAGAGGAAAAGAAAGAAAGAAAATAAAATGCATTTGATCAGCTGGATATCAGGGAATAGTCTAACCTCCTGGCTGACTATGCAGGTGAACAGACAGAACAGTCATTGACTGAAGGGTCTGGGTTATGAGAAGGCTAAAGGCAACACAAGCAACTCTGCTCTCCCCAGGGCCCCTGAAGGAATTGTGAGGAACTCCCAGAGCTCGCTCTCTTGGGAAAAGCATACTATCAAAATTGTAAGCATTGCAAGCCAATATGTTTTCCTGCAGTTACAAGCACACTGTTCCTGTTCTGCACACTTTTCTTACACTTCTGTGACATTTTCTCCATGCCAAATATCTCTAAACAAAGTGAAAAAGTTATGTGCATGCATTGGAGGTTTCCATGTTATAAAGACACAGAACATGATACGAAAATTGCTTCTGACGTTTTTACATTCATTCGGTTAAATACTGTCAAAAAGAGTCAATGGCGTATTATCTAGTCTTTGGCACAGAAAAACAAAGTACTTCTTAACTGAAAACATGAAATAACAATTTCAATTTCATTATTTTTGAGACTGGAACCTGTCCCACAACCTGTTTCACAACTGGAATCAGATATTTAGAAAGACTCTGCCCTCTTTAGCCCCTTGTGAGTTTAGTCACACAACTGAAGGGTGCACGCATAGACCATTTTTACAGTTTTATTACGACAACAATAGTTCCAAGTGCTATTCTTTATGATAACCTTAACTTTTGAGGGCCCTTATCATCTTACTCCTCCATCTGTCTTCTGTTTAATCAGTGTTTCCTTTACTCCATTTTTCCCTGCAGACATCTAACCCTATGATTTCTAAATAGCATCCCTGTAACAGTAACAGTTCCCACAAAACTCTCAAACTCACAAAGCAGTTTTATCAAAGTTGTCCTGTTGCAATATTTACACAGAACTCTAAAAATGCTAGCCTGCGGATCGGCTGTCATCATCACCGTTTACTTCTTTATTAGCTTATATTCCCTCTGGCTCTTTTTTCTTTACCCATCTACTATCTCACATCATAGACCTACCTGCACTGTGCGTGATATCATATACAGCACGCACTGTGTACATTTTCTTCTCCTCCTGCTTTCCTTCTCTATTTAGCAATTGAAATGACTAAACTACAGCAACTGTTTATTGCAGTGTTAATAAATGATAGATGCAAGCACCCCTCCCAAAAGCAAGAACCATCTTTAACACCCACATTCAAAAGGCATTGTCTAACCTTTCAGCAAGTTAAAACTTCTGAAACTTATCACACAAAGAGGTCATACAGAACTAGAGCAGGGAGAGGTGTTTGGTGTTCATTTGTAAGTGTACCTTTGCACTTAATTCCAGCGAGTAACAGACTCCCTGAAATTGTACTTTCAGATCTCATGTTTTGTAGCAACACATAGTAATGATCACTCAATTTCTTTCTTCTTTTCATTCCAGGGAAACAGCAAAGAGGGACAAATCTAGTTGCAAAGGTATCAAATAAGACCTCTTCCATGATGCACCCCTTGATAACTACATGTGTTCCAAAGCTGCTTACAAAAGGTGGGATTTCAGGAGAAGATTGTTGAAGGTTGCTCTCCATAGGAAAATGTAAGTACAATAAACTCCACTACAGTGTTCATAGGGATTTACATACAAAATCCAGAAGAGAAATTAAAAAAAAAAAAAAAATCCCTCTCAGGCGTTAAATCTTTAATCCTTGATTATTTGTCCAGCAAGGTGACAGATGGCAAATCTACTGCTATTATTAAAGCTCTTCCTCTGCATTGGCATCTGTTTTCCCTGGGGTAAGTAGAACGAGGGCGTTTGCCTGCCTAACCAAATCAGCCAAGTCTAGTTATGACTCCTTTCAGTACATTAATACTGCACAGAACTACATATCCTCACATTGTCTTCTAGCATCATGCCTGCTAGTTATATATTAGGTTGTCATGATATTCTGTTCCAGTCTTTGCATAAAGGAGAATCTAAACCGATATTAATTTACACCTATCTACGTATTTCTAGTACATAAATTGCTGACATAAATAGGCATCAAATATTAGCAATCCCAGAGAACTGCAATTGTAGTCATGGAAACAAGATCCAAGCATCAGTTTGAATTTGGAATTCAAAATGAATGATCATTAGAAGGAGGGTAGTATTGACAAACTCTTTGATACAGCTGTGTGTTCCTGCAAGCATATCTAATCCCCTATCACACAGACCTAGACTGAGTCCTAGATAAAAATGAAGCTGCAAGGATATCTGCATCTATGCATGGGCAATCTGGGGTGGGGGCAAAGAGGGCTGGCTCAGATATTCAGAATGCTGCATTAATGACAGAGTAATTGCTCAATAAAAAGAATATTCCTGAAGGTACTAGCAGTTACCTGTGACACGTAACAAGAGTTTGCCGTCCAGCTTACAAGAAACAAAAGCGTATTTTTTTTCATGTAAACAATGTAAAACATCCAGGGTAACAAAGGGAACTTGCTGAGCTTTCCCTCATAGTCAATCCTTTTGATTTTTTTCAAGCGTATGTAAATTCTAAGTGGTGTCTGGCAGGGACATGGGACAGTTCTGTTTTCTATTGTTTCAGAAGGAGAAATGACGACCTAGTTCAGAACTCCAACAGCTAAGGCTTTTGGCTTCTCTAAAACCCAATTACATTCTTCCCTTCAAAATATAAAAGTTAAATTTTGCTCTAAATGATGTTTAGCAACATTTTGCATTTCCTAGAAATTTTATTCAAATTTTAATGGATATACTTTCTATTACTAAATGTGGAATGTTAGACTAAAATGATAAACTAAAAGATAGTAAGCTTTGAGACTGTGATGATTATTATATGCATAATGCTAGATATCCATACCCCCCCAATGATAATACCATAACCTACTTTGCAGAAATAAACAACTAGTATTCAATGTATAAAACCACTACTTCTTTTATTTTTTTCTTTTTTTTTTTTTTTGGCAGGGGTGGGGAGGCACATGGGCAAGGATTGTAATTCATTCAGATTACTTCCATTAACTGCTTTTTACAAATGGTTTCAAACAAACCAAATAAAGACAAACAAAAGAAAAGAAGCCATCTGCACAATTAAATGGTCAGTCAGCACATTTAGATTATATAAGCCATATTATTGAACAGTGTAAACACTTATCTTCCCAAGCTGACATCCTGGCAAAAAAAACCCCCACATCTTTCATGTGTTTGAGTTTAAAGTTTCTGTGAAGTGGAATACCTTGCTCTAGAGAAGGGGGCAAACATATACTTTATTTATGAAGAAGAAGTGGGAAGGAAACAGACCCTCTCAGTGGTGTTCTAATTGTGAGCAAGATTAAAAAGGAGGAAGCTTAAAACATGAAAAATGCAGTAATCAGGATCTTGTCTACCCCTCCCCCCCCCCCAACTTGGTACACATGTGAGTTAAAAGACAAGCAAGAAGGAAGAAAAATGTATGTGATAACAGAAGGCAGCTACCCGTTGTGAAACATGCACATTTACTGTCTCGTGAAAAAACTCATTGTTTAATTCTGAGAAATATTTTTGGCAGTCAGGTTTTCCGAACTTCTTAATTGTGGACAATTTGCTTTCTCCTGCCACCTAGATTATTAAACTGGCTGATGAGTTAGAATGAGCCTTTTGGCCTTTTGAATATAGGAAAAAACCTATTAAAGAGTATGACTCAGGCATGTACCGTAATTTTTCCAGCAACAAAACAAAAGGTCAAAGGCTGAGCTTAGAATTGACAGGTTAGCTGTGCTGTAAATCAATACTAGCCTTTGTTGACCACAGCAATCGCTGTACGGATAAAGGTCAAATCATTCAGAAGGTTCAAAGAATTGTAATGAAACCTCGTGCTTAAAATCTTCCGTTTTTCTACATTCCCAAAATACTTCTCCTGTATTAGTCCTTTACTGAACAGAAAGATGAAATGATAAACTATAAATCATCAGATTACCAGTCATATATGGGAGAGTGACAGAAATCATCATCCATAAACTCCAAAAGTTCCCCTGACACCAGAAATTAAGAGTATGATGCCTTTCCCTGCTGGGCTACGAGAGTGATTACTAGTGCTGTGCTAGTGCTGTAAAATACCACTTAATTTGGAATTCACCATGAGACTACTAATTGGGTCAATAGCCAGAAAGTGAAAGTCAGCAGTGACAGTCTGCCACTCAAGCATGCTTCTGCTATCCGCTTAGAGAAATTTTATGCATCTGAAAGAAGCCGCTAGCAATGGGATGCAGCTGCAGTTACACGAGGAGAAGCAATGACCGGAGCAATACTAGCCTGTGTGGAAGGATGTGGGGTCTTTACACTGCAAACCCTTCTAGTACCCAGCTAATGTTTTCTATAGCACTGCCTCCCTGATCATCCCATCACAAAGCAGTGCTCTGAGCCAGGTCAAACAGGAGAAAGTTCAGGGCTAGGCTAGAGGACAGCATTTATTTTGAAAACAGAACTGTCCTTTGTAAGACAGAAACATGTTCATTGTCTATACTGAAAAGACAGATCTTTTGGAACAGACAGATCTTATCTTGAGATCAATTGCTGTAAATAATTAGATAAAATTAAACCATAAAACATTTAATTATATAACCTTCAGAGAGTCATCACTGGTTCTTCTATTGGCAGAAGTTCTGTAACTGGGGTTTCCAGTGTTTACTTTGCGAATGCTTTCACAAAGGTAGTGCCTTGTCTGATCATTTCTTTTGATCTATTGAAGTTTTATTAGTATCAACAATTTTTTGCTACTGACTTAGCATTCTGATTAGTTACCACTCAGTTTCTTCCCTATTGACAGATTCCTATTAGCAAGACTGTAAGCCACTTTGTCACTACACTGCAGGGGAGAGAGAGGCTCTCTCCTGTATTTCATCAGCTTGGTAATCACAGATTTAGGATTCAGAAGAAAAGACAAATGCTTTTCACTCAGTTTTGATGAAGATCAGCAGCAGGAATTTGTCCCTTCCTGGCAAGTCCCGTACTATTACTATTTTACACTTCAGTGGAGTCAGTCAAGAAAGGTTAAAAAGTCTGAGGTTCTCTCTGGGGTCAGAAACATCAAGAAGCAAGTAACCCCATGTAAGCACATGGTCTTACCATGAGGTCTCAAAAACTCTCCTCCCACTGCTTTGCTATGGTTTAATGCATTTCTTCCCATCCTGTCAATATAACTTAAAAATGTTTGTATGTCTTTCAGGAATGTTATCTCTCTTTATAGCAAAACTGTGTCTGAAATACAATTCTGCATGCAACCTGATTCAAAGGTCATACCCTTATATAAAACTATCAAAAAGATTGAAACAAACCTCTTAAGCTCAGTCTTTATGTGCCGTATGCCCTGGTGGAATCACTGCATTTTCTTCCTCATTTAAAAAACAGCAACAAAATTCCTAACCTGGCTGTAGGATGGGTCTGTCAGTTCATGACAGACATGCATATATTACCTTAAAATGGAAACTTTCATTTAAAATGGACAGGCACTATTTAAAAAAGAAGAAAAAAATCTTCCTGTGGTTTTCCAAAAGCATTCCAACGAGGTTACTTACATTGCTTTGAAATTGGTTTGAGTTATGAGAAGGCCACAGCCTGAGACTGGCAGCTGAGACAGCAACAGAGATGAAAGTTTTTTAGCTTCCAGATTCAAGGGGGAACACAGCTGCTACAGCTGGTCCTCTCAGATCTCAACACTTACTATAGCGATCAAGAAAGCGATAATGTTTTATGCCTCAGTTTGAAGAAAGCATTAATAAAAACAGTCCTTAAATAGAATGAAAAAAATCCAAAATAATTAATCAAACACTAAGCTTTTAGCTCTGGAAATTGAAGTGGGCTCATTTTAGGGAAACTGGGGTCTGTTACATACTGAATTACCATCTCTGCCTGAAACTGCCATTGGTGTAAGTCAGTAGTAACTTTTTTTTTTTTTGAAAAACAGTCATTTGTGTATGTTAACCCCACAAATGATTTTAATTGATATAGAGCAGCACATATATGAAATAATTATAGAAGTTCCTTGTATAATGCAAGGGGAAAAAAAATATAATATTAATACCATTAAACGTGGACCAAGGCAGATATAATGGGAGACTGTGATACGAAGCACATTTTCAAAGAAAAACAGCAGTAATAACCTAAGTGGAAAGGACCGGAGATCTTTAAGATCACTGTTCAACAGTGATTGTGTGAACAGTGACTGTTCAACAAATAATTGTGTGATACTCGTCATTCCCCTCTGGGAACATCATGACAAAGCTGGGGGGTGGGAGAGAGAAAACACATAAATATGGATTTTGGAGAAAATAAGCATCTTATTGCATGTAATTTCAACAACACTGCTAATTTCAGAACTTATGTACAAACAAGTACTGGTTTTAAAACAAAATGGTAGCACGGTTACAGTTGTTGTTAAAGTATTCAAGTCTATTTAACCAACATGAAAATTCATATTCTTTTAACTGAATTTATCCAGATCCTGGAACAGAAAGCAACTTTGTTAAAGTATAAAGGAAAGTACCAAACCAGAAACTCAAATGCAAATTTTCAGGCTTGGTTTACAGAAAGGTCTCAATTCCCAGCTGAGAACAAAGCAAACTGCTGAACATAAAAAAAATAATAATGATGATGACACTAGTTCAATTTAGGTGCTTAAACATGAACAGAGCAACTTCCTGAATTTGCCTTCCGAGTGTTGTGTTCTTCATCAGTGTTCTGGTTTTGGCTGGTACAGAGTTCATTTTCTTCATAGTAGCCAGTATGGTGCTATGTTTTGGATTTGTGCTGAAAACAGTGTTGATAACACAGGGATGTTTTCCTTACTGCTGAGCAGTGCTTACACAGAGCCAAGGCCTTTTCTGCTTCTCACCCCACCCCACCAGCAAGGAGGCTGGGGGGACACAAGGAGTTGGGAGGGGACACAGCTGGGACAGCTGACCCCAACTGACCAAAGGGATATCCCATACCGTACGATATTGTGCTCAGCATATGAAGCTGCTTTTCCTCTTAAAATGTCTTTATCTAAACCCACAAGTTTTCTCACTTTTACCCTTCCGATTCTCTCCCCCATCCCCCAGAGAGGAGTAAGCAAGCAGCTGGGTGCTAGGGTGAACCCATAACAGTCAGGAAGCTTTTCTCAAAAAATAAACACCCTCTTCAAAAAAGTAACAGAAATGTCTTCTTCAAAAAACACCTGCAGTCACTGGTAGAATTATTTTGTACTGTGTTGTAGACAATTTTATGAAGGTGAATGTATTTCAAATGTGGCTTTATTTTTAATACAAAAAAAAAATCTTCTTTTAAAGGAGATTGGAAATTATTTTGATATGGAAATTTTTCTGGAAGAAAAACTATCTAGCCAAAATTATAGAGAAACTTGAGGACTGAAATTCAACAGCTGTACTTGATATTGCATCACACCTATCAGAAAACTGTTTTTTCTTTCTTCAGTCATCTAAAAGTTAACTTATAAAGCTGATGATTCCTCTGCCATGAGCCAAACTAACAACATTTTCTTGTATCTTAAATTACACCTAATGAGTTTTAAATGCTTTTTTTTTTATTAAACTCATCACTGACTATGATAAAAAGTATGCTTCAAGACTTTTTCATAAATTCTCCCTTTTTTCCCCAATCGTGAAAAAGCTGAAAGCAAATGACCACTTGTATCAAAGTAGTCATGGTTCTATTATGCTAGCTAAACCACAGAGGCAGTTGGAAATCAGCATGAACTAAAACCTGCAAGTTGGTCTGCACAAAACCACACATTTAGACAGTCAAAAATCCAAAACTATTTACTGACAAGTTGCTTGTTAACTGTAATATGATCAGTGTTGGTTTATGTCACAGGATGGATAATGGAATTTTACAAAATTATCATTCTTGGTTCATGATAATTAATTAAAACAGTAAACAAATGAAAAGTCCTTCTCCAGAGTGAAGCTCTTTAAGAACCACCAAGCAACAGATATAGCATAAACTACTGTTATAACACAAAGGAACCTCGTATGTTTAATTATGTACCATATGTATAAGCCTTAAGTTATGTTCTGATCGAATATCCTGAAGAAATCTGTCTTGTCTGAAATGAATCCGATCACATTTTTTTCTCCATAAAGCGGGCTTTAAAACAAACAGAAATTAACCTTTTTTTCCTTTTCAGTTACTAAATTATGTGCTTTTTTAAAAAAAAAAGGAGAATCTTTGTGTCTACAAAAGGATTTTGTACATTTTATAGCAGATGCTCAAGAAGTTAACTTCACAGAGACATTGATGATAATAATTATTATATACTTTCAAATGCAGGTGCAAATGCTTGAAGCTTTTTTTTCTGCAGTGTGGGAAGTGACTCATTTTAATGTTGCTGGTTTTAATTAGCCTATGTTTGGAAAATGGATTTCAGACAAATGGCTTTCAGAGACATCCTCCAATTTTAAGAGGCAGTCAGGAAAAAAACAAAGCACAACCTTCCTGAGAAATGCGGATATAGGGGGTCAATATTCATTTGTTTACAGTAGGATTCTTGACCTAATTAAGTCAATAATTGGTTATTGTGGGCCTACAATCTCTTTCTAAACTTCAAAAGTGTATTTCTTTCTAAAGCAACTGGCCCCCATATTTTGGACTCTCACCTCAGGCTTTAGAAGCTTCCTGTATCAATATGAGCAGTACTGCTGGTACTTCAGTGCAAAAAGCATCCACTGAAGTGAATTCATCACATCCAGCAGTTTGTAAAGAAGTACCACATCATTTATTTCAGTTGTTACATATAGCAAATGGTGCAAATATCTAAGCAGAGATCATGAAGCATTAGCTACAGCCAAAAGCAAGACAGAGTGTCACAGAAGCCAGAGCAGAGCACACCCAACAGCTATTTAGCTTTCCTACAGAAGACTGCTACTTTACTCTGGTTTTGTATTTAGTTAAAACCTAAGTTTTCAGTAGCAGCCACTCCTGGTTCTCACCACTCGTATTCCTGGCCAGTCAGGGATCTCATTATAGAACATTAGTCTGGTGATGGATATTCATGAAAATTGAAAAAAACCCGTCATTTTTCAGTCTCATACATTGCATTGTACATCCAGACACAGCTTCAATCTCAGAAGAGGAATAAATATCAAAAAAAGTCTTTTCATTCAGAAGGCTAGAATATTAACATGTTGTAACCTTAATAATTCCTTTGAACATGTGGCATTAAAATACTATCCCTTAAATGTCCAGCATTGAAGCAGGTTTGAAAAAACTACCATGGAAATTTTTCTGCCTTACCAGAAATAACTGTTACTTGGGTTTTACATTCCTCCTACGAATCAAGGGTAGCAGCAGCAGGTAATTCCATTTGGCTACTGAACATTAAATGTGATATTTTCACTTAGGAATGATTCAAGACTATTACATTACCTCCTTCTTCAGAACTAACATTTGGGATACATCCAACAGTTGACTGCCGCAACTATAGTAAGAATACTTAGCATTTTGAACCAAAACAAAATCTCCATGACTTCAATGGAAGCATTGGTAGATAAAATAAAATAGTAAGAAATACTCTTTTATTTTCTCAATCCTTACTTAGATCTATTTGTATTAATGTATTATATTATTATTAGATCATTTATTTTCAACAGAAGTTTAAGTTTCCAAAATAAAGCACCTAATCTTCCTAAGCTTAAAATAACTGAAAACAATGAGGTTAGAGTATATGACAGTGAAATTCATGTTTTTGAGTGTCAAACATTCTAGAAAAATTACAACTTCAGAAAATTTGGTAAAACTACCTGTGAAACTTTAGATGAAATAATGGAAAGAACTAGTCCAAAATGATGCTATTTAATTTACTCAACTATCAGTTAGAACTCAGAAATTAGTATCAGCCAATTTAAATAAAAAGATCCTATTAATTATTGGCATTTTAGGTCAGAATTACATATCCATGAGGCACTATCAGCAAAAAGACAAGAGCTCATACTATTTATATTAAGAACAAAAGCACAGCTCTACTTAAGAGTTTGTGAGAACACTCAGAGCATTTTTTGAATTGTTTTATACATTTCCAGTTAAAATATACAGCTATTTTTAACTTTATTATAGAAGCCCTTCGCAATTTGAGCACTTGTTCAAGAAGTGTTAAGACTAACTTTCAGTATTCCTTTGGGATTCACAAGAGATTCAAATTCACCTCTCCTACTTCTTGCCCTGTTGCTTCCTGAGCAAGCGGTCTAATAGGCTACCATGTAAAACAAAGCAGCTCAATGAAAATTGGCTTTTACAGCCATTATCTTTCTAAAATGAGGGTCGCTACTGATAAAGCTGCCATGCTTTAAAACCCATCCCACATAAAGGAGATAACCCTGGGAACCAAAGTTTTCAGACAGCATAGCAGCATTTAGTTTGCATGTCCCAAGCAGTTGTAGACAGGAATTCAGAATGAGATGCTCACCTTAGCTGGGACAGTGCAAATTGCAAGTCCCCACAGTAATAAAAAAGTGGACAGTTGATAAAAGCACGGGCTACCAGCAACTTGACAGAGTTTTTTTGAAATCTTTATTTGAGTTAAGAACAAAAATTCTGCTGAAATTTTGTAGATCTGGCTCCTAGACATCACCTGCACAATTTAAGTTATTGTTTTAAAGTACTTGTACTTCTTTCTTTTTTGGTAAATGTAAGCAGGATATTAATTAAAGTGCCATCACCATCAGCTACAGCACATAATTTGTGAGCATTCTTTCTATGAAGTTAAGAAAAACCTTCAAGCTTTGCTATTGCTTTTACAGAATCTTGTGGGCAGCAGTGAAACTGTAAATAATTATGCCAATGCCACACTACTGCTGAGTCAAATGCCTGAAAATACATCCAAGCATTAAGAAAGTCAGGAAATACCATTATTTGTGGAGAAATATGACCTAAAATCTGGTGTTATTGTGGGCAACCATGACCAAAAACTTGAAACTGGGGGAAAAAAGTCATGGACTGGGAGATGGAGATGAACAGCAGACGCAAAACTTTGTCTTCCTTCTTTATTTCTCAAGAGGCTTTGCCATGGGAAAGTAGTTGAAAGCTCCTTCTCATCTCACCCTCAGTGTCAAAAGATAAATATTGGCTAAAACCAAATCTATGAAGTGCTGAACAAGGATCTGATCAATGCTAGGTGCCAAACCTAACAATTGGTATCACAAGGATATTGGGCTTTGCATGAGGTTAAGGCCTCCAGACTTTTGTCTACCATATTTTGAAGATCTCCCTATAAAATTACACTTTTTATACAGACCAAGCAGACTGTTCTCCAAGTGGATGATCTCAATGTTTCTTTTCTAAGAGAATTCATTAAAGTAACAGTCTCTGTAAAATGATGTAGACTGAAGTTTAACAAAGCAATGGAGAAGTACTTGAATTAAAGTCAATACTAAAGGTGGTACAGGTATTGACTTTATTGTATTTTTCTTGTGTTCATACAAAATCTGCTAACCCTAAACGGATTACAAAAGCAAGTGAATGGAATAAGCCAATTTGTCATAGACCTTATCACTGGACTCCAAATAAGTGCATTAAGAGCAGAAAAATAAAAAGCTTCAAATCAGATGTTAGGATAAAGGTAGAATTACAGTAATTACATGTCAGGCTGACTTTTTCATTAAGTACTCCTTACCACCCCCCCCCCCAAAAGCCTACAATATGGAGATATCCTAAGTATGTGGAGTCCCAGCTCCATTTCCAGGCCTCACAGAATACATCTGAAATACCAGACATTTAAAAATGTGACCTCTAGAAGAAAGTTGCATGAAGAACTAAATACAAGATAATCTAACTGGTTAACATCTGGTATCTGCAATTACTTTTTTTTCCAAGTCAGTACTACACCAAAACCTACAACAATAAACAGGTATATTTCTTTCATAACTAAGCATTTCTTATACACACTACAATTAACTCACAAATGTTCTGCATTATATATAACATGAGTCTAAAGACTATTCCTATGGTTCAAACAGCCTTGCCGCAAATCAGTGAAGGATTTTAATTTGGTGCAAGAAGCTGGCAAATGAAACACCACTTCTGGTAGGCAGTCAAACTTTTTAATGCTTTCTACCAATTTGCAGCCACCCGTGAAGCCATTTCAGGGTCTTATACAGAACTACACCGTATTTATATTTAAGATAAGTGTTTTAGTATGTTTTAAGGAAGGTTGAAAAGATCATTTATCAAAACGCTGGTTTCCACTCAAAATATATTTGGCTGACTCAGTCATTTCCAATTAAATCACATTCATTAGCACTCTGAATGTTCCCTTTCCTTTTTAACTGTTTTTTTCACTTTGCTGTATGAAGAATATTTTTTAAATATCGTTACGGCTGTAAATGATACAGTAAATATTTTTTTTAGCACACTAACAACAAAACAACCTATGTATGTTTTAAAAGGAAATTAATTCTGAGAGAAGAATATAAACCAAAAGTCACCAAAATGAATGGCAATACTATGTCTCAGGTCCCTGACATCAACCTTGGAAAATACAAATATTGTAAGTCTTATATCTCATTTTATTTTACTTCCTTTCAATGATCTTCTGACAATGATTGCAGCTATTCAATGAAAGCCTGCAAATGAGCATTTTCTATTCACTAATTTAGAACCAAAAGTTTATCACCATCTAAATAAATAAACTGCATGCTTTCACTAAAGATAAAAAACCTGTTGTTAATTTCAATCAACAATGAATTTTAATCACATAGACCTACACTTATTTCAAAACTTGCCTGCCATTTCAAAAGCATTTATCACTGTTGTCATTTGTATATATTTTTAGACCTCAGCCCTGTAAAAATTTATGCACTAGAAACATGTGCAGTGTTGCTTTTTAATTCCCTGAGAAAAAAGCCACAATTTGTATTTTAAATTTGTAATATGTACTTAAAACTCTGAAATAGAATTAAAATATTATGGAATGTATTCCAGTCTTTTAAAGTAAGTTAAAGCAAATTCAGTAAACTATTTTTAGTGTTTCCTTGGTTTAAAATATTTAGAAGGTCTATCTCTTCTTTTATTGGTTTCAGATGGTAAGAACATAGACATGGAGACCATGGCTGCTTTTGGCTACCTACAGAAATGATGATCAATGGTTTAATGCGGACTTTGAAATTTACAGAATGGGCACACATCTTTTAAGTTCAAACAAGAAAACCAGTTAAAGAATCAGATATGTATTGCCATCTCTCAGCCTGAAAAAACTAGTTGCTGATACAAATACACCAGTGTCACCAGCTGGCCCACAAGGCTAAGGCAGCCGCTTCTTCCCACCCATGAAGGAAATCAGCTCACAGCCGGGACTGGAAAAACAAAGTTTACTGCTTTGTTATTTAAAGGCAGGCTCTTTTTCCATCCAGGTGGTCTCTGGCGATAGCCAAGGACCCTGGATCTCATGGATCCACAGGTTAAGTGACTACATTGCCCTTAACAGGCAAACATGGTAAATTATTATGCAGAACTAATATAAACCATTGGGACCTGTGTACAATCGATTAAAACACTCATAAGACAAGAGTGATTTTGCATTATCAAAATAAATGTTCCATTTAAATTGACAAAAGATTAGCATTCATACAGAACTATTGTAGATATTTAAAAATATGATAGTTAAAGTCTGACCACACTCCTTTGAAGTACTTTAGAACTGTTTTGCTAATAATTAAAGAGCAGAAACAAAACTGAATCTGGACATGCTGTTTCTTCTAACTATTTTATACCTCAGCTGAAATTCAGCCCTGTGAAGCACTATGGTGTAGACAGGTGAACGTAACCATACTGGAATAACCACTTAAAGTAAACACAGAAAAGCAAGAGAAACATTACATGAATATTTCAGCAAAATGAGTCTGATCATCTCTCATAATTATCTGTACAACTCAACCAGATAAAAAGATAGAACCTGCATTGTTTAGCAAAGGTTGTTACACTCTTTGCTTCAGACTTGTAAAATAGCCCAACCCATCTATTTTAATTTCACAAAAAAATGTATGTAGTGTTAGCCTAAGGTATTTAAGGGATTTTATATCTTAAAGATTATTTTGTAAAGTATTAAAATCCAAAAATTATGTAATTTTTAATTATAGACCATTCATAAATAAGCATATAGCAGAAATTATATTCAAAAGAAGTAAAGACCAAAGTCCATATAGCACAGTGAACACAAGGAAAAGAGAAGGCAACACAGATTTTATTTTTTTAATTTTTTTTTTTTTTAAATGAAGGGTTTGTAGACTGTGGTGCAAAGGGATGCAGATTTAAAGGGTAAAAATGGGGAAAGGAAGGAATACATGGCAAAATGGAGAGTGGTTCAATGGAACACAAGAAGGTGGTGAGAGGGAAAGTAAAACTTGCCAAGAAAATGGGATGGCCACTAAACAGACCTAGAAAAAATGACAGGACATGTGTTTAGAAATTAGGTAGTAGGCATGGAAAGAAACCATGGGACTACAATGTCACCTGTTCTGTCACAGTGTACAGAGGACAGAAGATGGGCAGAAGAAAGTGTAAGAGCTCTCTCTTCTTGATAAAAGACTGAATGCTAATTTTCTTTTTGGCTGTGAGACAATCACACATAAATTACAAGTAACTTTCCCTCCTAAAAAGCACACTAATGTGATTAACCTGTAAAATTTTTAAACCAATCCAAATCAGACCAAACATAGTTGAGAATAATGCAGATATTTGAGTACTCTCTGTTGTGGTTTAACCCCAGCCAGCAAGTAAGCACCACGCAGCTGCTTGCTCACTTCTCCCCGCTCCCACTGGAATGGGGAAGAGAATAAAAAAAAAAGTAAAACTTGTGGGTTAAGATAAGAACAATTTCATAACGGAAGTAAAATAAAATACAACACTAACAATACTAACACTACTAACACTACTACTACTACTACTACTACAACTAATAATAATATAGTAATGAAAAGGAATATAACAAAAAAAACCAACAAAACAAAACAAAACCACCAAACCCAAGGAAATACAAGTGATGTACAACGCAACTGCTCACCACGCACTGACCGATGCCCGAGAAGTGATCTGCCCCTCCTGGCCAACTCCCCCCAGTTTATATATACTGAGCATGACATTTTATGGTATGGAATATCCCTTCAGCTAGTTTGGGTCAGCTGTCGTGACCATGCTCCTTCCCAGCTTCTTGTACACCTGCTTGCTGGCAGAGCATGGGAAACTGAAAAATCCTTAACTTGGGATAAGCGCTACTTAACAACTAAAACATCAGTGTGTTGTCAACATTATTCTCACACTAAATTCAAAATACAGCATTGTACCAGCTACTAAGAAGAAAACTAACTCTATCCCAGCCAAAACCAGGACACTCTCCTACATAAAAGCAAAAAATTTTAATTTTTTTAGAATTTGCAGCTCAGAGTAATAGCAAGTGAGCTCTACAGCTTACATTTATTTTATGTAGGAGAGAAAGCACTTGTACTGATTTGAAAAGAGCGCTAAGTGAAAGTTATAGCACTTTCATTAAAGCGTGTTATGGCTACTGTCCAAAAGGACTTGAGCACTGCTCTTACCTGTAATTAAAATGTAACATTTGAATCTCTGTATCTGTTAATTTAGAAAGGATATGACTTCTGAAGCATCAAAGGATACCACAACTAGAAAACACATTAGAATTCAGAACAGCAACAATTGCCAAAGAGCCATCCTGCAGTTCATCATCTCAGAGTTAATATGTTGTCCAGCAGCAGCATACAGTGAGCATACTTGCAAAAAATAAAGCAGGCAAAAAATACTTCAGGAAACAAGTGACAACATATTTTTCTTTTATATGTATATATGAGAAGGCGCAGGAGAGACGGAAAGAGACAACATGACAGTTAACATCCTAAGAAAAAGAAGGGGAGTGTGTATATTTTGGTTAACATTCATGGTAATTTTTCCTAGAAGGCAGTCTCAGTCATACACCTGATTTGTGGAGTTTTGCCAAGGACTAATGAGGCAAAACTTTCACCCACTGGGATACTATTCTTTTTGGGTTAAAAAGAAATCAAAAACTTAAAAGTAGTCAAAACCCCTGCTCCACCAGCTAGTCTTCAGCAACATCTCCACTGCAGGACACATCAAGGTGGACTTTGCTGTAATATTTAACAATTTTGTATGCAAAGCACCTCTCGTGCCTACAAAGTATTAGGCTGTATCTTGAATTACTAGTAATTATTTTCTGTAAAAACATATTTCATAAGATTGTAACACTGCACAAGAATCTTTTATGATGGTGTAAATATTTGAACCTGAAGGTACTTTTCTGTTGCATAAAACTACAATGGAATTGCTACAAAAGCAAACTGGCCTACCAGCATGCAGTGGGCCTCTCTCTCCCAGCAAGACCTGCAGTCCTTTAAGGTTCAAAATGGGTAGAGGCCATTTATCCCACTACTAAAAGGTTCTGCTCATTTACAGATCAGTGATTTTACACAAAATATCAGAAGTCAAATCACATGCCATCACAGACATGAACAGAAATTTCAAGACTAACTCCCTGATTGCCTGGAGGACTCCTCCTACATTGAGGAACTGGTTAGAAAGAAACATTGCAATATTTACATTTGCTGAGATGATGAAAGAGCAGTGAGGGATGATGGAGTATATGACTTTGGAATTTAGTCTGTGATTTAGTGGATTTTGCATAAACAAAGCATTCTGAAATCAGCTCCTGCCACAAGAATCACTGGTGATTCAGAAAGTATTTCAGTGGAAAAGATACACACATAGGGCCTTGTTAGCATTTTGGCAACAGATCATTGCAGTTTTTCTGCCAGATGTGTAGAAGCTGAACTGGCATAACATCATGCTACACACTGTACATCCTGCACATATCTTTCAGCTGTGGTTGCTCTGGTATAACAAATGGTATCTGAGAACTCATAAATATCAGTAAACAGTTCCAGCCTACTAATAGCTTGTCTCTCTCTTTAATTTGGCATTTTGTACAAACAACATCAGGCCATTTCTGCTGTTCTGAATAGAGAGTATTTGCTTTAGGGAAAGACAGACAGAAAGACATTTTTAAAAAAAAGGGGGGTGGGGGTGGAAAGACACAATTCAAAAAGAGAAAGATGCACAACTTGCTTTTTGTAAAACCACTGAATATATGCAGAATTCAACTCCTGTGCAATAGCTTTACACATGTAACTGAGTGATTGAGTGCAACTAGGATAAAACAGATGCTGGACTTTTTGCTGCTACTTCCAGGCAGAAAACGTGAACGGGCACATGCTCTCCATAGGCCACTAGGAAGTCTGGGCAAGACCTGTGGCAAGCCATCTGCTTCTTTACAATATACTTTCATTTTTGTCTGTTTTGCTGTTGCAAACCCAGCAGCACATACACAAGCAGTCTACACGTTCTTCTGTCCAGTGCTCAAGCTCATGAAATGTCAGAAAATGTTTCCAAATGGAGAAAGTGGAAAGGGCAAGGTTCATAATAGGATTTAAAGAACAAAACATCCTTTTCCCTTGCTGTAATTTGGGAGAACACTTATACCAAAAGGAAAAAAAAAAACCCCAACAAACAAAAAAAAATAGCCCCCAAAATAAGTAAACAGTGGAAGAAGTTCAGTCATCTGACTGCCCTAAAAGCTGTTAAACAAAACTGATAAAGCTAACCTATTAATCCTCCAGCAGGACTACTGTAGGAATAATAATTTATGCAACCCCCATGGTTACTCTGATGTCTTTATCTGTGGAAGTGCAGTGACCCCTAAACATCTTTGACCTACTAAGTGCTAACAGATCAAACACTCAACAGCTTTTAATATATTTTCAGATTTGAGTCCTTCTAATCAGATGCTGACTCTCAAGTTCTCCAGCAATGAATATTTAATAATATTTAGCCAAATACTGTTACAGTCAGAAAGTATCAACTCCTGTGGATTATATGCCGTATATTCTCTGCATACAATTATAATAGTATTGTTTCCCAAATTCTTATGATTTGGCAATATCAAGTGATTGGAGGGAATAAGACCAGGCATGGTAAACATACTTAAATAATAAATCACTATGAAAAATACATGGAAATTTTTAGTCTATAGCATTACATACACTTATTTCGTATGCAATATTTCTTTATACCTGAAAGGTACACTTGATATATTACATTTAGAAGTTTATACTGACAGGAAGTATGAAGTGAAAATGTTGAACCTTTTTCACTGAAATTCCATGTCCATACATTTATACTGGCAAGGAAATAAACTCTTAACACAGCTCCAGATATGGCATCATTTTACAAAAATAAAGACATTTAATTATAAATTGACCTACGCTACTGTATTAAAATAAAAAAAAAAAAAAGATTTAGTAGTGCAATCAAAAAAGCAGAGGGTAAATGAAAGGTAAAGATTATCCAACTAAAAAAACTAATGACTGTAAAAGATATTGTTTTCTTAGGTTGTTGTCTTCAATTACTAAAGCAAAAAACCCCCAGCATCAGACTAACTGAGGATAATAATAATTTTAAGTTTTGTAAAATACTTATTCACATCAATATGCAGTTTTGCAGGTTTCCTTTATATGATGACCATGGGTTTATAGGGCTTCGTAAGGAAGAATAAAGAAAAGATAAAGACAAAGGTTCATTAGAAGCCACTAAAATCTGTACTAAAGAGGAAGACTGCCATTCACTGAAGGAAACTATTCTAAACATAACCTAGCAGATCATCCTTCCTTTGGTTCACTTTTACTGTCATGGGAAGTACAAAGATATTTCAAGCTTGTCTCTACCTGGCAGAAATTAAATGTTAATAATGCTTAATGACTCATTTTCCAGTTAATCTACTGCTTGAATGCAAAAATACTATGCTAAGTAAAATCCTTCCAAACATGCATAGTTAATAAATCCACAGTATTCGAAATAGGGATTGAGAAGGCAAATGTAATTTGCAGTGTGTGCCAGTAAGTAGCTTACCTTCTCATGAACTCAGATTTGATGATTGTTTCATTGGTTTTTCAAGCCAAAAATTGCTTGTACTTTAGCAGTTTACCAGAGGGAAAACAAACTCTAGTATCATATGAAGGGCAACAACTGAAGAACAAGCAAGTGCATATTTGAATGGAACAATTATACAATGTCACTAAGCTGAGTTAACAATAAATAATCAATCCTCTTTAAAAGATGCATTACTGCTCTCTCTTTTTCATTATGCAAAACACACTGCCTTTTGAATAACATTTGATTAAATTACTGTTGTCCAAGCAAATTTTAATAATACAACTTAAAATGGAAAAATGAGCTTGAACTTTGGGGTTTTTTTTTCCGCTCCACACACACTGGGAGAATTGTGAAAAATTCACAACCTGACTTATCCTTATTGTCTCATCTTGCTGAAACGAAACTGCCCACATTCACTCACAATAGCTGTCTAAAAGGAAAGCTGTTAAAGAAGAAAGCCTTCAACACATGATTTGCCACTACATATCTCACACTGTGACTTGCATTGAACAGGCTTGCAGGCTCCACTGAACTGCCTTCATCCTAAGTGTAGAAATAGGGTCCCAGACAAAAAGAAACAGATAGCAGTAGACATATCCTCTCTTTCTAATGTACAGAATAAGAACTGCTTGGAAGCCAGAAGGGAAACTTGAGTTTTGATCTTTTGCTGAAGAATCTCCTCTCTCTGAAACCTGGATTTATAACTATTTTCAAACCAATAAGGTTGTCCCAACTTGTATTAGAGAAAGTAGCGCACTCTACTTTCTGTAAAGGTAGCATTTGCTGCATTTATGGGATTTATATGGAGTGAGAAAATAGCAGGAAGCACAAATAAGTAAGTCCTTTGAGATCTGTATCTGAACAACAGTTATACATTCACAGTAATTAACTGATCATAGTCACAGTTAGTGTAAGCAAACTAGCGATGTGAAAAGTAGCCTGTAAAGACAAATAGTGATTTCCACAGCTATCTACTCAACACTTAATGTTGTCTATGTTCAAAATACAAACTTATTTTTAATTGTTAGTGTTTAATTAAAACAGAGATTTTTCCAAATAAACATAGAGAGTTGCATAGGAAGATTTTCTAAGGCAAAAGGGGAACTTTTATTGAAACCAGCAGGCAGGTAAGTGCAGCCTCCACTTGTGCATTTGAAAGTATAACTCCGATAAAGCCCTGATAAAAATAAACATGAAATACTTCTGAACATCGTTGTTCACCACTGCAAATGCAACAATTCTCATACTAACCTAAAGGAAGGCTGCTGGAGTAGACATGTCATAGGGAAAGTATAATGGCGGCTAAGTCCAGGCACTCTAATTGTTCTCCTCCAGGGCTGCAGGACTGGCTTGGAAGAGCGGTGAATGGCAAGGAGAG
Organism: Haliaeetus leucocephalus; assembly: GCF_000737465.1. Taxonomy (NCBI): domain Eukaryota; kingdom Metazoa; phylum Chordata; class Aves; order Accipitriformes; family Accipitridae; genus Haliaeetus; species Haliaeetus leucocephalus. The sequence continues at coordinate 3,756,811 of NW_010972664.1, forward strand.
ATTGCTGCAGGCTGACACACCTCTCACTCACAAGAGTTGCCATCACTGTCTGCAGACTTCCAAGATATTTTGGATTTGTACAGGTAGAAGTGGAGGAATAAAAGCCAAAGGGAGGAAAACGGCACACAAGGAGGTCTTATTAAACAGCAAATTTCCTAGGCTGTCATTTTATCAACTATCCCCTTAGCTAGACATGAAGAAAGACTTGAAACGAGCGATACATCACATATGGCATTATTCTAGTTATTACAGGTATTGAATAAGTTTTAGATTTACTGGATTGGAGGCAGTAAAAAATTCCCTTCTAGACTGCCGTCTCAGGAGGTATGTACGTCAAGAACTATGAATAGATAAAGTAAAAGCATACCAGCGGAAGAGAAAACAAGAGAATTTCAGCAAGCCAAGGACAAAGGGCAGGGTGTCAAGCAAGATAAAAACTAAAATACGTTTGTGCAAAAACTCTCTCTTGCCATATTAAGTAGTGATTACATCTTGGCAATGTTCACATGCAGGAATGAGACTGTTTACAGCAAAAAAAAAAAAGACACTGCCCAGTTCAAAAACAAGGCAAACTTGTAAAGTTCTGGCTAAAAGGAAGCCGTTTTGTTCTGGCTCATTCAAGATGGGCAGCTGGCAGGAGACTAAACTGATGTGTCTTCAAATATTTTAATCCAGAAAACATTTTTTTGGACTCGAAAGATTGTACTTTCCAAATCCTGGAAAAAATGGCTTTTCCTCTAGACAAAAGAGGCAAAGCTTTGAACAGAGTAATAGACTTGAAATATTTGGCTTTTCTGTCTAACAAGCAAATGTTTTCTAAAGAATTGCTAGGGTTTAAAAGGCAGTCTGGTGAGTGCTAGCATCACAGGCAAGTGGTTGAACCTGTGATCTTAGCCAAACGTCTTATAGCGAGTCCCAGAAAGTGGTATGACAGAATTCCAGAGCACAATACAAAAACCTTCAGTTTTTTCTATGTATTAAATCTCATCCAATATCCAAACTGGTTTTATATCCCATTTAAAAGCAGACAAAACAAAGAATACCTATCATTGATACCACCTCTACTCAGTAAAGACTTTTGACCGTGCTACCTTAGTATGAAGAATGATATTGAAATACAATGCATCACACAAAAAGACTGTTGACACTGTATGTGAAGCAATGCCTTTTGTGCAAAAGTGTAAAATATCATCAGAGGTAACTACACAGTAGTCACATGTCTTTTCCATTGTTGATTATTCCCCATGATGTGGAAATAACAGCATGCATTCTCAGTGCTTATATGTTAGTATCAGTTTCTTCTAAAAATACATTTAGATATCATTAACACAAGCATTTAACCTTTAGGTAACAAACATGGATATTTATGCATAGTAAATGGTATTAATTCACTGATAACCAAATTTGCATGAACTATGACTCTGAAACAAGTAAGAAGGATAGAAAGTAAATACTACTTGTATTGGCCTCCAAGTCGAAGTACTTTTGAAATAGGCTTTAAAATCATTTAAATACCATAGAAAACAGAAAACAATTAGGAAAAAAAAGCAAAAATCATCTATTACACTAAACAAGATTTATCTTTAGTAAATGAAAATTATTTAACTGTATTAAAAGAAATTACAAACTTCTAATTCAACATTTTAGAGATAATCTTTCATGAAAGGCCTATGGTACAGATTTGGATAGCTTCAGTGTCCTCTTACTCATCCCAATTTTGGAGCAAACAATAGAATTATTCTCTGTTATTTTAGTAAGAAATAAAAATCATATATATTTCAGGATAATGAACAGAGTCTGGAAAAGTGATCCAAACTATTATGTGCTTTGTCTTTCATAGAATTTTTTAAATTTTCATAGAATCATAGAATAGAATACCAGGTTGGAGGGACCTCAAGGTTCTTCTGGCCCAACCTTTCTTGGCAAAAACAAACAAACAAAAAAACCCAACACAAAAAAACAACCTATAATTTTCTCCCCCCACTGTAAAATAAACATGAAATGCCTTCATCTGACATTTAGTGCAAGTGAAACCCTTCAGATATGAATTGATACTCTTGAGATTTTCCTCTTCATTTCATTAGGTGATGATAAGTCAGACAGAAACCAATTGCAGCAAGTTGCACGCATCCTGGAATTGCAACCAAGCTCAGTTTTATTGTACTTCAGGGCCCGCAGCGTTTACACCATACCATCATTTTTTTGGTATTATAATATCATTATCAAAATTCATAACACAACATTGAGGTTCTTCAGACATGAATGCTACTCAACCTAAACAGTAATGCTTTGCAGTAACCTGTACATCTTTATAACAAACCTAAGCAGCAACAACATAATAAATTCTTGAGGTAACTTCTTTATTCTTCAAAAGACAAAGACATCCCTCTCTTGGATGAGACCAACAAATCCAGAAAGAACAAGCTGAGCCAAATGAGAAACTGGCAAGGAAGCTTGAAGGACATAAAATTAACGGAGAAGAATGCTTATTCTTCATTTGAGAGTGTACGCACAGGTGCATGAGCACACACATACACACACAAAAGATCTTTTCTTTATTAGGTTCATGCTTTATTCTCCAGCCTCAAACAGAGCATCTTGCTAACTAACAGAGTGACAGGCTGTCACATCAAGATACAGTGTCTCTAGCTTGCCCAACCAAATATTGCACACACTCTGAATTGCCAGAAAATGGTTTCTGCAAGATGAAAGTCTGTCTGAAATTGCTAGTTGAAAATTCTATCTCACGCTCAGTGAGCAGACAAAAAGTACTGAACATGCTGGAAAATGAGCACATTCAGCTGTATCTTCTCTGCATTATTTTACATAAATATTGGATTTGAGTTTTGACAGTGCTTATTTGTGTTTTTTTGATAAAAAAGTCATTAAGTTGAGGGAGGCACAGGAGACATAGAGATGGACAAAAACATGCATTTGCTCTTATAAACTAGAAGCCACTATTTGAATGCAAAGCATTAGCCAGGAAAAGGACACATCAGATTCTCGTGGGATTATTTCATACCATAGCATCTTCCAAACTTTATCCAATTCCTTGCTAGGCAAGTTTTTACAGTTCAATAATGAGAAACAGCCTATCTATGTGGCCCAAGATGAGTGCCAGTCAGGTGCTGAGAGCCCTACGAACAAGCCACAAAAACCTAAATATTCATATAGGCATGAATGCGATTAGTTGGCAACACACTTTCAGAAGTATTTTTGTCCAACTTAGATAATTACCCACTCATCTAAATGCTCGCTAAGGCATTTCTGAAGTCACACAAGACATCTATCCATGTAGAGCAGGAGGCCCCAAGTGTCTATAAATACCCCAACCTTCCACCTTAAAGTTCACCTTTGTTTGTAAAGCATTTGTGAAATTCCATGTTTCAGAAATGTACTTATCAAAAATGCTCCATTTACAGGGATAAATACGAACCAACCAACCAACCTAATTACTGGAGCTACAAAATCAAACTAGAATCTAACAACCAAGCTCTAGATTCTCTACCTTGCATACACTAATCAAAGGTTCACAAATCTTTTTTTTTTTTTTTTCCCTTCAGCGATAACTGTGTAACTACTGTCCACAAAAGCTTGCCCTTGTGATGCTGGGAATAGCAACCTTGCTATCAGTGAAGGTAACTGATTAAAATTCATGGTAATCTTGCTGGCCAAAACCAACATAAGTCTGACATACCAGATCCACAATCTATAAAGTAGATTTGAAAAAAACAAATCCATTTTTCTGGGAGTAAGGATCTACACAAGCTCTGTGATGTACTCAGACTCAAAACTCTGAGAAGTTCATAAAAGCAGTATATAGGAAAAGCTACTTATTAAAAAAAACAAAAAAACCCCACCAAAACCCACAGGGTATAACATTAAAATTTAGGAAGACTTCAAAACATGAATAGGTCTATCCAATAGATCAATGGTACCTTACTATCTATGGAAGTACTACATATATTAAAACGATTAAAAGTCTGAAAGTAGTTATTAATTACTTGGAAGATGTAAGAGTATACTCTATAAATGTAAACTGTATGCATTAAAATATGTAAGTAATTACCATGATGATAACACAAGTTCTAACTGTATTTTTAATTATCTTATTGTGCAAGTTCTTACTTCTGTTAATAAACAATCATGTGTTCCAAAAAGAACACAGAAATCCTTTTACAATCCACTTTGTACAGAAAGTCTGGAATTCAGTAGTTGAAATAAGATTTTTTTTTTTAAATTACAAATATTGTAAGAAATAAGTTTTGAAAGCTACTTCTTTACTTTGTATGTTTTCTGTCTTAAAGCCTTCATCATTTTTAGGCTGAATACCTATATTATTCCTATCCCTCAAGTGTGGGGGAGCGGGGGGGGGGGAACAAAACAAAGAGGGAGGGAAGAAGGGAGCAAGAAAACAACAGATAAGCAAAAATTCCAGAGTCTGTAGCCTTTTCACCTGGATGGAAAGGAGAAGGAAAGTTTTGGCTTTGTTTTTCCCCTTCTCCTCCTACTATGAATGACTGAGCTACAAAGAAAATAACTACATGTGCCTCTACATAGTCAATGTTTTATGTATCAACAAGCATACACCTAGCTGCCTAGGTACACCTTTAACATTTCCAGGTGTCTTCTATTACAGTTATCCCTCACAAATATTTCCCACTGACTTCCCTTCTCATCTTAATTCTCACAGTGTAATCCTCCCGGCAATGAGCCATTCAACAAAACAATTCTCTCTCCCTTTAAAAAGATACCAGTCAGGAAGTTAGATATTACATCAGGCAGCTACTAAACCAGACCACCCTCCTAGCCACCACATTAGACACCAGTCCTTTGGAAGTCACTACTAAAATGCTAAAAGCCAAGTCTGCAAAAAATTGGTTCCAGCAGACAGGAATGGAAACATCTGACTTAGTCTTGCTGTGGTGCACAGAACCAAGATTTTCCTGTCATTTCACCCGAGTCCATGCTGCGCCGGCAGACAATGGGACTATTCTAAGAATGACCCTATTAAGCTGTGAGATTATAGCAAACTGCCGACTGAAAAACAGATTCGTTTATGTGTAAGTCTAAACATTATTTATCAATCAGATGGGAAGTATCCTGCAGACAAGTTTCCTCTGTAATTCAGTGTACTAGGTTTGCTCTTTCCAGAACTTTCCAAAAGCTCCAGTTAACGTGAACAGAATATAGCACTTCATTTTTTTTGTCCTTAAACTCTGCTCTGTTTTTTAAGACAGCTAACAAAGTCAGCTTACAGGACTAGCTTCAGCTCTGGCTTTGCTTTCTTCACATGTCCAAGACAAAACCCAAGTAAGCTGCTTTTTCAGCTTGGGTTGAACACATCACTGTGCTACTACAAAAGCCATCAGCTCCGAGATGATGTTTTGTTATATTCCTTTATACAATTTCAGTAACAGTTCAGTTCTCCCTGGTTTCATCCATCAGCTGTCCTCTCCACCTCTGCATGCTTCTTTCTATGTTGCTCTCAAGAAATGAGCTCACAAGGCTTCAGTGCATTAGGTCAAATGTCTTTGTTCATTTAACGCCTTACTAAAAAATAATCTTTTTCATGGCATTCAGTAAACTTAATTCCTAGACATACACTCTACCCTTGCAGTAGAGAAAAAAGCAAGTATCTGAAAACTTATTTCACTTAAGAAATTCAGCCTAAGTTAATTCTTTTCTATAAGTCTCCCTGTAAGATTTGTCTCTTTAAAACTTTCATCTGTACAGGTCAAAGATATCCTGGTACCTGGGTGTCAGCCAAATCTCATTAAATAATCAACAATATACGCTGTTCCTCTTTAGAAAGGAACAGTTATTACACTGGCTGGCTGGTTTCGTGCAAGATAGTCTATAACCTAAAGAGAGAAAGCATTAGGATATAGGCAGGAGAAACTCGGGTCATCTCAGAGAAATCACCACATCAACAGGTAATAACTCTAGGCCAAGCCAAAGGAGTTGAATCAGAGATAAGGAAAGAGATTTTATAGTTTAATTTTAATTGAACAATTGCATTAAAAAATCCCTATTATAGCTTGGAAAAAAACTCAGTGGAACAGGACTGATAATAAAAGGACAGATTTTTGAAGAAAGCTCTTTGCTGATAAGTGTTCCCTGCCACTCATCTCTGCTTCTGAAGTTTCAATTTTGTCATATAATTAACCAAGCAAAGACCCACAGTAAATACAAAATCTGAGTCAATGGCACCTGTGAGATGAAAAGTGTAAATACAAACACAAGGGGAAGCCAGTAAAGAATACTGCAATTAGGTTGTACTTTTCTTCTTTGAGTTGGACAGTCTCGGCACTAAGTGAAGCTATTTATCATTACTGCTGTTTTAGACTAGACTATCGTGATACTCAGATAAATAGCTTCCCTGTATTGAACCCAACGCTTCAGCTGAATTTGTGAAAGGGAGCCCTTAAAATAACAAACAAACAAACAAAAAACCCCACCAGAAAACAAACGAAAAACAACCTGATGCAGATAAGTCTGAGAAGGAAAGTTTTTCCATTGAAAACAGCCAAACAAAACCCAAGTACCAAACCTGTTCCTCTCTAAAATGTACTCTTTTTTTTCTCTTTATTGTAAAAAATGGTTACCTTTTCATTCTAAAGACAGTAAGGTAATCGTTGCAACTGAACTAGATTTTATGACATGAACAACTGAGGGCAAATGTGAATTTAGCAGTGGACTTCCCTCACTACAGAGGAAACAGGTTAGTAATACTCATGTACTTTTTCCATTTTGCTTCTTGTGCACGAACTGAAAGCTTCAGAAGACTCAGAAAGCCTTCTTTAAGAGTAGCATCCTCTCAGCTAGAAAATGCTGCATGTGGGAAAGCAATCAGCATACAACTAACTGCAGATGCTTTTCAAAATATAAAATATTATGCAGGGGGCACATATGTACACTCACAGACAAAACCACTAAAACTCCTCTCAAAAAAAGAAGAAAAAGTGACTCATAGAGAAGGAGGCTTTTAAACTAAACTTTATAAAATAGTGATTAAAAAGAAACTAGGCAACCATACTAAATTAATTATTCTTAATATTCAGAGATGAGTAGGAACAATCAGCTCAAATTTTACCTGTATATAACAATTTTTTTTGAGCTTTTAATGTCTAGAATATGTATATGTTGGATTGTATCCATTTTAGTAAATCCTCTTCCACCAGAGAACCTAGTAACTTTACCTATTAACTTAATTAATCGATCAACTAAGACTCATCTGCAATATAGTAGGATGTAACTGTGAAACATCCATGGTAAATTTAAAGTCTGGTAAGAAAGAATAACTTACTATTTTGATTAATAGATTATTTTCTTTTTACAAACATGCAGAAAATTAAAAGCACCTGGAATCTGCAGGATCGCTCTGTACATAAGGCATTCTTAGTACAAGTTCCACCAATGCAAAAAGAATTTATCTTGCACTTTATTTGACAGAGGTGACTAAACTTTCTGGCTGAGGTGACCAGGTTACTCAAACAGTTATCCAGACTTCCATTAGCATGAAACAAAAGAAATGCCTGGCCCCTGAAATCTCTTGGTTTTTTAAAAGGATGGACACCAAAGATTGACTGGACATATATAGTAGATTAGTACACAGAAAGCAGAAACAAATGATTCAACTATTATCTCGAGTAGATACAAACAAAAAATGCTGGATTTATTTAGTTGACAACATGCATCATAAACATTGGAGAGTTACTCAACAAAACAGGCACATAAGGACTATGACAGTGCCACAGAAATTCATGTTTTTTCATAACGAAATGTCTCTATTTTAAAAAATCTGTAAAATACCTTGGGTATTTGGGGTCCTCGATGCACACTACTCCAAAATTTTAGAGTATGCTATTAAAAGACAAAGTAAAAAATAGCAACCTTGTCAGAAGCAGCAGAACAAAAATAAGGAAAAAAAAATCAGGCTTAAGCTCCAAGGAAGAAATCCATAAATGAAAAAAACCCAGAGATTTACTTGCAACTATAGCTTTCACAGTCAGGGACAGGGACAGTCATAGACATCACCCACTCACACAAAATATAAAAGGGAAAAAAAGGTATGTTCAGTACATCACAGCTGTCTTTCATTACCTGTAATTATCCCTGTTCAGACCATGCTAGGAACACAAGATACACAAGGAACAGTAGTTAGCTGCTTGTTACAAGGCAACAATGTAGTACTCTTTCCAGTACATTATGTCCACTTGCAATGAAAATCACCAAGCATCCTACTCACAGGATACAAGGTTTTGCTTTACATTGTGCATGTTCTAATTACATACAAGTTAAATCCAGTAATTTTTTAAAAAATCTATTATTTTTTAAATATGTCTCTTGTTATATTTTATTCAGATGTATCGTTACAATCACATACTTCTTAACAACAGTTGATTAGTTCAGATGCTCTGAATTAATGACGCTAGTCCTCAGTTCCAATACAAAGTATATAAACTTTCTAATACACTTACTGAGATCTGTCCTAGAAAGTGACACTTTTGCCCCCCATACTCCAACTGAAAAGCTGCTTCAAAACCTCACATCTCTTATAATTAAATACCCTTTTAAAATTTCTAGTCAGGTTTTAAGATCATTTTCTATTCATTTGTTCTTGGGTAAAATCTGGTCTAACAGTAAGGAAATACCTTCCTCTTCCACACCATTCATACAGTATAGATTTTTTGGCTCTCAATTTCACTAAGCCAAGCAAAACTGGTCTTACAGTTTCTTCTTACAACCCTGATTCATCATTCTTCCAGTTGTTCTTGTAGCTCTCCTTAGCATCACTTCCAGCCTCAATTCATGTCTCTGGAACACGTGAGATAGAAGTTGTATATAGTATTTCAGATGAGGCCTCATCTAGTCTTTCTACAATAGCACAGATGCTTCCTTATCTACTTAAAAATAACATTTTTAAGATGAATCTCACCAGATGATCAGTCATCTTCTGATACCCTCATAAACCTTCTCATTTCAGTCACACCTGTTTCATAAGATCATTGCTTATATTTGATAATTCTGTTATTCACCTTAAATGCAGGACTTTCTGTTCATCATACTAGTACAGGGCTACAAGCTTCAGCCAATACTGAATTTAAAATTATTTTATCCTCTTTGCTGGATGAAGTCCTAATACTAGTATCTGTAGACTCATGCTATCACACAAGACCAAAGGTGACAATGTTATAAAGTTAAAATTAGGGGAAAAAAGTAATATAATGACAGACTAACATGTCCTTTCCTTAAAATATACTATCATTAAAAGGGTGAGGGAATGAAATATGATCAAATACTCACCTGTTAAATTAAAAAAACTTCATCATCTTGAACGATTTCCAAAACTTAAACCAAATGACCTTACACATCCACTTTCCCTCGCGCTCTTCTTCTATACTATTTGATAGTCCCACTACCATATTCATTATTGAAACAAAATCCCAAAGGCAAGGATTATGGGGAGTCAGACATTTGCAATGCTGGGTTAATCTCTTTTCCCTAACACCAAAGTGCAGCAGTTTTCATCAGACACTATGGATAGGGTAAAAACATATTCAGAGTAGGATGCCAAAAAGCCATCATGCTGAATAAAAAATTTTAAGTCAGCATGTTCAGCAGAAAGTTCCCTGTCATTAGGTAGCAGAAATGCCGAAGAAAACAACCTTAAACCCCACCACTAAAGCAGGCACCTTGGCTTCTTTTGTAAGGGAGATCCTAGCCAGTAGCTTACACAGACACAATTCATAATAATGGATCATTACCATAAACCACAGACTAATTTAAAGACAGACTGGTCTTTTGGGGTTTGCTTCACCCTCAAGAACATAAAACTTACATTTTTCATGCTATCACTGCTGTAGAGCAGAGGAAGATTTGTATGTACCATCACCTCTTTACAAGATACAATCCCAAGACATGTGGTACTTTACATAAAATTCTGACCTACTTAGTGGTTTCAAACTTGGCCTTTCCACTTGTTGAATTACGTTCCAACTCCTGCTGTTGCAACTCAGACATTTTCAATATCAAGAATATTAAAAGAATTAGAAATTGTGTGCAGGATAACTATTTCTTCTCACATTTAAAGTCAATTTTAAAGTTTTTCCACCAGAAACCAAGCAATATTTCTGCTGATGCTGTACACTTTTCAAACTCTGCTTTTTAAAATGAGCTTCTTTGTAGCTTTCCTTGCTATGTCATAGGATTGAAAATACTTTTCTCCTCTTGCTACTTTACACAGTACTAAGCAACAGCCAATATGGTTTCCTTATTGTGTAGATGATTTTATAATTTAGCCATCTGATTTTACTTTGAACTTTCAATTTTCCTGCAATATCGTTCAGTATTGGAGGAGAAAGGATATAGAAATAAAGCAAAGTATTTAGTCATGGTCCTCTTCTCACTTCATCTTTCTTCGAAATTCTTTAAACATTAAATTACTCATAAAACCATTGCATTAAACTATCAGACTCAATTAAAAATATCTTCCCTATTCTCATTTTCTTCAATCCAAATGTTCTCCTTCCTTTACAAAAGAGAAACCGCATGACAAAGAGTGTTATTCTTACATGTCTGATTTATTTCATTCACCTTTTCAAGAGAACTGAGGTAACTGTGACTTTCAGAAGGATTTATTGTTTTGTTTGCACTATTATCCTCCTCGGGAGAGATCAGATTTTGCTGTCTCTCTTCCGCCAAAAGAGAAATAGATGGGCTAGCTAAACTGTTAGATCTTATTTCTGGGTTGTCCATATTCCTTTGTCCACCAGCTGACATTCTGTCTGCAGTAGTATGCCTGCACCAGGTCTCCTTCTTTTCCCAGGCTACTGTATAAACATTTCAATACCACTGGGATCACTGAACAATTGCTTGAAGAGTTCATCAGTTTCAAGGTTCCTTTCATGCTTATATCCAGCCCTGACAGTTCTTTATTTAGATTAAAAATCAGACACCTAAATAGCAGAAGCCTTGCCAACAAGCTTCTGAATCAGCAAAATCTGATCTCTAACACAGTGAAGAGATCTTCCTCTTCCCAGTGTGACTACATCCAAATGAGTTAACTCACCTTTGTGCAATGCACCTGATATACAAAACAAGTATCTGTTCCCTCGGTGAGTGATTCTATGACTGTGGCATGGTCCCATGGTTTTTCATGTGGCAGAGGTTTTCCTTTTTCACTTACACTGTTTGAAAACACTTGTCTGTCTCCTGGAAGTGAGTTAAGAAAATCTTAGCACTTCCACTCATCAACCCACTATACCAAGAACTTCTTTTTAACAAAATAGTTTCCTCTGGAGTACTTTTAGTACTGATATATTACACAACAAGAATATTCTGGAGAGATATTGAATGGTCCTGCTATGAAAGAGTGTGCTATGTTACATACCTGGTTCAGTGGTACTCAATATCAGCACACGTTGTCATTCAGCATCAGTGCAAGGAAAACACTTGCATCTGTGTTTTAAAACGTGCTGCCCCAAATCTCTCTTTGTAACTCCACCTAGTACCTGATTCATCTTTTCATTTTTTCACCTCTCTTCTTGGCAGCTGGGATGAACAGGGACGTGTCCTGTCTCCCACTCCAGAATGCCCCTGCTGTAGCACAAATACAGTAGCTCTACCACTATGGGCACGCTTCATACGCAACATCGACTGTGAAAGGGCACCATGAAATAATCACTCTGTTTTCTCAATTTAGAGAACTAAGTAACAAAGCTGGACTAATGGGAAGGGCAAACAGAAACGCCCTGCTGCCAATTAGACCTGCAGGGCCATTCTACCTCACCAAAATTTCATTGTTTACCACATCTTGCCAGGTGATCACAATTACAAACCAGAGTTGTTCTTTCAAAAGCTTACTTATTTTAGTGTTTTTGCTTTGCTGCTGTAATCACTGCACAAGACTTAAGAAAATAAGATTTATGCAAATGATATTAATATCTCAAAATTCACACCTTTAGCTGGAAGAAAAGTGATGCTAAACAAATCAAAGTAAATAAAAAATGTCATAATAAAATTTCATGTAAGTAGCATATAGAGTCACTTCATAGAATTGATACTTCTCAAGACCAAACAAATGTTGGCCTTTTTCTTCTCCTACTGGAGAGCCAGTAACTTGGAAACAAAATCAAATATTCTCAAATGTGGGACAACACACATATCAAGACTCAAAATTTTAACTTCATTACGTGTAACTTACCATCTTTCAGATGGAAACAATCAGCTACCTATTTCTAGTAACACACAGAGAGCCCGTCAACTCAAGAGGACACAGAAAAAGTTGTGGTGAATGGAGTTAAATCCAGTTGGTGGCCAGTCACAAGTGGTGTTCCCCAGGGCACAGTATTGGGTCCAGTTCTGTTTAACATCTTTATCAATGATCTGCATGAGGGGATTGAGCGCACCCTCAGTAAGTCTACAGACAACACCAGGCTGAACAAGAGTGTTAGATCTGCTTGAGGATAGGAAGGCTCTACAGAGGGATCTGGACAGGCTGGATCAATGGGCCGAGGCCGGTTGTACGAGATTCAGCAAGGCTAAGCGCCAGGTCCTGCACTTGGGTCACAACAACCCCATGTAATGCTACAAGCTTGGGAAAGAGCGGCTGGAAAGCTGGCCAGAGGAAAAGGACCTGGGGGTGCTGGCTGACAGCTGGCTGAATATGAGCCAGCAGTGTGCCCAGGTGGCCAAGAAGGCCAACGGCATCCTGGCCTGTATCAGAAATAGCGTGGCCAGCAGAAGCAGGGAGGTGATTGTTCCCCTGTACTGGGCACTGGTGAGGCTGCACCTCGAGTCCTGTGTTCAGTTTTGGGCCCCTCACTACAGCAAAGACATTGAGTTCCTGGAGCGTGTCCAGAGAAGGGCAACCGAGTTGGTGAGGGGCCTGGAGCACAAGTCTTATGAGGAGCGGCTGAGGTTGCTGGGGCTGTTTAGCCTGGAGAAAAGGAGGCTGAGGGGAGACCTTATAGCTCCCTACAACTACCTGAAAAGAGCTTGTAGTGAGGTGGGTGCTGGTCTCTTCTCCCATGTAACAAGTGATAGGATGAGAGGACACAGCCTCAAGTTGCACCAGGGAAGGTTTAGATTGGATATTAGGAAATACTTCTTCACTGAAGGGGTTACCAAGCATTGGACCAGGCTGCCCAGGGAAGTGGTTGACTCACCATCCCTGGAGGTATTTAGAAGTCGTGTAGATGTGGTGCTTAGGGACGTGGTTTAGTGGTGGACTTGGCAGTGCTAGGCTAACAGTTGGACATGATGATCTTATTTTCCAATCTAAATGATTCTAAAATATATTCTTATGATTATGAAGAATTTAATGGCACCACAAACACTCTATCTGTGAATCTGGTCATTTAAATAGCTATTTATTTATTTTTAATATATGCTAATTCACCCATTAGTTCTCAGGCAGTGAGATGATGCAGGTTGTATTTTCTTTTTGCTATTATTTCAGTTTTAGACAGAGTTTAAAAAGTTTACAACATTACTGTATTACACACTCCCATGAGGTCCCTTCCCAGCCTTCAACTTTCTGCTATTTTTAGCACAGTATTTAAACTTTTCGGGGGGGGGAAAAAAAAGACCGGTGTCCGCATCCCTTTTTTCTTGTTCCCTACACCATTACTGTTCTTTCTGCCTCACTGTTACGTGAGATAATACTCATCTTTCTACCTAGAACAGGAAATCTCTTACTGTTACTCTTTTCTCCACCAGGATCATTAGTCTGATGTTCTCCTAGAATCTCCACTCCCTACTGTTAAAAAAATACTAGAACTTACATCATTCTCTCAAATTCTGTTAGCACTGGATACACAACATTTTGTTATCCCCATTGTTTCTTGACTTTACCTATCCTAATCTTGTGGTTCTGCACTCTGGATGTTACTTCCAAGTCCTTTTTTTCTTTCATTTGTTACTTTGAAGTTCTTATGAGAATCTTTTCAACACTTCAAATATGTTCAGTAACAGTAACAAAACACATTAAATCAGTGTTTTATCAAAACAACGTGGAAAAATCCCATTTCACTTACTGAAAGTCCACCTTGGACAATTTAAAAGCTGCAATTTGATCCAATTGCACCATATAAATGTCAGACAGATTGAGAAACTGTCACCATAATTGGCAAGTTCAATATTAGATTTAAACACAGCAAATCTCAGCTTTTATGATGGTTCATTTATGTGTTATTTGTTGGTTCCTTGGGTGATGCAAAAGAAAATGAAAAACACTGTCATCATTGGAGTAATTTTTAAAGCAAGTATGCATTTTTTCTCATATATAATACTGGGGATATTTATGTGATAGATTAAAAAAAAAATTGTCTGCAAATGGCTTCTCAATACAAGTGCTTTACAATAATGCATCTCCCGCTGACATCTACATTATATAATCCCTTTGTCCAAAATGCTTAAATCATTCTATAGAAGATTAACCTACTATATATTTTAAACTTGAAAATTCAGTATGTCTTTGTCAGCATTTATTATTCAAAAACAAAAGTAAAGCATAGCTCCTTTATAATTTACTATTGCATATAACATTGGAATGAGTGCAATAATGCAGACTTTACTGAAATTTACTTTTTGGGGTCAACGACCAAGATAATGAAAAAATTGTTGCCTTGTCACAAATACCACTAGTGTGGTGCAATGCATTTACTTATTTATTGCATGCTGTAAAGTGATTTGGTAAGAATTTCACTGTGTATTTAGGTTCAATTTCACATTTGTTTCCACCCAGTGGTCTGGCCCAAATACAGGGTTAAGAAATATGCAAGCAAAACCTACATAGCACGTTTGATCTTATAAAAATTCATGAATATTGTTACCACATGCTTTCTTAACACACAAAGAGGAATCTAAATACCATCTGTGCAAGATAGTCTAATTAGGCGATTAGGACCACAGAAGTTCTGCTGGCTCAAGTGTTCAAGCGCCTGCTCCCTTGGCCACGTAAGAAAAAAACGTACGTGAAGAAGAGGAGAAGAGGGACAGCAGCACCCTCCTGCATCCAGTGTAGACAGGAGTTAACTACCCTCACAGAATTTAGTTGTCCAACTCTACCCACGGGAGTTGCATTTTTTTCCCTTGATGTATAATGCCTGGCCCAGCACAAGGCTTGTGAATAAACTTGGCACCAGATGAATCACATTTTAATAAGTTCAAATGATTTTCTGCAGCCGACTGGTATGTAATGGCTGCAGCATACTACAGGGACCAATTTTTCAGGATTTGGCACCAACAATAGAAAACTAAATGATAAAAGCACCTAAGTAGTTCTTAAACAAAATAAATGAGGTATAAACATAAGTGAAGGCTGCAGTGAATATATAAAAAGAGTCTGACTACACACAAAACCAAAGATCCATTTGGAACCACCTAATTTTAGAAATAGAAGTGATAAATCTACAAAGCAATCTTCTATTAAAACAGAGTCACTAACATGCTCCACCATCAATTTAAAACTGTTTCTGTTTCCCACATCATTTTTCTTAATCACGGGATAATTTATGAATGCTAGTAACAACACGCAACCAAAACCCTTAAAGGAAAATCAGATCTTTGTATTTTGAACACGAATTCTGACAAGTTTCAACAGCTTATATCATATTCAACAATTTGACAGAAATTTGTAGAGCTAAGCAATGAACTCGCTCAGAAATACGTATTCTAAACATTTTTTTCTTTTTGTCTCATGAACAGATGGGTTCTATGTTTAACATATTTATTTTTTTTTTTTATTGTTACCATTTCTGTAGTGGGTGCCGATAGTTCACTTTGACTAAAGAAAAATCAAAATGTGAGACTGGTCATGAATCACAATTATGCAACTAGCCTGCTTCTTGACTGAATACATGTGTACATCTTACCTATCACTGGCTAACATTTGTATTCTGAAAACATTTTCCAGTCTGAAGCTAAGTCAGAATAGCTTTGTGGGAGTAGTATATTTTTCTAGACTATGGAAATATTAAATGTAACGGGCATTGCTATCCTGATCTTACAGCTAGGAGAATGCCATACAAAAAGTCAAGTGATATACCAACGTTGTGCAACGGTAGAACCGAGCAGGGAGGGAACGCCAAGTCTCCAGGACCATGCAGTAGCATTGCCAAAACAGGATCAGGTCTTTACTAGTGCCCAGATAAAGCACAAGTACCTTTAAAAGCACTGTTTAATAATAAAGAAGATCAATGTTGTGCAATAATTAAGCTGAAGAAGGAAATGACTCAAGTCAGTAAGTGTTGAGGTATTCAACATGATTACATCACTGAACCTAATTTTGATTTTCAATGTTATCCCTTGTTTAGTCTAGCACTGCTGTGGAGGACCAAAGACTGATTACAAGGAATAATGTTTTAAAGTGATTTGGTAAGATACAGCTGGCTGTCCAGAAGAAAAGCAAATCCCCAAACATAATTTATTTAATTACTTAAGCTAGATTTTAAAGTAGCTCTGAAAAATCAGGACTCTACTAACTTTATTGAAAAGATTTGCTTGATTAAAATTTCAGTAAGTTCACTAAAATCAAAAATATTATTTCAATCAAGTAAATATTCAGTAACTGGCCATGCCAGAACGGACAGTCTTCTCCCAGCATAATGATCTTTGGTTTTCCAGCTGAGCTACATAAATACTGGAGAAACAGAAGACAACAAATACCGTATCCATATTCCATCATGTGAGTAGTTGACACAAAATGTTCCAATTCAGAGCTGTCACTCCTTAGTGACTAATATTCCCTCTCCCATTCCGGACACTCTAATGCCTTCTCAGATACTGGCTTCCGCAATGAACTCACATTGTCAACAGATGTGAGGGTGCTGCTTACTCAGCTTATGAATGGTTGCCAGAAGAGATTTGCTGCTTCAGGCTGCAGTGAATTAATCCCAGTAAAGGCAAGGTTTATTTGCTTCTCCAATAGTCTGAAATAAATATTGATGGCACAATTCTGAGCAAGGCTAAGGACAGCTGAGAACTGGAGATAGCCTTGGAAAAGCCAAAGCTTTGCTGGAATGCTCTTTCAAGTCCACACTACCTATAGGGTATTCACCTCAAATTCCACTTACCCTTTACAGGATACTGCTGTTTGCTCTCCAAATGTTTACACAGAGGAAATTGTTAGTAACAGTGTATATATACATTTAAAGTCAAGGACACAAAACTAGTCAGTGAGGGGTAATAAAATCAAAGTGCAAGCTATGGAACCTTTTTCCCAAAGCTCTAAACTAGAAGGAAGACAACTTTTTTCAGCAGAAATTCTTTCAAGATGACAGCTATTCTTAGAAATTCAACTTCTGCATGGTTGATTTTTTTTTAATTTTTATGATCATAAAGTAAGATCTAAAATAACATAGGCAGACCTACTTTGCTTCCATTTTCAATACCTCACTTAGAAGAAATGTCTTGCTCTTTATTGGGGAAGTGAAGCTTTCCTTGCTGTTCTGAAAGCCAACTCAATACTACAGATCAAGGTGGTACTAAACTAGATTTTTTCCCTTTACCTGCCTGGTGAGTCAAAGAACTGCTACAAACCGGGCACTTGCTACACTGCTTCCCCCTCTATCTTTTGCCTACCATATTACATATGTTAAAATACCTTACTTATCTACACCACAACAAAATTCTAACAGCTATTTGAAAAAGCCAGCGCAGCAATACTTTTTTTTTGGGGAACCTAGTATGACTTAATTATTTTAAATATGATTTTAGTTGGACAGCCAGACTCAGCGACACAGGAAAGAAGTATCAAGAACTTATTACAAACTCTATGTATTCTAATTGCAAATGCTCAAAAATAACACATGTATTAAGGAAGCTGCAAACTGATTTTTCAAATCCTAAGTAGTGCACATGAGAAGGAAATTCTCTCCAGCAACATTATGCCTCTTATGCTGATAAAAGCATTACTGCCAGTGGGTGCATTCAAGTGCTAAATTGTAAGGTAGGCAACACAAAAGTTTGTCTGCTTTGGGTTCAGCAGAGAAAGAAATAAATACGGGAATTTCTACACTCAACTTTTATTTTCTTTATGAAGCATGGATTTTCTACACCCATGTGACACAGTTCCTACACAAAGTATGTATTTGTATAATATTTAACAGTGCAATATACAATTTTTACAATATTATGAGTTCCAGAAAATTTTCAACCTCCTCAGTATTTTTTTTTTTTTGTCCAGCATTGACCTGCATTTTTAGCTTTTCAATGGACATTTATAAAAATTAAAATCAATGAGGAAAAACCCCTGAAGGACACTCTGAGAGCTTACATGTGGGAAGAAATGGAAATCTGAGTTCTGTCTGCAACATAATTGAATGGCAAATAATAATCTTCAGTGGTGCAGATACAAAAATAATGTCATGTTTACTGGTATAACGAAGTATTATTAGTTTAAGCCAGTAGTTTCTGGACTTTATGTTAAAAAAAAATAAAAATCTTAACTGGTGTTGAAATATCCACTAACTGAAACCAGCAGATCATTCAGAAACCTCCTGGAAGTCATTATTTTTAACTCCTAAAGTTTCTACAGAATACTCCAAAGGTGAGCTGGAACCTAACTGTTTCTTCTTCCTGATTCTGCCAAGCATGCTCTTCAGCTGACACTTTTGCCCTTACACTCATCCTCACTGAACTGCTGATTACAATCTCTGCCAGTTTGGGTTTCCTGATATTTACAACTTCGTATTATTATTTTCTCAGAAATACAGTATCAAAAAAGCTCTCAGGCTAGATAAATTAACTATTTACAACTGGAAAGAATCTGCTAGATTCTACTTCCTCCACCAACGCTGTTTGTTAAAGAGTCCCACATGCATGACTTTGTCACAGTGGGCCTTGGCAGGGTCTAACAGCAATGTCGTATGTTGGTACTCAAGCCCTGCAGCAGGAGCAGCAAGAGAGAGCAAGGTTTGCTTCATTCTGTTACTGGTACAAGCACACACAGAAGATACAGACACAAGAAGATGGCTGCAGAATGGCACACACCAGAGCTGGGTTATTTACCACAGCCACAGATTTGAGTGAAGGACACAGGAGCAAAACACTGCCCCCTTCTTTTCCGTTTTCCCAAAGGCAAATTTTTATGAGAAAGAAGAGTTAGACTTAATTTATCAAGCATTCACTAGAAAAAGCCAGAGGAAAATAAATTCATGAGCAACAACAGAAGCATGGGAGAATTTCAGCACTTCTCCCTGCAGATGGTCTCTACTAAGTCATCAGTTCCTTAGTTTTAATAACGTACCCCATCTCTTTTTAATCGTGTTTCTAAAATACCCCTTTTAAACTTTCTTTTAAAAGAAGCTACTACATTTACTGCAGTAGCTGACAATTTTTTATTGAGGTTCCTGAGATTCTGCACCCTTGGGAAAACTGGTGCATGCAGTGGAGCCAGCAGGCTATCTAAGTAATGAAACAGAGCCCAAGGCAACAGAGGGTCTAAAAGGCTCAAAGGCTGTGTAAAGCCACTTTAGTTTGACTCCAGGCTATATTCTTCATGTCCCTTTTTGAACTCTCTTGAATATTTTTTAAAAAGCCACATACTGTAATTTTCTTTGCTGTTTCTCCATTAGCCTCTGCAGCAAAAATATCTCTACCTATAAAACACAAGAACACAAAATATTTCCTTGGAGGACTAGGCTCAAGGTCTGTTTTGCCCAGTACTACATGCCCATTAGTGGTGAGTTGCAGATTCTTAAGTAACAGGTTTAATGAAGTTATTGTTTTCCTTATACAGAGTTCAGCTTCTAGCAGGCAGAAACTGTGTTTGAAAGCATTTGCGCCTTAACTTAAATATTTAGTAGCCATTGACAGAGCTATTCCTCCTAGTTACTTATTTCCTTTAGGAAATAGCTTGTACTACTATATTGCACCAATGAAGACATTTCATCATGCCAGAAAGAAAAAAACAGGCTGAGATTTTCCAATTCAGTAAGTTGGCAATTTTCTTCAGAGTTCCTCCAGAACAATACCTCAATTAAGCAAAATGATGCATCATTCTCCATTTAATGGGAGTGAGAGAATAGACACAAAAATAATTTTCTGACAGTTGTCTCAGAAACTATGTAAATCTTTAAAAATTACATTCTAGTTAGGATAACTAAAAAGGAGTAATGGAATTTTTCTGGACTGTCACATGCAGGTAGTCAAAACACAAGAAAAGCTTAGAAAATGTATCTTCCATGCCCCTATGGGATTCTTAGGTCTTTTGCTCCTGATAATAACTGCTTAATCTGGCCAGATGAACAAAATCTTACTTTCCAAAGCATTTCCAGTAGGAAAAATGCGCAAGCTCCTCCTTGAATAGAGCTTTTTAAAATCATTATCATGGTTGTTATTACAATGAAAAAGAATCTTCTCAATTTACCTGGAAGTAGTCAGTTAATAAATCATTCATCGCAGGGCTTTGCAACAACCATTTCATATACTAAAATTTTAGGTTTTATGAGGCAATCACTACCATAGGGGAGGATGGGCAAACAGTGAAGAAAAGAGAAAGGTTCTTCATCATAGTTCTATGGCTGTCCTCTCCCACTTTATTTAAAAACAAACATACAAAGAAATGGAAGAACACCCAGAGAGGAACAAAACAGATAAATAACCAAATGAAACTAGCTGAGCTAACAAGGGCAATGGTCTAATATTTCACACAGCAGAATCATTCAAGATACTCCTAGTGGTCTTCCAAAAGAGAGAAAGGAACCAAATTTTAGCAAAAGTTACTGTCCAGCACAGAAAAGTGAAAATCGACTAACTGATAGAAATGTGAATCTTAATTGAAGATGTGTCATCCAAATTTCATACACTTACTGGCTGTTTTAACTGCCAGTATGACTGGAAGGGCTGCGGGCTACCAAGAAACCTCTAACATCTCATGGTAGCCTAGAATTTTGACTACTAGAGGTGACAGAATTGCTACAGCTAAAACCGCTCCATATTAATTCCCTCAGCTCGAGCTGGTTCTGAATACTAATTGGGACTATTCTATCAATGACAGGTCTTTTTTTCCTGCTTTCTTGTAGTTAAGTTATATTCATTTTCCTATTACTTTTCCACCAACAATACAACTGTTTCTACCCTGAGCTCCTTTCTGATGTAGATGACTAGCAGTCTAAAAAACAACTGAATGTGCTTTGCAGATATTCCCTTAGAACAGCTATAATTAATTTTAAAACATCACTTTGACAATTTGGACAAATCCTGAAGTGCATTCTTTAGGAAGCACTAGATAATCTGAAAGAAAGAAACAAAACCCTTCCCAGACCTTCTCAGGATTTAACCTTCCTAGAACCTTGCTTTTGCTTTTCAAATTTATTGCGAGCAAGAGAGAAAGGAGGACAGTTCATCGGCTGCCTTCCTGGACACATGAGGAGTTATTTAAGTGCTTTATCAAGATTTTGGGAAAGACATCTCTTTCAAAACTAAGTTCCCACCACTTCCTTTGTGGTTCAACTCAAACAGTGGGCAATGGCATTAATTAAAACCAGCCGGCCAGATTTAGAGTATGCACTCTGTTTGTTGTTTCAAATTGTTGAATATCAATTACCTTATTATTTCGTGATTAGCATGAAACATATGCATCTATGTCTTGTGGCTTTTGGCAGTGATTTAAAAAAAATCCGGCAACTTTGCATACGGCTGTAAACCAGCATGTTTCCAGGCATTTTTAGCGCTGACTAGAGCCATTCTCAATCTGCTCACCAGCATGAAGTTAATTAGCAGAGGCATAAAGCTTATGGCTGGGTGCAGAAATCAGCAATGGAGCAAAATTATCCTTTTTTTGGCTTCAGCCAGTAACTGCCACTGTGTCTACATGATTTTTTTTTTAAATCCTTTCACTGTTAAGTATCGGTTTAAGCTTTAACTTTGCATCTTATCCAATTTTCTAAATCCTTCAATGAATGCAAATTGATGAACATATGAAAACCGAAAAGACTAATTATGTAGAGCTTGGGGAGATACTATAACATACTAATTTACAGAAAATCCAGTTTCAGACACAGCCTTGGGATTGTTTTATCAACAGCCTGTTTTTGACCAGAGTGAAACTGGCCATTTTATTCCCAGAATGCCAAACCAATCTTGTGCTGCAATGCATAAAGACTTTAAAGGAATATCCACGTAAGAGGGAATCTCCCTGAACAATTCACAAGACTCCTGCGTCATTACAGTCCACACACGGGAGAAAAAAAAAAGAAAAAAAAAAATACTATCTTGGACATGTGGATTTCCTCAAGGCCTTGTCTCTTTTTCTTATGTAACAAGATCACAGTGAAAGCAGAGAAATACGATGAAAAAGAAGTAGATAGAAAAACCTCTCTACCCATCTCCCTAGAAGTAGATTTCATTCCTTATATATTAGATCAGGGTTTTATTAGGGAAGACGACAAAAAAAATAATCAAAAAAAAAAAAGCAATCTAGGAATAGATGAAATTCAACCTCCTTTACTTTTCTTCACTTTGCAAACTAAGGATGAATTTAGTTGTCTAGATCATCTTAGAATAAAATCATAGAATCATTTAGATTGGAAAAGACCTATAAGATCATCATGTCCAACTGTTAGCCTAGCACTGCCAAGTCCACCACTAAACCACGTCCCTAAGCACCACATCTACACGACTTCTAAATACCTCCAGGGATGGTGA
>NW_010972664.1:3779476-3779690 GCF_000737465.1 Haliaeetus leucocephalus
AACTCGGTTGCCCTTCTCTGGACACGCTCCAGGAACTCAATGTCTTTGCTGTAGTGAGGGGCCCAAAACTGAACACAGGACTCGAGGTGCAGCCTCACCAGTGCCCAGTACAGGGGAACAATCACCTCCCTGCTTCTGCTGGCCACGCTATTTCTGATACAGGCCAGGATGCCGTTGGCCTTCTTGGCCACCTGGGCCCACTGCCGGCTCCTAT
>NW_010972664.1:3779700-3780794 GCF_000737465.1 Haliaeetus leucocephalus
CCCCCCCCGGTTCTTTTCCCTCTGGCCACCTTCCCAGCCGCTCTTTCCCAAGCTTGTAGCATTACATGGGGTTGTTGTGACCCAAGTGCAGGACCTGGCGCTTAGCCTTGCTGAATCTCGTACAACCGGCCTCGGCCCATTGATCCAGCCTGTCCAGATCCCTCTGTAGAGCCTTCCTATCCTCAAGCAGATCTAACACTCTTGTTCAGCCTGGTGTTGTCTGTAGACTTACTGAGGGTGCGCTCAATCCCCTCATGCAGATCATTGATAAAGATGTTAAACAGAACTGGACCCAATACTGTGCCCTGGGGAACACCACTTGTGACTGGCCACCAACTGGATTTAACTCCATTCACCACAACTTTTTGGGCCCAGCCATCCAGCTATTTTTTTACCCAGAAAAGAGTACGCCCGTCCAAGACATGAGCAGACAGTTTCTCCTGGAGAATGCGGTAGGAAACAGTATCACAAGCTTTACTGAAGTCTACACAGACAACATCCAGAGCCTTTCCCTCATCCGCTAAGTGGGTCATCTTGTCATAGGAGATCAGGTTAGTCAAGCCAGACCTGCCTTTCATAAACCCATTCTGACTGGGCCCAATCACCTGGTTGTCCTCTATGTGCTGTGTGATGGCACTCAAGATGATCTGCTCCATAACCTTCCCCAGCACAGAGGTCAGACTGACAGGCCTGTAGTTCCCTGGATCCTCCTTCTGGCCCTTTTTTGTAGATGGCCGTCACATTTACTAACTTCCAGTCAACTGGGACCTCCCCAATTAGCCAGGACTGCTGACAAATGATGGAAAGTGGCTTGGTGAGCACTTCCACCATCTCCCTCAGTACCCTTGGATGGATCCCACCCAGCCCCATAGACTTGTGTGTGTCTAAGTGGTGTAACAGGTGACTAACCATTTCCCCTCGGATTATGGTGGCTTCATTCTGTTCTTCATCCCTGTCTTCCAGCTCAGAGGGCTGGATACCCCAAGAACTACTGGTCTTACTTTAAAGACTGAGGCAAAGAAGGCATTAAGTACCTCAGTCTTTTCCTCAGCCTTTGTCACTATGCTTCCTCCTGCATCCAATAAAGGATGGAG
>NW_010972664.1:3781187-3857317 GCF_000737465.1 Haliaeetus leucocephalus
TGAACAGGCCAAAGTCTGTCCTGCAGAAGTCCAAGGTAGCAGTTCTGCTGACCCCCATCCTTCTCCCAAGAATTGAAAACTCTCTAATTTCATGATCTCTATGTCCAAGACAGCCTCCAACCATCAGATCACCCAGAAGTCCTTCTCTGTTCACAAACAACAGATCCAGCAGGGTGCCATCCCTAGTTGGCTCACTCCCCAGCTGTGTTGGGATATTATCTTCCATGCACTCCAAGAACCTTGTAGACTGTTTCCTCTCTGCTATACTGTATTTCCAGCAGACATCTGTTAAGTTGAAGTCCCCCACGAGAACAAAGGCTAGCAATTGTGAGACTTTTCCCAGCTGCTCACAGAATATTTCATCTGCCTCTTCATCCTGGTTGGGTGGTCTATAACAGACTCCCACCATGATATCTACCTTGTTGGCCTTCCCCCCAGTTCTCACCCATAAACACTCAACCCTATCATCACATCATTAAGATCTAGACAATCAAAACACTGCCTAACATGCAGGACTACCACACATCCTCTCCTTCCTTGCCTATCCCTTCTGAAGAGTTTATAGCCATCCATAGCAGCACTCCAGTTGTGTAAGTCATCCCACCATATTTCTGTGATGGCAACTATATCACAGTTTTCCTGCTGCAAAATGGCTTCCAACTCCTCCTGTTTGTTGCCCATGTTGTGTGCATTGGTGTAGATGTACTTCAGTTGGGCCACCTTTTTGGGGGGAGAAGCCCTAATTCCTATGTGACTGTTCTCAGGTGCTTCTGTGGTCTCTAACACATCAACAACCCTTGCATCTTTGCTGCCACGTGCATCTCCATCCCCCACTTCCACTGAGACAGCAGACCAAAGGACCTCGCTAGCACACGGTCCCTCAAACATTGGCTTGTCACTCCCAGGCTTATCTCTAGCAAGCCTGGTTTTATCCCTTTCCCCCTTCAAATCTAGTGTAAAGCTCTTTCAACACGCCCTGCTAACTCCTGCACAAAGATCCTTTTCCTGCTTTGAAACAGGTGTACCCCATCTTCTGACAGCAGGCCTGGTGTCATGTAAATCGACCCATGATGAAAAAAAACAAAATTCTGCCGGTGACACCAGGCTTGGAGCCAGGTGTTGATCTGCTGGGTCTTCCCATTTCTTCCCTCATCATTCCCTGCAACTGGAAGGATAGAAGAGAACTCTACTTGTGCTCCTGATCCCTTAACCAGTCATCCCAAGGCCCTGAAGTCTCTCTTGATTGCCCTCGGACTTCTTTTTGCAACTTCATCATTGCCTATCTGAAAAATCTATAATAGATAATAATCTGAGGGCCATTCCACTGTAGGAAGCTTTCTCTTCACATCTTTAACCTGGGCCCCAGGGAGGCAGCAGATTTCCCTAACAAGTGGGTCCAGTCTGCCTATTGGGCCTTCTGTTCCCTTTAGAAGGGAGTCTCCTATGACAGTGACCTGTCTTTTTTCTTCATGGAAGCAGTTCTGATGCAGGGCATAGGCCAACTTAACCTCAGTGACACCTCCAAGCTAGATGAACAAAAGTCCTTGTTGCTGTTTGGTTCCACCTGCAGAGCCTCATACCTATTACACAAGGGCACCTGGGAAGGTGGGGTAGCCACAGAGGAGATGCACCTGCTGCATCGGACAGGAACTTGTTGCCATTACCCCCTATTCCTTAAGTCACTGTGTTCAGCCAGGCAGAGAGGGGACAGGGAATCTTCCATATCATGCATACTGCCTGCCTGTTGGGCCTATCTCAGGGAGGGTAGGGTGCAATTCCAGTAGTCTTATCTCTCTCGTGCACTCCCTAATACTCCTCAATCTACTCACCTCCTCCCAGAGCTCTGTCACTAAGCAGAGAAGTTCCTCTAACTGGGCGTACCTCCCACAGCTGTGGTCACTCCTGCCATCCAGTACTGGCATAGAGTAGGGCACAGCCTGCAGCCTGGCACCTGGGTGGCAGCATGTTCCCACTAGAGCTCTGTCTGGGAAGCTGTGTCAGTGGTGGTGGGTGCAGAAGTTAAAGAGGCCATGGCTTTCTACCAGGTGGATACCATTGCTCCCTGGTTGAGCTGGCAGAGCTTCAGTTGCCTTGGCAACTTTCCACAGTAAACTCAGTGACTTTCCACAGTAAAAGGACTGCTTAGCTACATAAGAAGGTATTTGTTAACCCTGCTATGCCTCAAACCATGTGCATACATTAGTTTTTCAGTGTCAATATGTCTGCTTTTGAAATTACTCCCAAACATCCCTGTTTATTTTAGTTTGCATCACGTAGCAGTCCTGCAGTGTGTGACCTGGATTCCCTTCAGATGAAGTTAAGACAGAAGACAGGGTCCTGGAAAGGAGCTAAAGTCATTCAGGCCAAGCATCTTGACCAGAACTACTTTAAGGTAAAAGCTCTAAAGCCCCTAAACAGCTGATGTTGCAGCCTTACCACAAACCTTTTCACTCTACTCGTATTGCACTGTAGTATTTGTCAACATCAATAAAATCACAGTCTTGCTAAGTGTCCTTTAGCTTATGTTGGCAGAGTTTAACCAAAGACAGTTTAATCCCATATCCTGTGAAGTTGTCAGATATCAAGGAA
Source organism: Haliaeetus leucocephalus (assembly GCF_000737465.1). Classification (NCBI taxonomy): domain Eukaryota; kingdom Metazoa; phylum Chordata; class Aves; order Accipitriformes; family Accipitridae; genus Haliaeetus; species Haliaeetus leucocephalus. The sequence goes on from NW_010972664.1 coordinate 3,783,777, forward strand.
ACAGCATCAGCTAGGTGCAAGAGGACATATGGGAGGATGGAGTAACAGTGGTTCAGATGCTAATGACAGGAGGAGGCTTGGGATACTCCAAGTCAGCCCCTTCTTTTTCTTCTTAAGTTGAAGCGAAGAAATATAATGGGTCTTTTTTGGAAACTGCTATTGTCTCTTCTGACACCGACTTAAGTTTCTATTCAAAGTACTTCTTTAGGAAGTGTCATGAGCTTAACACATTACCAACCCCCCCCCCCCAAACACTCCCCCCCTTTTTCTGATTGTTTTCCCCCTCAAAACAATTCTCCAGAAGAGCATCCACAGTCTTTGAAACGTTGATTCCAAATGACACAGCGTGCAAAATACCGGAAGTCAGGAGATGTGAGCTGCAGCCCCAAACTCCCAAAGCAAAATCAATTCAGCATGTTGCCAGCTCTAGCATCAAACACAACCGGTGCACTTAAAAGTACAAAACAGGACATACTAGATGCAAGTTTAGACAGAACCACCAGGTATTTCAAAACTTCATAATTATAGCATTCTATCATGTCAAATTCACATTAAAACTTAATCAGAACATTAACATTTTGATAGATAAATACAAAAGATGGATTTTTATAATGAGCACATCAATCAAATATTAATGTCTGATCTTAGCTTTTCATTTTCTCTACTTTGAAGAAGATTTAAAGACACAGTCAAGATATCATAAGCGAAGAAAACCCCAAAACGCCACCCACAAGTGCAAATTCAAGCAGTTCTATAAAACATGGACGTTTCCAAAACGATAAAAAAAAGTCACCAATACAGCAGATGAACACTGAAGACTAGAGAAGGCAAAAGGAATCAGAGTTTAGAGTTACAAGCTGTATTAAAATTCATTATTTTTACTGTGTCTTTTGGGGACAAAAAAATACTTATCTCTGAGAAACTTTTGCAAAGAAATACAAAGAATTCTTTCTTGTACTGAACATTCAAACAAGAGATCATGAAAGACTCCTGGATTTGGGGACAAGATGAACAGAGAGAGGAAGATGCTGCATTTTTCTGTATTCAAATTAACATGAGGAGAATTTGGAAGATGCAAAAATTCATTAAAGAGCAAAAGGACATCCCTGAAATGATAACTTCGGGATCCAGTGAAACTTTGGGTTCTAGTGAAAAGAAAACACCTTGATATTGATAATTTTTCTGGAGGTAGAGATTAAAAAAATATTCAAGTATACTCAAGACAATTAAAAAAAAATACTCAAGTCAATAAATAGTAAGAAAACACACAATACTTACATCTATAATTATAGTTACCAATTCCAGCAGTAATATTTTTGTCTATAAATCTGATGGGAATGCAAAAATAAACACAATTTGAGTTCTATACAAATACAGCAAGAAGTACTTTATAAGTACATCTATAGTACAAACAAGCATGAACTTTATTGATCATAGAAAAATTACATTTCAGGCTGCAGCCATTTCTAATCAGCATATGTGTTTTTCTTAAAGATAGCTTTTTCATTATTTATTTTCCTATCATATCACACAATCATTTCACAGTGGACTAGCAAAAGGAAGGATTTAAGCTGTTAACTGCTAAGGTGAAAAGTTTTTGTATTAAATTCTCAGCACTCTCAGGAACAGTTTTCTGTATCCCAACTATATTGTCAACTAAAAAGTTAGAGGGTAGTTGATTTTACTAGATAGTCACTAGTTTGCAGCAACCATTTTACACTGATTAAGGGACTGCCATTTTAAAGCTATTTTTACATATATTTAAATTCTACAGGAAGACAATTTAAAATGAGGTAGTGGAAAGCATGGAAGAATTTTAAAAAGAGGAACAATACTCTGCCATTCTGTGTTGGCTTTGCTCCATTAATTGGCTGAATTATGCAGGATTGCTCAGAAGATTAATTGAGGCTAATGAACTGAGGTCCTCCCAAGGGCAGGAAAGGCCTTACTCGCCAAGTCTTGTCACAGGGGTTTGTTTCAAAGAAGCTGCAGTATACGAACAACCACAAGTTAGGAACAGTAAATTGTCACAAAGTGAGAGAACTACTGAACTCATGTATCCCTATTCCTTACCTCTACACCCTTTTCCAAGCCTAAAATAAAAACTGGCAAAAGAAAAGAACCCAAACCAAACCCGAACATCTCGCTCTAAAGTTAGTCTTAGCCTTTTAGTCATCTGCCAACTGAAGCTCACGACCTGTTTTGACAAAAAAAAAAGTCCTTGGATTATATATTAAATACAGGCAGGGGTCCCGAGCAGTAAGTGGCTTCGTGGCTGTGAGGACCATGGTGGGGACATATGCCACTGGCCTCTCCAGAGCTGAGAGCCAGATTTTCCAAAGGCTCTCATTACCCCCTCAGACTGAGGCCAAACTCAGCTTGTCTGAAGTTCTGGTAATCAATTAGCTGAGGTCCAGGCCAGCCCAGGAAGGGAGTCATTTAAAGGGAAGCGTGGGGAGCACGTAGGAAAAAGCTATCTCTTGCACTAGAGGAGCTTTTCATGTGCATGTGCCTTGAGCATTGTTCTGCCACTGAAGAGCCACATTAATCAATGTTCAGGATGGCTTTAAATACAGAAGTACAGAGCTGACTATTCATTGGTGATTTATTACCAGGCCCAACACGCAGTCGACACGAAACAAGTTGGTGCTTTGGAAGCTGCCACCAACAGACAGAAGAAGGGGGATGTGGCAGTGGGTGTACAGAGGCACAGTCAAACCAGCTCCATTTAACTGCCACACGAGGGAAATGCGATGTTGGCAATCACCTCAGCAAACGTCCACAAAGCACCCCAAGGGACTGAATGCCTCATTTTGATTAGAATTGTATAATTGCTGAACTCCAGAAAATTAAAGCTCACACAGTCATGAATACTGCCATTATATATACATAATGTCCTAAATGTCATTTAGAAGTGCCTGGAACTGAGGTTATAAATTAAGATATCTACACGTCCCTCAGAAGGCTATGGAAGTTTTAAAGCTGCGTGTCCTTAACCAGAGAAAAATAAAACCGATTTTCCATGTTCCTATAGTTGTAGAATTCTTGAGTAAGTCCTTTTAACTTAACCCAGAGATGGAAGTTTAAAAAGATTCTTTCATTTTTGATGACTAGGGAATTTCTATTTAAAACTTTAACCAAAATTATCTCTGACATCACCTCTTCACTGTTTACATGCTTATGTCACAGAGTACATAAGACAATGCAGTATCTTCTCAACAAGTCAAGTCCTCTTAAATATTACTCAAGAAGAGAGGAAAGACAAAAAGCTCTCTGACTAAAAAAATACACATATGTAAAATATTTCTTATTTTTCCTCATGACAAATGCTAGAAAAAAACAATTGCACTTCTCTATTATTATAGGGCAGTTAATATTTAAAATTTATCTTGAGACGTACAGATTATTTTTAAATTAAAAAATACTACTATACGACACCTTACGTTTAGGGGCTTTTTTGCATATGATACAAATTACTGTAATGTGAACAAAAAGAACAGAAATTACATGGTAGAATTCTTAACACGCATGCATTGCACAAAGAAGAAACAGTAAGAAATTGTTTCAGGAAGAAAAAGGAAATCACTGCAACTCAAAATACAGAGACCATGATAACAGCCCGAGGTCACAATTTTAAAAGAGTACCCAATAAGCCCTGACACCAGCCCAAAATACGTATGTTGCAGTGCCATCTGTGCAACGTATGTAAATGTAAATGTTTTTTGTGATCTGTCTGAAAACTTGAAGGAAATATAACCACAGCCTGTGGACAATTACACTTTCTCTGCTATTTCTAGGAAATTTAGATTTGTTATCTCCATTCAAAGAGTCAGTCTTCATGTCTGCCTGAGTAACCTGTTATTTTGCTTAAAAGAATAAAACCCCTCTGATAATTCTGCTTTAAATACAACACATACATAGAGTTTTCAGTGCCTTCGTTGGCTGTTGAAAGAACACTGCAAAACCATATGTAGCATTTGGCTGTACAGCATTAAACCTATTAATATTACACTGACTGGATTTGTCTCAGTGTCTACTGGGTGTCCTTAGAATAAAATTAAAACTCAAAAAGTACTCTTCTTCCCAAATCCATCATCATCTGAGCCAATATTTTCAGCCAAGTAAAGTGCTTTGAGTTTCTGGGCTTGATCCTCACAATACCTTTATTTTCACAAAGCTTTATGGGAACACTTTATTATATAATCTAAACAAATATGTCTTAGAAAAATCTGAAAAATTCCTAAAGCAACAGCTTCAAATTTCAAAGCCTAAAGAAACATTTCTAATCCATGCATTCTCATCTAAAAATTCTCTTTAAAATTAAAAATATTAAAAAAAAAAAGAACGAACTTCCCTATGGTTTTCATTTCTAAGTTTCACTTGCAAAAATATGCAAGTACACGCAAGTACACATAAACACAATACATAGATTTTTTTTTTTTCATTGCACTGCAAGCCTATTAAATGGGACTGCTACAATTACAACATTAATCTGAACACTAGGTTTCAGTGTCATATTGTACTTCAATTGACCTGAGGGTTTAAAATATTCCCCAAAGAAGAGACATTGCTCAGAATTACAAAGACAAAGCAATTTAAAGTTTAAGGCATTCCCAAACTCAATATAAGAAAGTGAAAAAGTACTCTTAGAATTTGGTTACAAATAATCGCATTACACATTTATTAGTAAATCTTAATATATACACACAAATACATATATGATTTTAAATACCTTAACCTACTTGACAGGGGAAGCATAAAACAAGGTATAGTGAATAAAAAATAATAATAATAAACATGAGTTATAGAAACTAGAAAAATTTACCTCCCTGAGGAACAGCAAATTTAGGTCTTATAAAGCCCTGGAAAAAAGCAGGACTGTAATCATTATATTTGCAAATGATGTGGAATCAAGGAGAGTAAAAGCATTGAAGAAAGGAAGCAGAGAGGCATCATGTTTAAAGAAATATATGAGCAAAATCAGGCACGTGGGTGGAATATATTCTGTACTGAGGTTAAAAAAAATGTATTCACTTTAACTATGAACTATAGGGGGAAAACTGGAACAAGCCTGGAAAACATTCAACATATTCACAAGAAAAACTCACATGAAGAAGATTGGTGATTCCAGGAGGATTACAGGCTTATTAGTAAAATTATAATGTACTGTATATGAGGATTCATTAACTACAATAGTATTTACTTGGTTCAAACGGAAACTGAAAAGGACACATCTCAGATCTCTAATATAACTGAATATATAAATCAGAATTATAATGAGACAAAATGCAGATAGTATTATTTGGGTCAATTTGCAGTTGATGCAAATCTGGATAGAGTTATTCACTATGGTATTTATTTAAATACTCTACTTTGTTGAATGATAGCAACACAAATTAGAAGGGAAGAAAACCAGAGCAAGTCTGAGGCCTATCATGTATAAAATACATAGACTTTGAAATCAGCCATAAAACATTTATTAGTTACTCCAGTGACAACAGCTGGTGGGTGAGGGAGGGGAAAGCAAGAATGAGAAGTATTATAAAGAGCCAAGAATCCAAAATTGAGCTAGCTATGGAACAATTTAAAAACATGTATCATTTTCAAAAACAGATTACAGGATGAAATGGGACAACAGAGGATAAAATTTATTAAATCTCTCGTAATGCTTAGAAATCAAAGCTCCAGCCACAGGAAATCAAGCTAATTCAATCTAAGTTCTTCAAATAAAAAGATGTTTACCTCACTTAACTAGCTAAGTTAGTCTTCTAGCCTTAGCTGGTTGCATCACTCCCTGTTGAAATTAAGGGAGCAGGAGAGGCAACTCAAGGCTAAAACTTCGGATGCACATGCTGTTTACTGATTTACTATAGGAAGTGTCTAGAAAAGTAGTATTCACTAGATATCATTCAGTTGGCCACAGATGATACATAGCTCCTACTAACTCTACAGAGGCTAGCGTTTTGTCTCACAGTTACATCACAGGTTTTGATGGTGATTAATAAATTCAGGTAAATTAATTTTTCTAACTACTAGGCCACAACCTAGAATGCAACTGGTAAACACTGTGTACCCACACAAATATGCCCTGTGTTTGCCCACTGAAGTAAATCCTAAACTTAAGGGTCCACAATTACAATTGCAACAGTAGTACACGCTGAGGTGCTCCTTGGCCTCCATTGAGTCTACTGAGAAAAGTATTTGTTATAATGACCATTTTTTTGTAATGCAGATGAGGAAGTGTCCAAATCAAAGAACTCTTGTCACTCAAGCAACAGGATTTCTGTGAAAACACTAAGTTTGAGTACTATCACTATGACTCCAACTTAAAATGAAAACCTAGGGGTTAAAGGCCCAAGATTCTCCAAGCTGAAGTTCTCAAAAGACCTCCTCTAAATTTGAGAGGTAAAATTCATGATTGTCACAATGTACATTTCCACTAGAATAGCTGTATCATGCCAGCATCAGAAGGAAAAACAGTACCAAACCATGTAGACTCAGATTTTTTTTCAGAAAAAAATAGTTAAGATATAATCTGTCATCCAGTGAGGTAAAGTATTGCAATGTCTGCTATTTTTTTCTTATTTACAGCTAGACGCACATCAATGTTTTAGAGATACTTGGAAGGTGACAAAACAATGTTAATAAAACTCTAAAATACCCTTCATTGGAGAGCTGTTGAAGAAGCAGTTTATATTTAAAAATTAGAATCTCAGTATGCTATGAAACAAAAATTATGTTTTAATCCCCAAAGTATCAGTTACACAATTATGTCTCCCAAGAATATTTTTCTTGAATAATCTTATTGAAATGCAAAAACAACCTTCTCCGATGACATTTTCTAAAGAACTGCTAAAAAAAACACCAACAACCCTGACAGTGAACTTTTTACCTTAATGTTTGAGATACACAAATATATTCATTACAAAAGGTAGTTTCAAAAATTCTCAATATAAATTAGTTATAATTCCTAAATGGGATTAAGTATGTATTTCAATTTAAACTCCTTTAATTTAATCCTGCCTCTTGATACTATAAATCCCATGCATTTGTGGAGTTGTCTGGTTAACAGGGTTGATGCCCTAGAGGAATCTTTGAAGACATGCGACCTATTGTTACTGAACGATACAAAAGATCTCTTCCAAACCTTATAAATCTCCAAGTAAGCTGTTCTTTAAAAATGAAATTGAACCATCCATACACTTAGACCATGCTTGATAAGAAGTTTCATGTGTCAATTAATATTCTCACAACACATTTTAATTGAAGGAATTTGTCTTAATCACAATACTGTGCTAAAATCAAATCAACGGTCATCTCTTAATCATCTAAATTTTATTTAATCTACAAGAACCCATATCCAGAACAATTCTATTCAAGCTAATGAGAACTCAGGAGAAAAAATTTACACAAATAAAATCAAATACAATTAACTTTTGGGGACAAAGGAAGAAACTTGCACAAAGCATTTACACACTAGCCTCCGTTTCAGTACTTAAATTTTTAAAGATTGTATATCAAGGATAAACACTGGAGGACTCAGGACTCTAGCATATAAGTGATGATAAACAGGACACTTCAGACTGTTACTTCAGGTGTGATCTCACATGTATGCAATAAAATCTTTATATTCAAATTGCTTCTGCTGCAGTACTTTGCACTGAACTTTTTTTAGCCAATTAATTTATTTTACTCAGATATAAATGATTTTTTTCATCTTGTTTTAAGGGATCCCTTTGGTGTCTTGCAGCCTGGTGTGGTTCAGTTTCAGATCAAGCAGACCATTCCCACTGCATAGACCCAAATGAGAAACAGGGAAGCGAGGCAGTTCCCAGGCTGTGCAGCCCATCCACTCCAGGTCTGCAGCTGGCCCACGGTCTCTCTAACAATGGTTTTAATTAAAAACTTAAATGATCAGTGTGCCCATTGGTCCTCATGAAATCTGGATGGTTCATTATTGGCCATCACTCCTAATGTTACATTTACTGATGCAGAAGTTAAAGGGACCACAAGGACAAGCGACCAGCACAACCTTCTCCAAAGTAACTCTGACGTGGCTCAATGTATGTGCTGGTTTTTTCCAGTGTTATTAAGCCTTACTCAGAAATGGGGGGGAGGGGATGGGGCACACTTTAAATGAGATACTGATCTTGTCTCTTTGGCTTGCCTATTTTGTATTTGGACTGATGCAATTTTTGTGGAAGAAATGCATCACTTGAAAGGAAGACACATTGATCTGTCACTTTCTTGAAGGTGTTCAGAATTACAGAATCTTTAAATAAGACCTGATGAAACACTTCAGCAAGAAAAAAGCAAATGAGACGTTCAGATGGGCATGAAATTCTTTTTTCCCGTGCCACAACTGTTTGTCATGTAACTGAACTCTGCAAGAAGCACAGCTAGTCACAGTGCATGTACTTTACATACATAGGCATGACTTTAGCTCACTGATGGATGAAGAAATCTAAGCTCACCCCCCCGTTTTTTTTAAATGGGAGTCTGTTCACCATGCTCAAACTTTAAAGAACGGTGATGCAACCTCTCAATTTCAGAACTGTTATTAGTTCTTGAATCAATGTCAGTAATTCATAAAAGCTGCAACTTAGTCTTTATTACCTGGGCTGTCATGGGAGAAGCATTACAAAAGTACTCACCGCAAGCATACACTTCGGTCACAAAACAATTCAGATGATTTTACTGATACTACTCAGAGGAGTAAGAGTTATAGGAAGACTGCTAACCCTGCCTGTAAATCAAGACTACCATAACATTTCTATGTGTAAGAAACACAGAAATAAATTAAATCATAAAAAATAATCTTTCAAAAACAGAAAAGTAGCTACTGGCCTTGCCTCATATCCTGCCAGTGCAAAGAATTCCTGCTCGCAAGAAAAACAGTCCATGTTGAAAGCAAGCAGAGAGGCCTGTGGGAATTTGAAAAGTGTAAGGCTATTATTTCTAGGCTTTCATAGACAGAATGTGATCGTAGCTCCAGGAAAATGCAGAAACCAAAAGACATGGCAATTTCAATTTTAACCACAAGAACTTTGAAAGTGCAGTTATGCATAGCTGTGGCTCTTGAAATTATAGCAGTATTACCACATATGCCTTCATAACACAATTAATTAATACTTAATTTTATTCCAAGTAAGGTCCTTTTGACAAGGCAACCTGTTCCCCAAAATGCACAAAATTAATTCAGGTATGTATCCTGAGGGGAAAAAAAAAAAAAAAAAAAATCCATTTGCTGGTTAATGAATGGATGACTTTCTCATTTTCCTAACAACTTTAGGACAAAAATATTTTGATAGGTACATATTTGAATTCATTATTTCATTCTCAGTTCTGGTACTACCAGCACAGATTTGAGGGGTGGCGAGGGAGACAAGTGGCACAGGGGGAGTTGCCCAAGGAATATCCTTAAGAAAACTGAAGTCTGGTCCACATACAAAGTTGGACTGTTTTAATAAATCAGTTCAACTTCACATGTTGACAAACTTTAATGGCTCTACCACCGACTTGTGTATTTTAACACATGTCAGTAAACACACAGAAATAAGCCAAGCTGACATAAGGAGTTTGAAACCAGTACAAATATTCAGTGGGGACACTAAATTTACTCAGTTAAGTCAGCTTCAAAACCTACTTTGAAAAGTAAACAAAGCATAGCAAGTACATATGCATGAATGTATAAAACTTATAAACCCCCCATGAGTCTGAGTCCGAAGTGTGCCAAAAGTCCAGCTAGGGTGCACCTTCTACAGAAGAAGTGAGAAAGGTATTCTGGTTTTGTTTGAGTGTGTTACAAATGAATTTAAAAGGAAAGACAAAACACAGGTATGTGGCTTCCTTGTTTCTCGAACTTGCTGTTGGAAGACTACAAAAATAATACCAATTATTTTTGCATATATCAAGTTTATCTTCAAAACCATTGCTCTAACAAACCTTTGGCAATATATCACTCTTAAAATACACAAAAAACAATTATGGAACACGTTATTAACATTAGGGTCCTGCACCTCCTGAATGCTGCTCTACTTTAATGAATATTTTCCTCAATCATCCATGTTATTTGTAAACACTACTCACTATTTCTCCTGACTTTACTTATAATCATCTTTCTTTTTTTTTTGAACTGGGAAGATGCACAATGTTTCCTCCTATCAGCTAGCTTTTTTAAAAACAAGATAATTTAAAAAACAAAACAAAAAAAACACACTGAGAGAAGACAACACCAATTACTCAAATTTTCTTGCTTTATACAGATGATTCCTGAGTTTGAAGATGTGACTTGCAATACCAACCAAACCCAAAACGTAGGACTGACTGGCCAAAGGAGAATTCTATTCACCTAATGTAATGAAGAGAAAAACTATTTCATTATCATTTAGTTTTCACATTTACAGAGGATACTTTTAAATTATGAAAGTGTAGGGTTCAGCGTTCGGAAGATCTCGCGATGTCACGGAAAGTTAGAGGGTTAGTCGCAGCCTTATGATGTGTCTGTAATCCCGCCTATCCTTGTTAGTATAAAAGGAATTGACTGTGCAATAAAAGGCGGAAGTTGGCGCTCACACTGTGTGTGTTATCTGTCTCTTTCCCTGATCTGGGGGGTGATCAGTGATCTAACCGTGGCACCTTGATATGCAGCGAACGCTACATGAAAGTCTATGAAAAACGATTTATATTAAATTAAAACAAAAGCACAAATCTATTATCTGAAAACTCAGAACAAATGTTTGTATTTTCTATGTAATATAACAAAAAAGAAGACAGAAATAAATAAAAGTAGGGACCTTCATAACTATCTGCTTTATTGTCTTACGTTTTCTCTTTCTCTGGCAATATTCTCCCCTCTGATTATTGTCATATAATTAGAGTGGAAATTGCTTAACATAAAAATCAATATTTAATAAATTTTAACTTCATAGATGTATCTTAAGTTTATTCCTGCTAGAAAAACCTAATATACAGCATACATATTGCAGAAAGATCTCCAGAACCCAGAGGCCATCGTCTCTGTAGAAGTCAGCATGGAAACAAAGAAGTTCCCTCTGGTAAGAGCTTGTATCCAGAGTTTCATGATGACTTGACAGCCATGAGAAGTGACAGTCACCTCTGAAAGTCATGGAGAGTTGATCAACCAGCTCCTCTTCATTAAAGTATAACCTTGCAGTGGTACACATTATAAGAACATAAAAGAACTTGTGACTCATGTTAAATATAGTATTTTGAAAAAGAAGAAATTTTGAGATCACAGTAAAGATGAAAACACTTTAGTTGAAGGACTGAAACTTGAAAGGAGTTTTTCAAAACTATGAAACAGCAGCATCTAGGAACCAATCAAAATTCAGCAGGGTAGCACAATATTGGTGATTTTAACACAGTATCATTTATTGCAAAAAAATCTGCCAGCTCCCATCAACACTTTTTTAAGTGGTGGGTGGACAAAACACTATAAAATTGACAGTGGACAAAAAATTCTTATTAAGGTGGGAGAAAACAATCTTACACAGAAATGATTTAAATCTGTAAAATGTTAGCCTGACAGGCATGAATTGGCTCCTGCCTTCTGATATGTAGAATCCACATTAGGTATCATTTCTTCACACCCATAGCTTTGGTAAATTAGACCACATCAAGTGTCTCCTCTAATAACTTCTGTGATAGCCCAATTTTCCCTCTGATGGTCATTTTCATGCTTGTTTTCTTTCTCTCCTTATGTCAGTTTTTCCCTTGTCTGCACCCTCCTCCCCCAGTACTGGTGTAGTAAAACAAAACAAAAAAATACAATAGTTGATGGCCATGCCCAAGGGAAGGTGAAGATGCTGTTTGATTTCTTTATCCACAATTTAAAACAGACCACAGAAAAAATTTACTTTTTTCTAGAGTCACTATAGTCCAACCTTTATAGAATGAACACTTTTTCTATTAACTAAGCTTTCACTTAAAGTTCTGTAATATTTTTACCAAGTTCAAGAAGAAAAAGCAAACCTAGTTTTCAGAAAAAGTCCAAAACATCAAAAGGAATAATTGGAAATTAAATACACCAATAACTGTACCATGTTGTAACTATTAAATTGGTTTAAAGAAAACATATTTATTGACAAGAGTTTTTAGAGCTGCATTTTTTTACATCTAGTTAGAGTGTACATACTAGAACAGGATGTATTTAGAATTAAGAAACCCTATTTCAGATCAAAGGATTTTAGAGCCATTTCTAGCCAGAGAATGGCATTATTTATACTACTGTCTCCACAGAGGATAAATCCATTTCTTGTTTGAAAAGGTTAGGCAATAAAGAGAGATTTATAAAACTAGTACAACTAATTGGTTTCCTTTTCCTCATCCTCTGTTGGCTTCAGTACACACTGGATAACCTTAAAACCTCCACCCAGTCTGGAGCAAAATATTTTTACTAAGATTTTACATTACTGTTTTTCTAAGAGATCTACATAATTATTATTAGGTTTGTACTGAATCAAAACCATATTTTAAAGGGAGATCTATCTGCATGTATTTTCTCATACTGTCTTAAAATTCACATTATAAAAAGCTGACTTTTCAGAAAAAGTTTTACTATTCCACTCATCTGTGAAAAATAATAATTACAAATATTCAGAAGACAAAAGATGGGAAGACATTTCTAGTTTATAAACAACATTAAGAATTAACTTAGCAGAGATTTAAGGCAGCAAAAAATAAGATGAACAGTGGCCTTTATTATCTCTGAAATCTGTAGACTGATACCAGGTTTTATTATGGCTTACTTCTTTAGTTCTTGATTAATACCAGTGTTAAGTCACTACATCTATCCATCATTTTGTATATTGCAAATGCTATTTCATTATCCCTTAAAAAACATAACAATAAAAAATATTTAATTGGTTAGCTGGAGGTAGCTCTTCTGGAAAAAAAAATGCTCTTTGATACGCTGTGACTGTCATTGAGATAATTTCCTAATAACATTTGTAAAACAAGGGTTTCAAGATTTTATTGCATTTCATACAATGTTACTGATACTATCATCAATAGCAACAACCTATTTTTAAAAGCATGTCAGACTTGCTGATGACTATCACTGACTATACTAGGTGAATAAAATCACTGAAAATTACTTTCAAATAAATATGAAGAGATGAGACTTAAGAATGAAATATTATGTATCTTATGTTCCATTTATCCATAACAAGAGGCAGAACAATGCCAGCAAAGAAGAATATTTCTTTTTCTGTGTAATTAAAATGAAATCCATATAAACCATAATTGTAAAGGAGGGATTTCTCAGCAAAATGGTTCAGTGCTAGTTTTCACGCTCTAATTTAGCAATTTGATCCTGTTAAGCAAAAGACGTGGATACATACTTAGCAGTAAGTTTCACATACTTAAAACTTTTTGATGTCAAAAATGAAATAAGAATGAGCTTCAACATTTTGTAAAATTATTGCTTAAATATTTGGCATTTCTTTGATGACAGCTTGCCAATTAATGCAAATTACTACAGCACTTAATATACAACTTCAACACCTGGGCACCAGAAATTACTGAATATTCACTTATTCATTTCACATAGCCCACTGAGCAATAAATCAGGCCTAATGGCTAGAATGCAACTTCTTACCCAAAATGGGCAAATTGAATAGAACAAAAGAATATTTAACTTGCCTATAAATAAATGCAGCTTTAGAAGCTTTATTAGTCTCTATTGGTAATACACAATGAATATCCAGCTAAAAGGAATGATGTAACATCACAGAAAGTCACGGAAGATGTTAATGGGAGACTACCCCCTTATTTTTCTCAATTAAATAAGTGAATAACCAATTACCTATAAAACATTTTTATCATATACAAACCCAAATATCACATGCAAAAAAAACATTATCAAGAATTTATTTTAAATGTTATATACATCCCTGTGGTCCCTTTGACCAGAGCTTCATATGCTGCTCTGGCAAAAGTAATGAATCAGATACCATTTGTGGGATTGTGTTTTTAGTAACTAGGCTAACACTTCTACCCTGCTTCCCAATGCAAACACTAAAATAAATAAATAAATAAATAGAATTATAAATTATATCACATTTCAGGAAGAATGAATTAATACAGGCTCATTTATCATTCGGTATATAGATGCTCTACTGATGAGGTGCCAAACCTAACCCTTAGCTACCAACAGCAGCGGTGATGGAAGCTACAGGTACAAACTCATGCCAGGCAATCCCCAGTGAATGCAGAGGAAAAATAAGGCTCAGCTCAGAAAACTGTTCTACTATAATGATCACACTACAGAAGTAAACTCACCTTTTCACTGAACAGACTGAACATCTATATTCAATGTAAATTCATTCAAATGCTGTCGATCAAAACTTCTTGTATGGTCCTCATCTAGGGACACACATCAATAAGCAAGTTTTGAAGTCACAGACTAAAAGCGATCTTTTCTATACAACTACAGATCTATGAGAGCCGCTCTTTTCTTCCTCACAGTGTCCTAAACTCTTTGTATAATCTGGAATCTTAAAAAGAGTCTGGACCTGTAGAGGCTCAGAATAATTTAAAAAGTGGTATTCTTCTAAAAATTGTAAAGAAATGTGCTTGAGACCAAGTCAACAGCGAAGACCATCACTAATGAAGAACTACTTAATACAGTGACCATAACACACTACAATTAACATCCAAAAGAGGAAATAATGAACCAGAATAAAAGGGGGAACTACAGAAATCAGAAGCATATTTTTGTTAAAAGAACATCAGAAGGGAACTTAAAAAGATAATATGCTTGTAGCTGACATAGAAATATTCAAAGATCCCACGAGACATTCATATTTTGTCACTTCTAACTGGGTACACCAACAAAAATACCAGGCAGCTTATTTGCTTGTGTCTTTATCAAAGTAAGTTTTGTGGTTCTGTTTCTAAGCACTGTACATTCTCCAAATAGCACCAGAATGCTAATAAATATTGAGGGTGGAAGGGACCTCTTGAAATCTTCTAGTCCAACCTCCCTGCTCAAGCATGGTCAGCTTGACCTCTCCGGGCAACCTGTTCCACCTTCACAGTAAAAAAGCTTTTTCTTGCGTTCATATGGAATTTTGTGTGGTTTAATTTGTGCCCATTGTCTCTTCTCCTGTCACTGGGCACTACTGAGAAGAATTTGGCTCCCTCTTATTCATTCCTTTCTACCAGGTATTTACAGACATGGCTAAGATACCCCTGAGCCTTCTCTTCTCCAGGCTGAACAGTCCCAGCTCTCTCAGCCTTTCCTCATAGGACTGATGCTCAAGTCACTTACCCACTTTTGTGGCTCTGCGCTGGGCCCACTCCAGTAACTTTCTATCTTTCTTGTACTGCGGAGCCCAGCACTCGACCCAGCACTCCAGATGTTTCTCACCAGGGCTGAGCAGAGGGTAAGGATCACCTCACTTGACCTGCTGGCAACACTCTTCCTAACACAGCCCAGGAGGCTTGTGGCCTTCTTAGCCAAACGGGTGCACTGCTGGGTTATAGTCAAGTTGTTGTCCACAAAGATGCCAGGTCCTTCTCTGCAGAGCTGCTTCCCAGCTCGTGAGCCCCCAGCCTTTAACTGGTATAATGAGGTTATTCTTCCCCAGGTGCAGGATATTGAACTTTATAAGGTTTTTCTTTGCCTAGTTCGATTGCCTCAAAGTAATACGAAAGGCCAAAATGTATGTGCACTCAAAAGACAGACAAAGTCTAGCTACAAGCTTCTGTTCACCACCAGAAGCTGGGAAAGTGCTCCAAGAACACCTGACGTTTATTAAACCTCTTTCCCCCTTAACATTTCATACAGGCTAGTAGGACTTTTGGCCTCATCCAGCATTGCCCTTTCACATTCAGGAAGTTAGCATAAAAGGTGTGGTAAAGAAAAAGGAAGTTAAAAAAGGAAAAAAAAAAAAAAAAAAAGAGTTCTCTTGACAGGAACTCCTTTCCCATTCATCCTCTTTGTTATCAACATATGCTTGGTAAGAAATACCTCCAGTCCCAGTCTTTTCTGAACTAAAACAGTTTTCACACATTTTTAGTGATAACATTCCAACCTGATCTACAATTTCTAATTACACTAACCTATTGTTCCTCAGTAGTAATTCCTACTGATCTTACTATTTGTCTGAATTACGGACACTTCTTCTCACTCATTCAGCTGTTAAATACTGAAAAATGTCTACAGTACCTATCCACCACTATACAATCCTGTTCCAGTCCACCTTCTTCACCAAAGTAACATTAAGTCATCAAATCTGAACAAAAACTCTGATACTGTAACCATGGACAACATATTACATGGTATCTCCAGTATATTACATATGGGATCTATTTCTGATATTGTATTTTACTTCAAGAACTCCACCATTTAGACGGAAGTATGCAGCATAGTTTGTAGCTGTATGTTTACTTTTCCACAAATATAAATTGATGAAATGGACCATTTTAAAATTCATAATCAACACCATCAAACCTGACAGTAAAGGATATTTTGTAGAGAGATTACTAAGCAAAAAAATCAACTTTATTTCTTTTTTAATCCCATTCTAATCACCTTTTTAATCTCCCAGCTAATGGAATTCTACTCCAAATGCTATTTTATTCTATTGTCTTTCCTTTCAGTTATACTGCAGTGCTCATCTTGACTAATATATGTCTGCAAATCAACTAGGCTGGCTGTCTCTCCCAGTATGTACTGACCAGAAGGCATAGCCCAAAAGCTAATGAGCTGCTAAACATTGCTGCCATTGAAGAGAGATGTATTGTGAATTTGCAATTTTGCAAAACACCATGCACATAACTGATGATTCCTGTCAGCTGCTGTAGTGCGAGATCACGATTGACTCTGAGATAACAATTAAAATGGAATACATTAAGTAACTCGTTATGGATAGGAGAAGCATAAAGCTTGTCACTGACTGTGGCTTCATTTCCCTGACGTGACACTTCATGAAACCCTTAATGATTTGTCAGGTATCATAGATGATGAATCCATGTGTAAAACTTATTTGGAATAGTCTACAGCTTTGCTCTACTACAGGCAAATCACAAATTTTATTTACTTTGGAATATAAATCTTTTTTGTCAGGATGCCCAGACAGCAGAAAGGCTAAATGATTCAGAAGAAAAGGATTACTGTACACTCATTTCACTCATACAAAATTAAAGATTTGACTCACAAAAGGACTGTTTATTTTTCAAGAACCTTAATTCCACATTGGATTTTACTGCCCTGTGCCTTAGTTCCCATTTCACTGTAGAAAAGGAAGGGATGGCTCAGAAGTGAATTCACACAGGAGTTTGATAGTTGCACTCTTGGACTCAGTATACAAATTCTGCTTATGACTTCCTTTAAACACTGATGCCCTTTTGAGAATCTAGACTACCTATTCACTAAAACTTCCAGGGCAGAAGAATTTTGCTGAAACTAGTAAATGCTGAACAGGAAGCACATGAAATCTCATCCATTTAGAGACTTAGGCACATGTGTCATCACTGAATTCATAAACCATAATCCCCTAGATTTAGATTATAAGATTCTTCTTTTAAAAGGGGGCTATTCTTTTCAAATGTAACAACATTTGGAAATGTATCTTCTTTACATTCAGTACTTCAGTGGTCGAAGTTCTCGCCCATGTATCATCACATCCTCACGGACCATCTTCCTAACCATCTGGACTGTTTTGAAGTGGGTTCAGTGATAAGTTTGTGTATTTATGAAAACATAAATAAATAAATAGTAATAATAATTATTGTTGTTGTTATTAAAAAAATCAGTTAACTTTTAACTCAAGACTACCTCAAAATAAATTTCACATTTACTTTGCTCCCTTTTAGAGAACCTGCTTTTGCCACCTTTGAACTCTCCTCCAGCTTTCTGACTAATTTCTAGCATAAAATTGTTTATATTTTGTTTATGAAACCAAACACCAATATTTCTGTGACTCCCTGAACCAATGTGACTGTTGTTCTAGTTACAGCTATGTTCCTTTGTGACTAACAACAAAGTAAATTTTCACTGACTGTGTTTTAAGTGGATACATATTTGTGCATACTGACCAACTGAAGTATATGAATTCAAATGAAAGTAGAAGTGACCGTACATCATCTTATAGTAGTATTTCCAGAAGTGCATGCCAATCAATTCTGTAACAAAAAAATCTGTTGAGAAAAGCCCAGAATGTCAGGCTGCAGATTTCAATATTTTCTTCCAGTTATAAGTTTTTGTGCCAATTGAATTCTGAGGTGCAGTGAATTTTGTACAATGAAAATAAAGCTACACTGATCCAAGGCTGAGGCTTTTTGGGAAGGCTGCTACTTTAAATGACAAATGAAAGCAAGACATCGTTAAAATTAGACACATTTTAAATCAGAGGTAGAAAATAAAGCAATACACCAAGCCAACTTCAAAAATTTTCTATTTCTAATGTCTTATTATACTCCTCACACTACAGCTGGTAGGTGTAGAGGCCTTAAAATCGCAATTTTTTTTTAATTTAACTTTTTACTAGTTTGCTGTGATTCATTAGATAAATTCCAAGCTTGATTTTTGCAACTAACAAAGCATAAAGGACTAAATCCATGAACCACTGCTTTCATTGTACTCTCCCTTTTAAGGCCAAACCCCAGCTTTCAAGCAGCACTGAACATTATTAGCGTCTAAGTGCACTGGACATTAAAATCAATCAGAGTTTATCCTGGAAGCCTAGACACATAATGAGATGCTTCTAATATAGCTTTTAGAAATAAAAAAGGAGAAGAATTTTCATCATTGTAGCTGATCATGGCTGAAAAAATACATGGACAGAAAAGTACAGACATTTTCATGCTTATGAAATACTTGCTAAATGTGGATCTGTGAACAGTAATCAGACAGGGGAAAAAAAAAAAAAAGCTGTTCTCCAAGGGCACATATGATTAACAAGCTGGAACCAATTAAAGACAAGTGAAATCCATTAGAACAGAAGATCCTCAAAGTTCTGCTCATGCCTCCCTGGGTGGCTACATGCTGCCTAAATATGCACGTGCAACACGGGACAAGACAACCAGGAGTAAAAAGTTACGTTTGCATCGTTCATGCTGGAGAAGAGATTATGTAATATTATTTCCAAAAACTTTAGTACAACACTTAATGTAGCGTATCACTAAAGCGTATTTACTAGTCAAGACAAAAATATTTCTTTGGCCATCTATTTAGGTTTGAAAAAACCTGGTCACCTGAAAAGTAATACTACAAAACAACCCCAAGTCATACTCTGTTTATGTAGGAACACTATAATTTGAGCATGTTCAAAACCTAAAAATCTCTCTTTTGTGATATGAAAAAAACCCCTATATTTTTACTTATTCAATAAAATAAAATTTGTTGATATTCTTTTTAATTTCCAGGCTGATTCATGTTAAATATATATACATATATATATATAAAAAAAAAAAATCTTTCTTTAGGAATATCATCAAAGGTTAACTTGGAAAATCTGTGATCCATTCCTAAACTTGGAAACAACGTTGATATTTTCTAACTTAACTTGCTAAGGAGAAAACTCTATCTACAATGGTCTTCTACAATGAAGGTTAGTTCCAGTAGTTCTTTTAGCTGATGTTTCTTCTAATTTAAAAGAAAAAAAAACTTTACCAAATGGCAACTAGCCAGGCCAAAATGCTGGCAAAACTGTTGTTTTTCCTAAGCAATTTAGTTTTATCTCCTCTATTATAGATTCTCTAGGTAATCCTTTCATTCTAGTAAGGCCATTAAAACATCTTTTTCAACTCTTTTGTAAGATAATACATACGGCTGTTAGCAAGGACTTGCTGTTAGCAAGTTGAGATCAGATTCTTCATTAATAGGAAAGTTTCTAGTTCCAAAGTTAATTCATCAGAATTTCTGAAGAATTTCTGCTTTTACCTGTCCAATCTCTATTAGAAATTTAAGTCTCAACAAGCACTCTGCTCAGACTCACCAGGCTACAATTTCACAGAGCTCATGCTCCTCTTCTGGACAGAGCCCTTCTACCTTAGCTTCAGATCTAGGCTGGTTTTTTCCCTCCAAGTTTATTACATTCATTTTTATTACTAAGCAAAAAAAAAAAAAGTCCAAGCATAAACATGGTTTCTAAAACAACCACCACAACCACCACCACTAGCCAGTCTATTCAGATAAAGATACGAAGTTCTTTGCTATCCCTGACTAAAAAGAAAGTGTCTGAACATTGGCCTCCCATGGGCTTTGCATTCCCTGCATCCCTCTCACCTCATCCTGTCTCATCCTTCAGTAGACGCTCCTCTTTCCCGTCCGTCCTCCAGGATTGGTGTTAGCTGATCTCACTGATACAGCTTTAAAGACCACTTCTGTGATGACATTTCCTAGAGCTTCCTCCCCACTCCTGACCCATCCATGTTGGGTTCTGTAACACTGCTGTCCCTTGCAGTAGCTCAACATTACCAGAGCTTGTCTGGGGCTCTAACCACGTCAGGTGTGACAGAGTAACCTAACTACTGATTAATTTTATCAATTAACTTGAACAGAGACACATGTAGAGATGGGTGAGTTTGGCTCCCACTTGCCAGGGCACAGAAGCAGAAGGCACACACCCACAGAAGCTGTGCCTGTCCTGCAGAAGTGGTGCCCACTGCCTTTCGTGCAATCTCAGTACCCAGTTCCCCCACAATCTGGACAATTAGTAAATATTTAAGAGAAGAATCAACTGTAATACAATATTTGTTCCTAATTTCTCCTTAGAGGGGAAAAAAAACCAGGGAGGCCAACACATCGTACTCATGCTGGGAACCAAATTAGTGTTCAGAAAGGAAAAGTTACACACACATGAATATTAACCAATATGGCTGGAAGTAAATACAAGTGAAGTTACAAAACAATTTTATTTCTTTTCTATATGACCTTTCAAATTCCCTTAAATTAAATGAAAGGGGGTTGATTCTCAAACGTTTCTTCAGTGTGGAACTTCATCAGACATTTAAAAAAAAACCAAACAACTATGTAAATTATAAACTCTAAGATTTTATCTACTATCATCTGATAAATGTCATCACAGTAATGCATGTAAAGAGGTCAGTGAGACAAGCTGCATGCACCTTACATTACTAGAAACATTAAATCACCTTGCTTATGTACAGGCAGTCCGATACTTCCCCTTTGGACATCACATAGAACAGATAAAAGGGTTAATATATACTTGGTATTGTTCTAACAAGCAAGATATCAGCTGGTAGGTGAGACCATACAGAAAACACCACTGAAGCCCAAGGAAAATACCAGCTGTCTCTGCTCAGAGAAGACAGATTACCACCTGTCTGGTTATCTTCCATACACAATACAAGGCACGTTGGTCATTTTAACAGGGATAACTGTACCCATATGCTGTTTAATTTTGCACTGCACTCTGCCGACTTGTAAATATTCGTGATGGATCATTGCAAATCATAGATTAGCCCAGTGGTGATGTTTAGCTGGTGGCTGAACTTCACGCTTACTTTAGCTCCCTGAAGCCTTTATTCTACAGTGTGCTATGTTAGCATCACTACTTTAGGCAAACAACAGAAAGCAAATACATATGCACGCACATGCGCACGCACACACACATAGGGAGGAAAAGAATTTTAAAAAACAATTAAAATTTACAAAAGATTTTAGGGAAGAACTGTTTTAAGTCACAGTCTGGCAAAAGAACACTTAACAAGCTTTGTTCTATATACTGTGAGAAGTCCTGCTTACATTTTAAGCAACACACCAAATACTGGTGTTACAAGATCACAAATACTGTTGTAGCTTTGAAACTAACCAGAAAAAAAAAAAATCTTCTCACATTCTATACGGCTAGGGGAAAAAAAAAAAATATCTGTTCCAGTAAATTTTACAACATTAGCAGAACATGCCATTTATGATACAAATAGACGACCGGCACTTTTTTTTTTTTAAGAGCAAGTAACTAGAAACTCAGCAACAACTTTCTGTTGTTTTGGACACTGATTCTTGCAAGTTAACTGAGTCTTTTTATTTTTGAAATGTGGCTCTAAATAACTAGTTTTATAACATAATCTGAGTTTTATAAAGAAATAAGCAGGAAAATCATCTACAGTGTAACTCTGCCACCTTCACAACCATAGCTCTGCCAAAAAAGCAAACTCAGCCTGAATCCTCAGATCCCATAGGAGCTGCAAACTTTATTAGAATATTCTGGCTCTTCATATTATTCTTTTTCTGCCCTTATTCTTTCCTCTGTGTTGAAGACAGGGTGGGGGAAAGGCCCATGAGAGTCACTGGCATGGAATACAGCTGCCTGCTCTCTGTCAGCCAGGTGTTAGTGGCTAAAAGCCGCATCATTTGCAAGGAATAGCAAGGATGTCCGAATAGGAGGCAGAATACATCAATGAGGAGTGGGACGAAGGATCTCAAATTCTGAGCATCTCTGAAAGGCCAGAGATTTGGGGTGCTCTTTAACCTTGCTCAATCCCTGCAAATATTTTGCCCTAGCAGCTGTTCAGATGTCTGTTTGAACAGAAATTTGTAAAAAAAAAGCTGAAATAATTATTTTGTATGAAGCTGTTGCATCATGGTCTAAACTGCTAGTTATTGCAGGGCTCTGAGACAATGTACTGTGGTTTTGACCCAGAAACAAGTATTCATGTACGCTGCTTTCAGTTTTAGAAAAAATTAAAAACCCAGAGCCTTGAAAGATTCACACTGAAAGGAAGGATCACAGATTCCCTGTGGAAGCTCATACAACTCACTCTATTAGGTCAGGTGCGAAATTTGTGACAGCCAAGCAGAAACTTAACACCATATCCATCCCTAAGTCTTCCGCCAAAATAAAAACACAAAGTCACAAATCCACCATCTAGCCTTTTCAGTATTTAGAAATTCTCAATTTTTCAAACAATAAAATGTCACCACATGTTTACTCATAATATATATTTTAATTCCGTCCTTGTCTGCACTTACTTGGTATTAAGTTGCTGAGTTAGCTAAATAAATAAATAAATAAATGAGTTCCCACCCCCCAAAAAAACAAATCCACAGAACAACATGAAGTTCAACTGACATATGATTTCTTAGCAGAAATTCCAGGCTAGAAAACATAACACTGTCATAAAATTAAACCAAGGAAACTTCTGATTTTAAAACATGTTATAATGTAGTTCAACATGCAAGAAATGCATAATTTATCGACAAATTGCCTTAAAATAGCTAGCCGTTTAATTAGCTTCCACTTCATTGAAGCTGATAAAATTTATTTTATTCTCAGCTGAAGCAAGTCAAGACTTTTCTTGTGCTGATCTACATAGCAACTGAGATTCGCATGTTACTTTTAATAAAGACTCAAATGCTCTAACAGTAAGAGTCTTTCAGTATAAATGAATTTACCTTCTTAAAATTGTTTCCCTGTTTTGTAAAGGAAAAACACATTCCTTAAATTAGATTTTAAAATAAAACTTGCAAGTCTACTGAAATACAAAACAGTTTTTATAACTGTACTTCAGATACATTGTTCACCCATACTCTATCGCGAGGTATATGCAGAATTATGTAACTTAATTACCGTATGTTTGCTCTCAGCATATTCAACTGCATACAATAAAGGCTGCATACACATTAATCATATAGCTATCAATACTCTTAAGTTTGACCAACTGCTAAGTTAACTTCTTAGCCCCAGTAGTGTGTCACCCTGCCTGTGCTCCCACCACCTGTGCCAGAGTTAATACTTGAGTGTCAAAGATACAGCTCTGTTTCAACTTCAAAATGGCAGCTTTTGCAACTCCAACTAAGTGTAACCACAATAGCCTGTTAAACAATGGTTATAATACTTAATTGCACTCAGCAATCAGTTTTTGGTTTATTATAAAAGGACAAAAAAACCCACAGATAAAAAATAAATTCCTTTTTACAGCAATTTTCACAGAAATTAAGGAATGTCTCAAGCTCTTTTACACATAGGAATTTCTTTCAGGAGCAGAAAAATTAAGTTGACCATGAAAAATTTTATGTTATTTCACAGGTTTCATACATAAGAGTTTATTCCCTATAGCCTAATATTTTACCTAAAACACTGCAGTAGGATGTGACTATATTATACCAAGCAGTAAATACTGTAAACACAAATTTATTGTTAGCTACAAGATTAAAAGCATAAGGTTTTTTTTAAAGTCAGTTCAAACAAACTCTCTTTCTAGAACATGGCCTTATAAATAAACAAATTATTTTTAGTTTAGGGACTTTGAAAGAATAATCTCGTATGCAGTCAAAATTTTATTGCTCCAGTCTGATTAGACCTTGTTTCAAGTAACCAAACACAGTTGCGTAATCCAGGTGAGAAAGAGCGGTTCCTACCAGCTATCATTACTTGAGGCTAATATATCAAGTGAAAATAAGAACATCAATAGGTGGAATTTTAAAAGTTCAGTTGATTATTAGGTTAAAGTCAACAAGAAAACACAATTATAGGCACAAATACTGTATAGGAAGACAGAAGTTGCAAAAAAATGACAGAAACTGGAGGAATATGATTTTTTCATACCTTTACCAAATAACGTAATTATAGTCTGGCAGCAATATGCCACAACCCTGCATGCCACCCTGACAGCAAGACGAGATTGCCACCTTCGGCTGCTTATTCACGCTCCTTTACCAAAAGCTATCCTCTCTGATAAAGATCTGTTTAAATAAGTTAGCCTAAATATAGGCTAAGTAACAGCTAGCATATAGCCTTTCCCTAACTTAGTTTTGTCAAAAATAATTCTGTACGGTTTAAATAGTGTGATTTAATTCAGGTTTTCTCAAGACAGATTGTCTTGACAGTGGCTACACATGCAGTTATGCTGCATCTGACTGGGGCTGTAATAACGGCAGAGGAGGACAGAAGCGAACAGCTGCGACTGAAACCTCTTAACTTGGCTTAACTGTAGCCAGAAGAGCACATCTGATCTAATTTGAAAGAAAAAGCAGTTAGTGTCACACCCAGCCAACTCCCCCACCTCTGTGGGGTCCCACATACGGAGGAAGGGGATGAGGTTATCCTCCCAGTCCTCACTTTCTGAGCCACACAGTAGCGAGAGCAACTGTCTGCCCAGGGTAACGGAGTCTAGCACTTCAGCCGCCGCGATCTGGAGAAGTAAACTCCACAGTGCTGGAATTTCTTTCCCCATGCGCCCAAAATAGCCTGTGCTTGCTGCTCTTCTGCATTTCTAAATGTAAGAAATCTTTTTTTCAGAAAACTTATGAAGAAAGAGTAAGCATCTGAAAAGGAAGTCTTTTTTTGCTGCAGTTCTTTTTTGAGCCTATATAATCTGTCAAGTATTTGATTACCTATTTTATTATGCAACTATTACATAGATTATGCCAGGTTTGAGTTCCTACAGTGTTGTGATTGAGATAGAGCAACCCAGACCAGCAGCAGGCTAGAACCAGCCCCTTACTAGGAGGTTTTCTCTGCAGCCTTAACTCAGTGAACGGACATACAGGCTGAGCTATCTCACATAAAACTAATACAACTCTCACCTAAAACTAATACTAAACCAAACCCTTCCAAACGATATTCAGGTTATTTATTTTAGATGGAGACAAACTCATTCGTATTAACATCTACTGTGTATTCTTCTAATTCGTGACAATGTCTGTCAACATGCTTAGTAAAGGAGTATACCACGTGGCCATGGGGCTCCATTTCCCCTGTGAAACTACACAAAGAATCACTTAGCACGCCATGCACAAAATGAGTTGTGGCCCAGCATCACAAGACCTGCAACATTAGGGTGGTTTAGCCTGCATCTGAACTAAAAAATCTGGGAGACTCAAACCAGGCAGTAAACAGCTTTAGACTGTGCCGGTGACTCAGTTCAGACTGATAGCTCAGGTGTCAAGCACCACTTACTGCAAGCTCCTGGGAAGAAGTTTAAAGGCAAAGCCCAAGTTCAATATCCAAACAGACTCCGCTACTGGCACTTGCTACCTCTGCCTGGTAAAGTGTCTACAACTGCACTTTTTAAAAGTCCAACACATCTGCTCCCTGCAGCTCATTCATCTCTTCCTACCCTCTTTCTATATGTTTACTCCTAGGCTAGGTTGTAAGCTCTTCTGATCCTGGATTTCATTCTATGGTCAGTAGAAAAATGGGTGAAAACCAAGCAAGTTTTCTTAATACCTTCCTGACTTGCTGTATCTATGCCTATAAATTCTGATTTTACAAAAGGACATGTCAATAAAATACTATTCTAGGAAAAAAAAAATTATATAATACATTAGAAGTTAGCCACACAATGATTTATATTTTCATGCTGAAGAATTTCCTTGCAGATAAGAAGAGAAATAACAGAGTTATGTCAGGTATCATTATATGAAAACAATAAAGTGAATTAAAAAAAACCCAACCAAAAATGTTATAACCAGGATAAAGCAGATTATTTTTCTCCTTGTAATATGTGATTTTTTTGAACTCTGGGAAAGATTATAAATCTTTTTTTTTTGCAAAACTTCATACAGGAAATTGATTAAGTATTTTTTCCCTGTTGCTTAGAATCACACAGGCAGAAGAAAAATATATTTGTAAGGGGTCTATACTTTCCTCTATTTTATTTCTTTGAAACATTCATTATAAGTTCTTGATTGAAAATGGATAGATTTATAAAGACTTTTATTTCATTAACAGAAAAGGTAAAGTAATCTCACATTGCATTTACCGGAATTTTCATTTTCTCCCACGCAACTGTGTGCACAAAAAAAATCCACTAAGAAAAGTCTGAGAGAGTACAACTTTAAAAAGACCTATGCTGGATCGATACTGACTTTCCTCAGTACATCGCTTGCTTTCCCTCCCAAGTAAGAAAGTAGTGAAATAAGCTACCAGCAACAGCTAAGAGAGATGCTTTATTGCATCAGATTTATGACAACCTGAAATCTATTACTTTCCCTTATAAACTCAGACATAGTTTGGCATTGACATTATTTTGAACTCTTTCCATATAATTAAAAGCTTACACGCTTTGAGTAGGGGCATTGCACTAGATGTTCTCCAGAGCAACCTTCCAACCACAGTGGTTCTGAGGCTGTTTTAGAAACAACTCTCTGCTAAATGTACATCTTTAAATACTCGTATTAGTAAAAATATTTCTAGGTTTGTTTTTTATTAAAACCTTAATAATTCAACAACTATTCTTACTAAATGAACCTTGCAGCAGAAGACCTTCATGCACACTAGACAACAGAATATTCAACTGTGCTCACAAAGGTGATAAATACGCAAGGCCACTTCATGCAGACTCTAACAAATCATCTTCTGTAGCTAGTTGTACAACCAACCTCTGTAAAAGCCTCAGTGAGAGCATTCGCTTATTTCAAATATAAAATAAAACTCAAATACTCTTTAAATTTATGATTAATTTCATTTTTATTGTAGGTTTTGTGTTTTTTAAAAGAGACTAACACGTTGCTGGCTGTATGAAAAAAAAAAAAATCAACATTTCTCCTGTTTCTTAACTTGAAACCCCTGCTCAAACTCCTAATATCACAGCAGTTTGAAGAAAACAGTGTAAAACTTTACTGGCTATTTCAAGTTTAGGACCGGAACATCCATTCACTCACAAGAATTTTTTTCTATTTTAATATGATTCAGTGTCTTTATGGTGAGGAAGTAAATGCAACCAACACAATGCTTATCTTTGTAGTCCAAGAGACTTTTTCATTTACCTTCCAAATTGCAAGCATCCAGATTACAAGAAAGTAAAACATTATTAAAATGTACCATTTCTAGAAATTTGCTGTATCAACACTCTACTGGGTTACAATTCAAACCTAAGTTTTGCAGGGCTTTAATTTAAAGGACAGTATTAAAATTCACAAGTAGGGGTATTTTTCCTTTTTTATCATGAATGTATGCACCCAAATAACATTTTGGTATTTTTTCTAAAGAAAATATCAAAAAGAAGCTTGAAAATTATCTACAGGAAAATAATGCATTTCTTCATTTTTAACCAGCTACTGTGGTTTTGCACATTGATCAGACGTGCTGCACTTTTGCAGATAAAGAACAAATTGTTTGCATTGATTTTTACAATCTCCCCACCCAAATATTTCCAAACTAAATCCATTTCCTACTTCAGGCTCATTTTTGTGTTGCTACTTCATAGTTATTAGAACTACAACGTTTGATCTAACAGGCAACTTTAAACAATAAATGACAGAGGGAAACACTCAAAAGGCAAATCCTAGCTGTACCAGCAACAAGAGTATCAAAGGCTTCGTTGAACTTTTCCAGTTACCTGGGTTTCAGCACAGCTCATCTAAAACAGGAACCACTTTACTCTGTAAACTAAAACATTTTTCTATCTTCTACAGTTGTTACCAATTCCAGTGTGGAAAACTTGGCAGATCTCTTTAAAAAACCATGCACTACACATATAAATCACATAAACAGCTATTATTCTTTAATTCTAAAACTTAGTTCTTGTTTCTACCAATTTTTTGGAAGATTTTACTTGGAATGAAACCTGAAAAGTCACTGAAAATATTTTATTCAAGTTCTCCTTAAATCCTACAACAACATTATGCTGTTAATCTGCAAATCTCAGTAAAGCTGCCCTAGCAGAATGGCTAACATGCCTCCAATACTTGTCAATAAAGACTCAGCTGGCACTTTTTCCTCAAAGTAGTCTATCAAGTGCTGCCTTTGTTGTATAGAACTCCTATACAAGGGTATTTCTATATGGCCATAGGTCTCTTTAGGTACATATTCTACTGAGGCCAGGGTAGAAAAGCTATACTAGTTCAGGGCCACAAAGCACATTAATTCAAGTCTGGAATACAGTGTGGCTTCCTGGCCTCAGTACTCTGACATAACTACTTTAAAAACCTGGGTTTTTTTTCTTTCAGGCTAGTTCCACCCTTGCAGTACTATGATAAAACCTGAAGACATAATACAGACAGTCCCAAAAACTAAAAGCAAGTTGTGTTACTTTTTAAATAGGTAATAATACACTCCAATGTATATTTTGTATTATTTTTAAATACTAGTGAATTTGTCAGGTTTTAAGACAGCAAGGACAAATGGAAATTATTTTATGGTATTATTTGCTTTATAAAAAAATCTTGAAAGCAGGAAGAAGGTTTTAAATACCGTAACTTCTGCTGTACCTGCATTAGTGCATATGTTTGGCATACTGAATGTTAAGGTTGTATGTACACATACAATTCTTCTTCAAAGATGGAAAGACAATACTTCAAAGATGTGTGATAGGTAGTGTAAATATTGGGGGTATGAATTTATTTATATGAATTCACATTTGTAACAGTGGTTCACAAATCAAAGAACAGGCCAGTACTGACCACTCTGAAAACAGAACGGAAAGTAAGTAGGATGTTTTTGCTAACCATCTAAAATGAAAAATATCTCCATTACTTAGCTTGTTAAATGCTAACCGATGCTATCAAAAATTACACTGAACTTGACATAGTCAAGTAAGCAAGCTCCGTAACCGAGCAATGCACTTCCAGCAGGTATATCTGCTGCTTAAGGAAACTCTCTGTCAACATGCCACGTAATAGAGATGGTTATGGGCCACCCAGAGTAACAAACAGCCCACAGATCTGATACAATACTACCTCTGTAATTAGTATTATCCTAATGATGTACGCTATGAACAAACATGCAGCAGTTTGAACTTTGGTGTAGACACAGCCTTCATTCTTAGTTCATTTATTTTTATTTCTTTTGCAAATATTCCAGATCAAACACGAAGACCTCATTTGTAGCCTTTATACCTATCTATTTATACAGACTAATTTAATATAGATCGCTTCATGTAGAGCTAAACCCCAGTTTGAGGGCGGGGGGGGATCTGTAAAGAAAGAAGAATAGCAAATGAAAGTGACTTTAAGGACAGACGAGTTTCTCAAGATAACTAGGCCTTCAGAAGACAAATGAAAAATAGTAGTAGTAATAGAGATTCGCAGCTCTTTTACTGGAAGCATGCCCAAGGCTGAAGTAAAAGCTGGGTACAGTATTTCATGGATAAAAGGCAAATATTCTCCTCCTCGTTAAAATAAATGAAAATCTTTCACATTATGGTTTCCTATTCTTAACTAAAGAGGAAAAAAATCAGTGTGTTTCTGGTTCCTGCCTACCAGAAAGTAAGCAAATAATTGAAAAGTTATTGGATTTAAAAAAGAACTTTCTCTCCACTCGCTAACAGAAGAGCATGTCTGTATCACCAAAAGACTGCATGCAAATCAGTTTTGTCCTCAACTACAGCCTTTTTGTACTCCAACTTGAAGTAGAATCCAGATATGTTGAACACTAAGATTCCTTGCCTCCTTAAAATTTTCATAAACTGAAATCGTTAAGTGACAGCTAAAGGTGACTCTTCATATTACACTCCCTCAAAATTCTTCCTATGCATTACAAACAATCTATGCAGAACTGCAGGTATTTGGCCTATGCTCCATTAATGAACAAGTTCAGGTACCTACAATCACACCAAAAAGCCAACTTTCCCCAGGACGTACACATACTGGTACTGGTACATAAATGGCTAGAGAGGTAACGAAATGTTTCACTGATAAATAGAAAATGGAATGTTTCCAAAATAAGTGCAGATCCAAGAAGAGAACAGAAGCCTGAAAAAGATGTCCCAGTCACAAGACATCAAATAATGATGAAAAAAGATTCTAATGAAAAAAATCCCTTGTAAACAAAAGCTTTTAACTTTCACTGGAATGAAAGGCCCTTACGATCTCCAGACACTACCATCATATTTATCACCAGTTTTAATTATAAGCTGTATTGCAAAGACTTTTATTGGCTAAGAAGTCTTATTTCACATCACCAGTAATCCTTACCATAGAAAAAAGCTGCAAGAGAAACAATAATGCTCTACTAGGAACCTCTTACTGTGAATTAGTTCAAAATTATTGTGACTACTATTTTTCTAAACAAAATGGCAAAGCATGCTCAGAAGGCTTTCGTGTATTTTGATCATCTTAACAATCATCACTGAAATAGCACACTTAATAATATTTAGAAAAAAGTTTACTGCTTTACCAAAAGAAATCATACTACTTTATATTTTAGTGGTGTCACAAAGAAACAGTTACCTTCCCATCACCATAAAGCTTACTTCTCCTCACTGTAACAAAACACAACATCTGCCAGCATTAATTTTATTTATATCCATAAAAATGGTGAGGGCATTCAGACAGTATTTTCCAATGAATTTTGGATAAAATCCTCTTTCATAAAGAGTACCACTTTCCCTTTAATTAGCCCTAGTGTAGAACTATTCCTTCCTGATTCTTGTTGTAGAAGCTCTCTCATTTCCAAGCACACCTTGAACTTCCTCAAGAAGGTGAAATCTGTACCATTTCCCAATCAGTGCCTTAAAAAAAAAAAATATAGCTCCAAAGCCTGCCGTAACTTTTTATAGTGGCCATACTACTTCCTTTATAAATGATACAGTAAATCTAAGATACAAAAATAAAATGCACAGGCTCATAAAAGATCTTTATTGCATGCGATAATTGGAAATATATTTTGGATTTTATTTTTTAAGGTAGAGTTTCTCTGTATATTAAATTAATAGAGCTTTGAACAACATGCCTGAATAAATTCGTGCAGAATTTTTATTTCAAGTGAGATACATATGAAACCTATATAATATACACATGTATGCTTAATTAAACAAACATTTTGGAAGCAAAATGCTAGTATACATTTTATTTAGAAGATCAGCACAAGAAATGTAGGTTACGTTATCTAAAATCAAAATGTTTATTATGTAAAACAATTGAATCTATATGAACACTGACGTGCCTTAATGTTCCATTCAATTGATCTGTTTCCCTTGCAATTAAAAAACTGCAATGTTACTTGTTCCAAAGTTTGACACTCTACTACACTTAGAGAAAAGCCTACCTGTGATTATTTATTCCCACTATGCATACATGTTTCCAATACAATTTCTACTCATCAGCCAGAAAGGTCTCCAATACATCTATAGTAGGAACAATCAGACAGAAATAATCATCAGGCATTAGACACACTAAGCCATACGTCTCAACAAATCATCTTAGCCAAAGTAACACCCTTCAAGAGAAGTAACTTTTATTTCTCCAAATCATTTAAAGAGAAAGCCAAAAACTCAAATGATTAAGGTCATGAATAGAGGGATCATTACTCTTAATTTACCTTCCTGTGTTTCAGTTCTCAGCCACAATACAATGCTGAATTTTGGGCCAACACCACATACCAGCAGGAATAATCCCCTGTTTGCTTTCATAGAGGAAGAAGTTACCGAATTCCAGAGAGGTCGTCAACACTGTTTTAAAAAAATATAAATCTTTGGAAATAATAGGTGGACAAAATTTTAGCTAGCTTGGACAGGTTTCAACAGCTTTCTTGGTTTGTTGTGGGTAATGATCCTTATTTCCAGGCCAGCGCCACAGCTGCCTTTCCAAGCCAAGCCTGTGAGAGCCCTTGCCTCCCCAAATCCCCTCATGGCAGCACCTGCCCAAGGAGCCCGTGTCCAAGGTTAAGCCCCTGCGGCTGCAGCACTGCCAAAGTCCCATTTCTACACTCTCAAGAGTATCAAAAGCCTGAGATCCAGAAGAGAAGACAAAGGACAGCTCATTAAGGACTAAAACCGCAGGTACAAAAACCAGCATTATCAGAAGACAGATACACTTTTAAGACCCCCCAGAAACAGGGGATGAGGGGAGGGGAGGAAAGGGAGGAGGCATGGAGCCCCGAGAGCCTGGCACCTTCTGCCACTGGGCAGTGCGCTTCATCTTCTTGCACAAGTCCAGCTGGCAGAGCTGATGCAGTTGAGTGCCCACAGGCAGAGGTGGCCGAGGAATAAAAAATTTCTTTGCTGTGTACTGTGCGTGCATCAAGACACTTTTAAATGAAATCTGCTGAGCAAGACTAGCGCACAACCAGCTACTTTCGAGTGCTTCCTGCTCTTTTGGTGGTCTACGGATTTACAAGATGCCATTGAGATGAATTACAGGCAGAGACAGTACCCAAAGTCTAGTGAATAGCTAATGGCTTCAGATGTAGACCACAGATCAATTCAAACTTTCTACTCTCCTCTTTAAGTATAAAGATACTGCACAGAGCCTCGTCCAGTCTTGCATATCATCAGCTCACTTCAATACAGGAATATTTCAAGGAAACGTTAAACAAAACAAAACCAAACAAAACCAAAACCCTAAAAACGCACATCTCCTCATTTCAGTAAAATATGACCCAACAAGTCTACATTTCCCACAGAAGGAAAGCATATTAAAAGCTACTACTGTTTTGTGACAAGTGTGCTTCTGAAGTTTCAACTGCAATTCTCTTCCGCCGCTCCTCCTACTTCTCTTGGATTCACTAATTTGTGTACTATATGAATAACTAGGTACTTCTTCAAGACACAAATGTTATTTAGGAAGCCAAAACAGTCTGAACAGCAAATCACACACTTTCTTATCCTTTAACTTCTCTTACTGTGTTCTTAATTGAATAAATGACAGTAATGAAATAAACTCCAGTGCTGATTTGAGTTCCCAAAACAGTATGAAAGCCAAAGTGCAGTAGAATTAGCAATGTTTTACCTACTGATTTACTTCATAGGCAAAAAACTGTTTAGACTTTCTTCAGTGCTGTAACTGTGGTCAGGGTAGGATGCATATATATAGCTTCTTAGAGACAGAATCCCTGCATCTACTTTCATGTAAATATAGTACTAATTGGAACTTCTATATAGTATGACTTGACTTGTAGTCTCAAGTTACCTCTTAACATTTGCTTTAATAAAATTATTACTAGGTTGAGCAGAAGTCTGCTGTGTATGAAGTTTTTCAAATTTGGAATCATTTGTGTAACTGTCTTCTGAGCCTGTTCCAAATTTCCAATGACTTTTTTCATATGTCTGTTTGGACTAAGCATTCCAATAATGGTCTCACGAATGATTCACCTGTACTTTACCTCTCTACCCATAGTTCACAGCATCACTTGAAAAAATCTTGTTAGACTATCTAATGTGATCCCAGATCCTTTTCAGCATCACTCCCTTACAGACTATGGTCCCATAATGCTAAACTTCTCAACATA
This sequence comes from Haliaeetus leucocephalus, assembly GCF_000737465.1. Lineage (NCBI taxonomy): Eukaryota > Metazoa > Chordata > Aves > Accipitriformes > Accipitridae > Haliaeetus > Haliaeetus leucocephalus. The sequence goes on from NW_010972664.1 coordinate 3,817,883, forward strand.
CACCTTTCATATGTTTGGACGTATGATGTGGCATTTGAATGCAAGCATATATACTTGCCAAGCCATGCAGTTCAAATATGGAGAGTGGGCTTAGCTTTACCACTACTTGTTTATCTAGTAACATTTGTCCCATGTGCAAATCCTGCAAGCTGTGACTAATGATTACTGGGTAAATCCATTCTGAGCTATGTACTTCTACTTCAGTGACTTTCTACATGTATCTATTAACTTAGCAGTTTTGTGTGTGGTTTTAGAGGAAATGGTCACTGCTCGATTCTTTCTATAAACTAGTCAGATAATTTGAAGAAAAGTGAATGAGTTTTTCACCATTAGTTTACATTGCTCTTCTATGGATCAGCTCTCCTCATGCTCATCTAATCCTCTATAAAGACTGGTTTAAATCAGGTTTCTTTTTTGTCGTAATTGAAGTCAGTAAAAGATTAAACTTGCTTTCTTCTTTCCAGTAACAAAATATTTAAATGATGACAGCATACTGAAGGAGCAAAGGAGCAAAACCAGGGACTGCGACTCCTGATTACTGCTCCCATTTTCTACCCTCTTAACTTTTAAGCTCTGCATCTATTCCATGATATAGAGCAGAAATATGCATGAGTTGTGATTCTCCCTCTAGAACAGGGAAAACTAATTGACAGCCTGAAGGCTGAATGGAGCTCCGCAAGATGGTTTCACTTGGCTCCCATGATGGCCTAGAGCAAGACTGCACAGCATGTACTGTACTAAACAATGTGCTTAGCCCACAGGAGAGCAGGAAAGAAAGAAAAGGGAGTGAGAAGCAGGGGGTGGGAGGAACAAAAGACCGTGGGTGCTGGCTGATGGGCTAAAAATGGAAGTGCAACCATTCCAGCAACTTCCCACCTTCCCAAGTTGCCTATATGGAGAGCAGCTAGCATGAAGCCGAGCTGGAGCAGACCTTCACAGGGTCTGCCCCAAACTGGGCTAAGCCAGAGGAGGGATCGCTCCCTCCCTGCTGCAGTGACTTGGACAACCACACCAGGCTCTTCAGCCCAGGTGCCTTCTGTAACAGGCTTTTAAGAGGTAGCTTTGGTAGATCTACTAGATAATTGGGGTAGACTGGCAGTGAATCAGTGCCCCAAGAAACCCGTACAAATAGAGGGGAGGAAGGCAGCGCCATTCCGGGATGGGACCTACAGTGTCTCCAAAGGGAGGTCACGTGCTGGGGCGGAGAGATAGTCTGGATGTTCCTGGTCTGGGCACAAAGTCCTCTTCTTTGCATCCACTACGTATTAAAGCAAAGGAGCTGAATTTGACTTTACAGGCTTTCACTGACCATGGGCGAAAGTAAAATCAATGACGCTCATCTGTTTCTGCAGGAGCAGTCCTGAGTCCAGCAGGAACACACTAAATTGAAGTCAGAAAAACAAGTGTCCCTGTATCAGGCTTTCCAGCACCTTCTATAGCACCTATATATTATTAGGATTTCTCTTTTGTAGCCTTCTCTCTCTGGACAATGGAGGGTTAAATATACAATCATCTTGATATATTCATCTGATGCATGAGCAGCTGGCAGGGAGAAAAAAAAAAATTTTTAAAAAAAAAAAAAGGGTGGCCCCCAACTATAGGGAATCAGCAATCCAGGCTCTAGAGGAATAAATCCATAGAAGGAGAATCGAAAATTACAAGTTAGAGAACTCAATTTATATCCCAGCACCACCCAAAAGGGATAATTTTGGGAACATTTCAAAGGACTTCCAAAGTTACTTGCAATTAGTGCTAAAAATAGCTGCAAAACATTTCAAATAGTCCTTAAAGCAGAGTGATGAAAAGCAGTCTTGTGAGGAACAAATGTAACAGTGAGGGAGTTCCCAATCTCTCCACAGCTGACAGACATCCTTGTGACCCTCTGAGACCAAGATTTAATTTCTTCCTGCCTTAGTTTTTCTGTCTAGAGAACAGCAATAGTAAGACCACCTTCCTTCCCAAGTACAGGCACATTTGAACATTTATAAAATGCTTTTAAAAACTTGATTTGAAATACCCACACATAAACAGAGGAGTGCAGACTTTTCAGGGTACTCTTGCAAAAAGAAATGTCACAAAGCAATGCTAAGGTACCAGAATCGAAGTATATGCATCCATTCTCTCCCCTCTGTACACTGACAATATTTACTAAAATTAGCAGGCCTTTATGATTTTTTTTTTCATTTTTGGAAAATATTCTGACTATTTTTGGTTTCAAAACCTAATTACTTCAGCCAGCATTTTAAAATGAAGTAATTTGCAATGCCAACCATTATACCTTTTATTAACATCAAAGGACTGATTCAGCCCATGAACAGTGAAAAAGCTACGTATTGAGGAGATTATTATTATTTTTCTTTTACTAGCTAATTCTATGATGGCAGTTTTGAATATTTCATTGTCTGCTTCTTCAATTAATTATTAATATAAGTCTAGTACATCTCACTTTATAAGGAAACTTTGCTATCATATCAAGTAACCTTGCCAAAAATGCTCCTTGATGCCTATTTATGAAAGGACAGACCTTTGCACTGTATTTTAATTTATGTTTATTCAGAAAGTAGTACATAGGTAAGTTTTCATATATTTTGAAGAAAATTTGATCAGCCAATAAACCAAAACCATAGTTTTTAGAAAGAGCAGTCCAGAAGAAGACACAGTTTTATAATACATCTTAGTAAAGTCACACTATCAGTGGACCCTTTCCTGTTTATAACCTCACCACAGACTACACCAAAGAACTAATTCCACTCATAAAACTGGAGCCATACAAATTATTCTTCAGATAAAGATGTCTACGAGAGAGACTTACTAGTGTCTGATGAAAAATTTAAGAGCAGCATGGTATTCAAGGAATCTGCTTAATTATTGCCATCTTACTCTTGTGGCATTTTTAGTCTACATATTCTGTATACTTTAAGGTGGAAAAAAAAATTAATTTTTTTTTTTGGCATCAGAGAAGAACCTGCAGGTTTTTACTAAATAGTCTATCCGTAGTATAATTAGTGAGTAAGGATAAGGCATTGAGCTGAATACCAGACTTTTAACACTAATAGTTTCTGCCCGTAAAGCATTTACTAATAGGAACTGAGGAACAAAAGCAACCCAGAATGCCTTTTCATCTGGGAATGGTTACAGAAACCAAAATGGTAACTGTGTATAAAGTAGCACAGTCAGGTAACCCCAAGGCTTTTTTTTTTTTTTTTTTTTTTAAAAAAAGGGTTAAAAAAGTTTTTGACACTTTGCCTCCTTTTTTTTTTTTTTAAATTGGAATATTTTTAAGTTGTAGATTAATTTAAAAAAAAGCTCATTTTTAGTGGGTTTTTTCCACTTTATTATGAACTTTTGGAACTGAATTATAGCACGCATATAGGTAAAATATTAAATTCCAGTCAAGCCAGCTCTAGCACACAGCTCCCCTCCAATCACTTTTGATAGAATAGAAGCACAAAGAAGCCCAGTTTAGAGAGTCCACATGTGTTTAATCTTTGATTAATTGAACAAAAACTAAGAGCCTCCAGACATATTTCTTTTAATCACGGGAAAGATATCTTTTCAGTTGCTTTCTAGTAGGAGAGAGTCAGCAGATGTCTGTCTGGTCTAAAGGGAATTTCTCTTTCTCTGGAGAAAACAGTTTAAATAGGAGAGGAACAGCCATATGCTGACTATGCACTGCTTAACAGATGACGTAGAGAAGCATCTACTACCGCAGGGAGTCGAACAGGGCAGTTTTCAAATTAAATTTCTTTCAAATTCAAAGCAATCAGCTGAAATCAATTTACATACAGGATGCAAGTTAGGTCAGACAGTTCTCATCAAAACAGCTCACAGACACAAAGATGCAAATCTGTCTTTGTCAGCAGTATGATTTTTAAGAAAGTTTTTAACGTGATGACAGTAAAAAAAAATAAATTTCTTCACAATTTTAAACACAGCTGATACTTGTTTTCTGGGGAATGACGATTCAAAATAATAACAACAATAATAATAAATATCGCATCAATATAAAGTATTTGCCAAAGGTTCTTAATTCATACACAAAATGGTATTGGCACAATGCAAATTTATCTCCAAATTTAGCTCAGGAGTAAGTCTTTCAGTACTTCAGGAAAACATGTTTTAAAATGTGGTATTGGGGAAAAAAGCATCAGAACCACCAATATATAAGGATTACTAGGCAGCATTTTATTTGTCTGACTTCATTCTTTTGCCTGTATCCTTTTGCTTACATGTTTTATATTGTCATCTAGGAAATGTAAACACTTAGAAAAATAGGAATGATCTCCTTCACTTCATCTAGTTCTACCAAGATGTCTGGGGGTGGGGGGTGGGTAGAGGAAGAAAGACGAAGAGTTTAAAGCAGAAACTGGGAAAATGGCATATAAAAACTCCCTTGGACTAGAGGAAACTCACCAACCAGAAAAAAGAGGAGACAGCCAATGGTCCCAATTAATTTGATAACTTCCACCATGGAGTTCCCTCTGAATTCTGTTTGAGGCTCCATCTTTCACAGCACACAGGGCATAAAGGCTTGAGACTTATCAAACAGCATGTTGCCTAACACCATGGGAAGGGAAGGAGAGTACACAGCAGAGACTGAAAACAGACTGTGGTATCAAAACCTCCATTTCCTTCTTCATATAACTAGGATGCCTGCCTTTATTGGTATTTATACTTTATGCTAACAGTCTGAATTGTCTTCCACAGACTTCTGAATAGCAACAGCAAAACTAAGGAGAGCTTTGGTATCAATTCACTGTATTGGTTGGACTCAGGAAAATGACTTGCACATCTATCTCATGCTTAGAGAGGTAGGGCCCTTTAAACCTGAACAATTTTAATTCTCCCCCTTCCCCCCCCCCCCCAACTAATGACCAATGAGTCTAAATCTGCAAGGCATAGCTTCCACCTTGTTCTAACAACCAACTTCTCCAGTTTTGGTTCAAGGTTTCAGATAATCTTCTACCCAACAGAGCCGCCATTCCACAGAAAGACTGTCACCACTTTCTTTGATTTACAAATTTGCTGAGCTGCAAAGCAATTTCTGGCAAGACTACAAAAAGCATAATTTGCTTGATCGTCCATCCCAGCATGGCCACCATAACATCCTAAATTACTCATCAGTTTAAGAATAATATGTATAGTCACAATATCATAACTGATCAAGAACTCTGTTGGCTAAAGGCAACCTTAATTCTTCTGTTCTGCATAGTTTCTGGGAAGACATAAACATGTAAGAACAGCTTTCTTGGGTCAGACAAAGTGCTCATGTACCCTATTATTTTGCCCTGACCTTGGCAGGAGTAGAAAATTGTACTGAATAGGAATTTTTTTATTTACATGCTCTGTTTTTACAGTAGTTGTATGAAAGTCTGTCATGTATCAGCATCTAGAAAAAGCTTTCATTTGTTGTGTCAGTATCATTGTTATCCACTAACAATAACACTGACCTGTGAACTGCTTTGAGTACAGAATTAGCTATAATGCTCCAATATGTTGACACACATCCTCAATGTAAGTCCTCAGTCTGCTTCCAAAATACATTGAACCTTAGCACTTCAGATCTAGTATGAAAGATATAAACAGGCTCCCAAACATCTCCATGGAAGAGCCAAAATCCTAAAACACTGATCTTACAACTGTGGACTACGCAACCTTCAGATACATTAAAAATTACTCTTACATATTCCCAAATATATTTAGATAATACACATACAATTTTCCTTTAAGAACAGACTTAGACAAAACTACAAAATGAAGTTCTACCATACCAAACTGTCAATTAGGAAACATATTTAAGTTATGGAATGTCCAGTCAAGCTTTGGTGTTTTGGTTTTCTGTTGGTTTTTGTGTTTTAAATCTGTCCATCATTTTATTCCTCAATGCATAAATTAACCTTGTAACACCCTCTACAGCATGAACATTCAGTAACTCTGATAAGACACACTCCTTATTTTATTCATTTATTTCATGAATGCAGGCAAAACTGAATCATCAAAACTTCACCAAGTCATACTAAAAAAAGTAACTCTCCTTTTTGTCTCCTCCACTGCCCCTGCAAGAATGGACATTTGCTTGAAGAAACCTAGTCTTTGATCAAAACAATAAATGAAAAACTCAAAAAAGAAAGCCCTTTTGTGATAACTTAAAACTGTGTACTTGAAACAGAAACCATCCATAACTTTTATGAGACTTTGCCAAATAAAATTGTAACCAACCTAAACAGCACGTTTGCCATACACAGGCTTTCACTGTATCTTGCTGCAAAGTACTATATACAGCATGTGAGTGCAGCAAGTCAGTTCTTTCTAGTAGGAACCTCTGTACCAGCATACTCTGAAACCTATCATTCATCCTCAGCAGCCTACAAATGGAGGTAAGACCCCCTCCCCAAGAGTTTACTGTGACATCTTCACTGCTGCTGACAAAAGTTCAGAAAGAAGCTCCAGAACCCACAGTGGAAGTAAAAAGCAATAGAAGTATAAAATAAAATAGATAAACAAATAAGACCTGCTTTTGAGTTGGCATGAATACATATTCTGCTAAGTGAGTCCCCAGCTGACCAACTAAATCTTAGCTATCTTCACTACAGGAGTGTTTGTTTCAGATCCCATATAACAGATTTGATCTCAAACAATCGGCATGGAGGCAATGCCTTTAAAGCCAAAGGAGTCTTAAATTTAAGTGCACTTTGTACATAGAAATTATTTCTGTCATCACTAGAATGGAAACAATTTTAAATACATTAATACTTCTAGAAGAAATGTAGTTTGAGTTACTGTATGTCATCAAAGTATTGATAACTAAACACGATTTCTTCTCACGTTTATCAAGCACTAAATGGAAGCTGCAGCATGCACCGTAGCACATGTCTACTGGCCCACTGCAAAGAGGATGCAGAGCAAACAAAATAACTGTGAGTTAAAATTGAGTTAATAAAACTTTTAATAAAGTGGCGGTACGGCTCATGGCTCTAGTAGCAACATTCCACCAACAAGTGTCATGGGCTGCCCTCCCCAAGTCAAAAAGATCATACTAGAACTAACAATACCATAAGAAACACTGAAAGGTAGTCAACAAACGTTGAGGGCATTTTTTCCCTGATCTGATGAGGTATGAATTGGTAAATAGCACAGCTTTAAACAACAAAATTCTTAAAGTTTTTTACTAAGAAATGTGAAAATATAGTAAAGGAGGTAGCTGTTGGAAGCACAGAAAATGTAACAGCATTCTCCCATATGTACCACTGTTGAGCACAGTCACTTACATAGATCTGTGAATCACAACAGCAAATAAATAGAACTGTTCTGAGGTTCACTCAATGCTAAAATGATATGGCCTCCTATGACGATATACTGCCAACACTATATTTAGTTCCTCTCTTCAACGAAGAATGCACGGATTGGTTAAAAAGGGCACATTTCAGTCTGAGGCCATGGATGCCTCAAATTATGGAAATTCTGATACATATCCAAACTGTTTTATTCATTGGCATGCAACTGATGAAGGGAGTAACCTGTTTGCCCGATTCTTTTAACACACCAGTGATTGCACATAAGGTATAATTTAAAACACAGAACATATATAAAAATAAAGTGGTTTGAATTTTGACAGTACTGCGTAACTTGCAGCTAATAATGCAAACAATAACTCAGAGAGACCTTATCTTGCCTAAAATTAAGGGAAAGTGAGAAAGAATTTTGCAGCTAATTGAACAGCTCACATTCTGCCTAACACAGGAAAATGAAGTACAGGAAAGTCATCACTGATCTTTAGATCCTGTAGCAACCTTTTCTTCATCTGCCAAAGGCATTTCAGAACATCAGGGGCTATTTCATTTTACCACTGATAACTAATGAGATTGATGATGAAACCATCCTCTCCACAGGATGGTTAACTCTTTTTCTTTTAGTTCAAAGGAACATGAAGTGTTTTTAACCACAAGACACCTACACTGACCGTATGCCATTTTTATTCCTTTTAAATCATTTTAAAACCACAACAAAGCATTTTTAGAACTACAACGGTCATCTAGTATGTACTGAAGATTATGTTACAGTGATGACAAAGCTCAACATGAAATAATCATGCCAAATTCCCCAGTCATAAATATACCTCTTCTCTAAAAACTCATTACAACATGGCAAGGGGTGAGGGGAAAGAAAAGGAAATAGTCTAATTCGGTGGGAAACACCAGATCTCAGATCTTGATTTCATCGAATAAAACCATCTTAAAGTAATTCAGCCACCTTCTCTGAAACTTGACATGGGCCACATGTGGATTGCTTGCATGAAATTAAGTTCTGTTCATAAAGAACATGAACACGTAGACTGAACACATTGCCTTCACATGTCAGGACAACCCAATTTGAAGACAATCTGAAATTACGGCTTATTTGCACCCAGTAGAGGAGATGACCCTAGCAATTTTTGCTCTCATTTGGAATCTCCTGAAATATTTTTTTCTGTTTGTACCATGCTATGAGTTCAGACTGAAATTCTATTTCAGTCAGTAATAGGACAGTCATAGAGGGCTGTCAGGACAGCCATGGAAGACCATTTTTTCTAAGCCTGAACTAGGAATATAATGGTAATAATAATATGATTAAACCTGAGTACTGTAGGAGCCATAATATTTAAGCGTTTCCATTTGCTGCCCTGCTGGATTTCTGTGCAGCCTCACTTCCCTATCTCCTTCTGGGTTTGGTTGATTCATATTAGAAGTTAAGGAAGGTGTAGAGAGCGGGAATATTTATATAAAATATGAACATAAAACTTCTCTATTTTGTTGTAGAGGTTTAATGGGACAAAGAAATTCCTTATCTTTCACTCTACTTTTATAGGTGAAAGTAAACACAACTGGGTAAGCCGCCTTTAAAATATGGGAGGTTTGTAAAGCATCTGCTATTCTCATTAGGTCTAACTCAGTATGTGACAACAACATTTTCACCTAATGAAAAAAATAGAAAGAAAAAAGTACAAGGTTCACTTCTCAAACTTTCAGAGATGCAATACTGCTATGCTTAAGAGAGTGCATGTGCATGCAAACACACACATTAGCACCTAGAAATATGACAGTAAGTTTCAAAGAAATTATTTTTTAGTTTCTCCACATTTTCTCATTCATTTTTAAGTCTCATTAGGACAACTAGTGTTCCTAGCAGTGGCATTTAGTGGGATTTCCTAGTAGTACTAATAAATGACTTCAGTTCCACAGTTACCAGGGAGTTGGTAGTAAAAGAAAATGAGTATCTAAAAAGAGTAAAAATAAGGCTCTATGCATCTTCGAAAATTAGGCAGGGGACTTAAAGTACTACATTGACATTCACACCCTCAGTGTTGTTCAACTGACTGTAATGGCAGAGGAAAGTAAAATACACAAACTTGTAAAAGTTGCTAAAATAATTGTTCTTGCTTTCCTCAAGCAGCGATAACTACGTTATAAAAAGTAGCACATTTACATGCAACTTCAATCTCATTGCAAAATTTTCTCCTAAATGATGTTACGTTTTTGGTAAAATATGCTTCAGAAGCAGCCTATAATAATCCAGGCTTACTACGCAGCTGCAACAAGTGTTGAAAGTGTCAGGTTCAAGGTAAACCTACCATTGATAAATGGTAAGTTTAAAGATGCATTAGCAACATTAAATCTTCTACGCCTCAAGCAACTTTTGGTAATGCCATTGGCTGTGGTAAGTAATGGTATAGCTTCACTATTTTTTTTTATATGTACGTAGGACGTTTGTGAGATTCTTGTAAAACTGTGATTCGTCTTTGTTATATATGCATATAAGTATTCGAATTAAGTCACTTGTTTATCAGCAAGACATTAACAGCTCAAGTAACAGAATCTGCAAATTTGTTCATTGATTTCAGCTTGGCTTAAAACTTTGATGCTGTACAATGGCAGTCGGAAGGGCAAGTTTGCTAATGTAGCCTAACACCACACAGACTGAACATACAATGAAAACAATACATAAACACGACTTTTCATTGCGAGAAGGGTATCACTGTTTTAGAATCACAGAGCAGACAGAGCTGTTAACTCATCTTTCATATCAATCCTGTGCTATGTCAAGTTTTTTGTTTGTTTGTTTGTTTTTAAAGTCACAGCATAGCAAGTCTATAACTGGGATGTTCCTGGGATCTGATGTATAAAGTATTTGGAGTAGTATACATTATAAATGGAAAACAAATGTGTGCAAACTTTTATACACAGCAGCTTACTTAGTGTAAAATATCCTGTTACTGAGGTTAGAGGTAACATACACGTGTATGTACTTTACAAATCCTTTTGCAAAAGCATTGCTCTTGAGAAGCAAATCCATCTATCATTGGCAAATAGAAACATTGTGATAAAACTTAGCCTAGAACTTTCATGGCAAAACCAAGGTAAGTTTCTCTCAGAGAAACATGATTTGAAATAAAGATTCACAAAGCCACTGACCAGCAAACATAACTAACTTCATTTGCATTTGATTTTTCTTAACATTCTCAAAAACTTTAGAGCAGAGAAAGACAGATTAACATACTGCTGCAGCTACTGTTGCCACTATTGACACAGGTAGGTTTCTACATAATGCTATATAACAGAGACCCCTGAGATTCAGAGATACAATTTTCCTCAAAAGGAAGTAGCTGACAGAAAACCAGACAAAAAATTAAACACTGAATCAAACTATCACACACCAATAACTGAATTTGGCCTTGATCAGGTGCATCCGTTCAGCAGACAATCCTGAGAGATTGAAGCATATGAAGTAGCTGCAGCCACCTTCCAGTCTGCTAATGATATCTTTGCACTTTTCCAAAACTGCTTCTATTTCTCTACTGTGAAAAATTACTTCTGTTTCCCAACTGTTTTTGTGATACCCAAAATAGTATTGTCCTGGTTTCAGCCGGGATAGAGTTAACTGTCTTCCTAGTAGCTGGTACAGTGCTATGTTTTGAGTTCAGTATGAGAAGAATGTTGATAACACTGATGTTTTCAGTTGTTGCTCAGTAGTGTTTAGACTATAGTCAAGGATTTTTCAGCTTCTCATGCCCAGCCAGGGCACCTGACCCAAACTGGCCAACAGTGTATTCCATACCATGTGAAGTCCCGTCTAGTTTAGGAACTGGGAAGTGGGGGGCAGGGAATCGCCACTCGGGGACTGGCTGGGTGTCGGTCGGCAGGTGGTGAGCAATTGCCCTGCGCATCATTTGTACATTCCAATCCTTTTATTATTGCTGTTGCCATTTTATTAGTGTTATCATTATCATTATTAGTTTATTCTTTTCTGTTCTATTAAACCATTCTTATCTCAACCCAGGAGTTTTACTTCTTTTCCCGATTTTCTCCCCCATCCCACTGGATGGGGGGGGGAGTAAGTGAGCGGCTGCGTGGTGCTTAGTTGCTGGCTGGGGTTAAACCACAACAAGTATCCAGCCCTTACTCTGAGGATCAAGCATGGTTTCATTTTGTGCTCCCAGCTGTAAAAACTGACATTTAGAGAGAATTACCCAGTTTCATTCTGACAGGCACATGCCCTTTTTCATGTTCTTTAGGACTTTTCACCACCGGAGAATGTGTCACTGGTAGGCAGTAATCCAAAACCAGTTACATTCCTCAAAAACAAAACATGGAGCTAATTTAAGTACGTCCCCAGCGATCAAAAGGGTGAGCTCAGGAAGTCAAGAAGAGGAAGGCAAATGGACTTGTAGCAGCCTAAGTCTGAAGGATGACTACAGACTGTTACCTGATTATCCCATCACACACCCTTTCTGGGCTACCCTACTGAAACCTCATTCTGCTGCAAATTAAGTTTGAACACATACAGCAAGTCTCCATTTCAGAAATTTTGTGGGAATAACGTTTCAAACGCAGATGGAACCAGTCAAAATCCCCCAATTAAACAGGAGTTACATCTTTTATTTAATTGACTTGTAATTCAGCTTTCTAGTGAGTTCCGATTTAGGCAAATTTGTATCCTTCCCATTTATGAAGATCTTACAGATCTAAATTACACAGAAAATGTCATGTAATATTAAATTACAAAGCTACTTTGCACATGGCTGTGTAGCTTAGAATAGTTTTACTGGTCTCTAAAGTGTCTGAGAGATTTTAATTCTTGAAATATCAAGTGGCTAGCTATTTGACTAGGGAAGTTACAGTCCCTGAAACATAATCAAACAGAATATAGTCAGTGGGGGTTCAAGTACTCGTTTCATAGATTTAAGAAAGATACCACTCTTCACCAGCCAGAAGGATCATCTTGTTTTTAAGGCTTTTTCTGGGGACGGAGATGGTTTCAAGGAAATAACCACAGAAACTGCAGGAAATATAGCTGCAAAAAATATTTTTTTATATATATATATATATACACAAAACCAGGAGACAATATAACAAATCATCAATGCTATGAGTAGGCACATGGGATCTTAAAACATTCTGGAAGGGCCACAAGAGGCAGAGATTGAATAAGCAACTTAATTCAATTTGCTGATACTAAATGGCATTTAGATCGTGTTCAATGGTATTGAGGACTAACACTCTCATAACTAAGATACATATCAGTGGAAGAAAATGCAGCTTCCTTTGGATAAAATGGCATGTACACCTCAGTCAAGTCACCAAAGAAATGCTGATGAACAGAAAGGGACAAAGCAGAGAGAAAACTCTCTCTGCAATTTTATGGTTTAGGATTTTACTCTCCCCATTGTGGCAATCACATCTAAAGCTATTTTTAAAGTTCTTAAAATACACAGGCATTTAAGAAGATAAAACACCTTTTAATATAGTGCACTTCTGAAATTTTTGTAGATTTGAAATTCCTCTACATTTCCTTCTTTCCAACTGAAGAACCTATGCACAGCATATTTAAAGAAGATGCCCACCTTATTACATAGGCAACAAGTTCTCTTTGTGGACTATCTCAGAGACGAGCATTGGAACTGCTTAAAAAAAAAATTGATCTGCATGAAGCAATAACAGACACGAAAATTCATTTTTAGTATTAACCTGAATCTTAAGTCAAGTCTACACATCCATTGAACAGTGAAGGAACATCACCTAATTGAAGTTGTTACTGTAAGAGGTTGTGGATGGAAGAAAATGTTGTGATAAATTCTCGATCATGTTATGAAACAAACTGGTGCAGACAGGAGCTGCTTCTTCCAGTAAGAGCTAGCCATTACAGTGCAAATCACACTTCTGTTTCCTATGTTTCACAAAAGTTTTTTGGTTAAAATTGCAGCATCAAAGCATATAACCAAAAGAGTACTCTAAATGATCTTCTGTACTGTGTAAATGGAAACCAAATAAAGGCAATTTTACTCTGTAAACATACAAAAATTAAACTATAACACAAGGACTTCTAAAACAGCAACTGATATGACTACATGTATACAAATGTAAATGCTGTGGTTCTCAAAACAGGTGTACTGAGAAGCTAATCAAAACAGTTTGCTGATTTGCAGCAATCTACTGTGAATGTAGCTACAGTTCATAATGACAAGAGCGTTACAGCTATAATGCACAGATTTTTAATTTAATGCAAATTTATTCCACCAGCCTTCAACTCTTCCCTTGTTCCTCACCTCTTCTGTGCTATTTTAAGTGTTTGGTGCTTTTGCACTGTCACATCACTACCTTTTCTATTAAAATCATAACCTTTCCTGTTAAAATTCTTTGTTTATATTCTCCTGGTATACAATTAAAACTGTATACCATTACACCTACAAATCTTATTTCCAAATACAGATCATGATTTTTTTTTTTTCCCCTTATAGCATTGTTGGTGTTTCTTTTCTGACACTAGCCCTCAGTATGAGGGCAATTTTGAGCTGGATTAACAGTTTAATGCTATACTATTGTTAGGTGGTGTACATTTGAACCCCTTTAAGAAGATACTAATCCTTCATTTTTTTATCTAAGTATTGGCAGAGGCTCTTAAAAAAACATTTGTGGCAATACCAATGTTTAGCATTCAGACCCTGTCAGCTAGACTCTACTAGAATCACATGAAGATGACTTGAGGCAGGGGTGACTCACATATTGAGCAACTATATACCAGTTGAATTGACGTCTGCCATAGTGTACTAACCACTGAAGCCTACCTCATGTTTCTGGATTCTGATGAAAAATTATGGAAGACACAGAAACACTACATGCATGTCAAACGTTACTTCAAGGTACATCACAAACCACGAGAACATGAAATAAGCACAACTGTCCATGCTGCTTTGCTGCATGGTCAGAACATTAAAACACATTTTAAGAATCAATGAGCAGTGTTATAAAGTAAACAGCAGAAATTAGATAAATATCAATGTCTCTTAAACATTAACACCCACTCAAAATTACACCTACAAGATACTGGATATAACATTTGGGAGTAACCAATCAACAGATTATTTTAACAGGTTATACGTTTGCTGGATAAGCCCACTTCCAGCTAGCCAGACACTGATTATTTTTATCACTAAAAGCAATAACAAAGAAACAGTACAGTCATAGTTCTTAACCATGTGTATTTACTGTATTATATGTGATGCTCAAGATCCTTCTGGTGTAAGAATTATGAAAGTCCTTGGGATTGTCTGTGAATGTGAGCGAGACTAGGCAAAGGGGTCACGTAAATGCACAAATTCATAGCTTACTTCCTTTCCCTTCTGTGAGAGTTGTGAAAATCTTGCCCTTCTTCTACAGTTATATACCAACAGTGGCATTTAACTTATCTATCTAAAAGTTAGAAGCCTCATCAGAGCTAGTTAACAACATGAATTTAGTCAACAGAGAGATCAGTGTTTTCAGAGAGCGACTCACACAGTTCTATGCTAGCTCTTCAACGCGACACCAGATGAATTGCTACAGATTACAAAGGAAACCTGTAAAAGCAACTTAAAATAGATACCTAACTTTTGAATTGCAAGGTTTCCTCTCATACTTCAGTACCCAAAAATTGATATTTTTTGACCTACACTTGGCCCTCGATATGAATGCTTAAAATGCTTTCATGTACGTTCTCTTCCTCTAAAATAAGTACAGTTTAAAGGGTACACAGGAAGAGATAAGCATTACAAAGTGATATGAACATACTTGACTGCTCCTTCCATTGGCCAAATACTTCGAAATAGAGATATAATTTGTGGGCAACTTCTTTTACAGGAAAAAAAAAAAAAGTGTTTCTTAATCTGCCATTATTTTTTCTAGTGTTTGTGCAACAACAATTTCAAATGTACCCTATTAGATCAAATCCTGGCTATCCTGCCTCCTGTTACACATTGAATTTTGCATGGTTATCTGGAGACAAAAAAAAAAAAAAAAAAATCTATAAATTGAAATTAAGTATACAAAATCTAACAAACAGTAAGTAATCATAATTGCACGGAAGCATAAAAGTAGTGAGAACGCACAGAAATGTCTAAATTTCTAAAGTGATATGATACCTCTTCTGACTATTTTTCTGTTTTCCTATCTCTGTAATAATAATAATAATTAACCATATAATTCCTTCATTGCTTCTAAGTAAATGCCTCAGAGGCAGCTCACACTTTTTTTTTTTTTTATCTTCAGATAACATCAAGCAAGCAGCTGTCACCAAAGAGTGAAAAAAAAAGATACACTTACTTGCCACCTCCAGCGATGCATTATGACTTACAGCTTCCCCAAGGTAATTCCTCGCCACACAGACATAGACCCCTTCATCTGGCCTACTCTTGCGCCCATGGACTATGCGTAAGAAAAATAAAGATCCGCTAGGCAGCAGCATGCGGTGGGAGCGCGGATCATCCTTGTCCGTTTCTACTCTTTCCCCTCCCTTGTACCACTCAATGGTGGGGGTCGGCCTTCCTTCTGCTTTACAGTTTAAAGTTGCCGGTTCTCCTTTGGAAACAATTAGATCAGAAGGGTGTTCGACAATTCGAGGTGGGAAATCTTCTTGCCGAAGACGGGAGCCTGCAAGATAAAACGGCAAAGTTAGCTTAGGAGATTGTTGCCAGGTACAGTCACTGTGTTTTGCAATAAAACTACTTAACCATTAGCCCATAGAACAGGATTTAATATGAACACCTATTTAACATCATCTTAAAGTGAAAAAAAAACCCTTAATGCACTTCATTGTGTGCAAGGTTCTCCCAAGTGAATACATTCAAAACCATTTTTTTAAAAGGCCACGTGTATTAGTGAACTAAACTGCCATGCTCCTAAATCACATCCATTTTTATATTGATCTGTTCATCTATATAAATTTATACATACATGCATTTGTATACGTAGTTATGAAAAACTAGTCCTACAGATACTCTACAGACATCAGACCACCTCTACCAGCAAAACTGGTACTGCTGTAACTCATAACACAAAGTCATAGTCAACATCATTCAGCCTTTTGGAAAGCCCATTAATTCATGCAATGTCTGCAGAGTAAGTCTAACATCTCCAGCACCCACAAAGCTGCTTTGTTTTACTTGCACTATCAGCTCTTCCTAGTCACTTGTTAAGCAGTACCACAGAGGCACAAATGCATGGAGTGCCTGAGTACTTCTTAGACCTCTTGTGTCAGGGAAAATTAGAGTGTTTTACATCATAAAAATTCTTACTGTCTCCAGTCTAGAACTCTGATACAACACGAGACAACAGTATCAGGGATAAAAGTTACAAGCAAACAAGATACTCTTCTAGAAAAGTATTCAATTTCAAACCAATCCAAACTGCAAGCTGACAATTTGCATGAAAAAACCTATAATAGTCTGCACAGATATATACCACAGAAGAACATGGCAACCAACTGGGTGCCCA
The DNA here is from genome assembly GCF_000737465.1 of Haliaeetus leucocephalus. Lineage (NCBI taxonomy): Eukaryota > Metazoa > Chordata > Aves > Accipitriformes > Accipitridae > Haliaeetus > Haliaeetus leucocephalus. The sequence continues at coordinate 3,834,664 of NW_010972664.1, forward strand.
AGAATTCCAAATTAGGAATAAGCAGCTACCAAAACTTTCAGGGTTTTAAACTGTTGACTCAATTTCAAATTACCATTTTCCTTATTTCTCTCTTTCTTGATACACAACTTTGTCATGGATAAAATTAGTCTCTTGAGTCATTAATTCCTGATTGTTAAAATTTTAGATGTTAGGATTCTTTATTAACATTGATAACATGGGTTTTGAACAGCTATGAAGCACCAGAAAGAAATACAAGATCTATTCACTGCAGGTTAATAGACCATAAATGATATGGAAAAAGGGAAGGAGACAAGGAACAGAGAGTCCCAGAGACAGCTCTGTTTTCAATACATACTATATGTGTGTGTATAATATATATTTCATATATATATATAAAATATAAATTAAAATATTCTAAAATGTAGGATTTTCATCTGAATTTTATTTCACATTTCTTTCACCTCAAGATAATCAATGCAAATTAAATGTTACACTAATCAGCTAGCACTAACCACACATTCCCAAATCTCTGGCAATATGGCTTGACTACATTGAAATAGGTTTGTATTCTGTATGCAGTAAAAGAAAAGAGTTTTATACGAACATTACTGATCATTAAATACAAAATAACTCAAACAGCAATAAACCTACTCTTTAGTACTTTGAGGAAAGATAATATAAGTAGTACTGTACTTAGGACTATATACCTAAATTATAAGAAATATTTTATCTTTTATCTAATTTGCAGATTTTGGTTTGGATATTTGTAATATTGCAAGATTTTGTAGTACCTAAAGCAAACAAGTAATTATATTTGACATTTACTTTTACCTTCAAGAACAACCTGAAACATGAAAACTAAAGTACGGGTAGACAGAACAGAAGCCAGGAAATTCCTGAATCCTTTTGCTGGCTACACACCACTGTGCAGCCCAGCCCTGTGTATCACTCTGAGATTTTGAGCTGCACCTCCTAGAGGCAGGGCACAGGCCAAATCCCGTGAGAGGAGAGCTAAAAGTACAAGAAAAGAAAATTGTGCCAACCAGCACTGCTCTTTTGCAGTAGCTAAAATACCCTCTAATTCACTTCTGTTTGCCCTGAGAGCACATCTCAGTCATTGCAAACTATATTTGTGTCTACTTATCCTGAACTTTCACACAGCTTTTGTGAAAAGCCCCTCATGCAATAATGCTGCCCTCACAATTGGGGTGACCGATTTTAGATCTCTTTCCAAGGCAAAAATGCCTAAACAAGGATAAAAACCTTATTTTGTTTATACTTTTACTCACTTGTATAACTCACAAGGAAAGGCACAGAAACAAAGGATTAGAAAGCTAAAATCAATCGTTATAAGTCACTCCGGAAATATAAAAAGCCAAGTTCAATGTAAAATGTTTAAATAGAGCTAAGAACTGTTTTAGAAAACAAAGTTTGTGCACATGCTAGTATGCATCACGTTTGTTTTTTCAGAGATAATCCTAGCCAACCAGCACACAATATAGTACAAGCCTCCTATTGTTTCTCTCAGCCTGGCCCACACCACAAATAAATGAAATACCAGGTTTGGACATACTGTAATGCATACTTTCCATACTGACATTCAAGTGACTGTACACTAACTTCAGGTACTGTACAGAATGAAAGCTTAAAGACTGACCTCTAAACTTTCTTGAAAACTGACACTCAAAACTCTTAGGGGGAAAGAAGTCCTCAGGAAACTCCAGGGATGCTCATATACTTTTTGAATTTCTTAGCAGGGTAACATTAGAGGAGTTAGAATAAGAGAAATGTCCATTAATTTTTTTTTTATCCTAATATTTTATAAAGCAACATTTCTCTAGAAAATTTCTTCAAACTGCTTAAAGCAGAAAGGAACAAAAGTTGCATGAGTAGTTGACTGGCACATAGTAAGAATTAACAACAGATTTAGTGACAACTGCCTGAGGAATATGATGGCCTTGACAACCAAGTTACAATCTTTCTATGTATCTACACATTTTTACTTTCAAAATCTTTCTTTCCTTTTAGCCTAGTTATTTAAGCTGCATTTATGTTTTATTGAGAAGCAGCAGCTTCAATTATCAACATAAATCTTACAGTGGGCACCAATCCTGTAATTTTCCTGTCAAAAATCCTTCCCAAGGGCATGTTTGGTAAAAAAAATAGAAGCAGAACACCTATTACACACTGGATCTGCCATTAAATATACAACAGAGCTGCTTTTTCTTTCCCCCAAAGATGACAGCACTGGGTTATAGGAATTAACCAACTTGTGTTCTCTGCTTTTATTATAATTCAAGTCCTTCATAAAAAGTCAACAGGATGCTACCAATTAAACTATACCATACTAATCGTTTCATGCTGCTACTTAAAAGAACAATTATGTGAAATCATGTTTCCAGTTTCTTGGACTATGCCACAACTATTTTTACAAGAATTCAAACACTGAAATAAACAGATGTGAAGATTCAAAGAAAGTTAGCATTAGATGAATATTAAACTCATAGGGGCAAGATTTACCTTTATTCCCACCTTAAAACTTCCTGTTGGTAGCATATACAAAAATAATGTATTGAAAAATAGCAGAGAATGTCTTTAAATTAGAAAGTTGCTGGTATCAGGGGTACAAACAATGGGCTGTTCTCCTTTAGGGGGAAAACAAAAAAGTTCCGTGCTACTGGAACCAAGTGCCTCAAACTTGAGCCATGCAGCTTAAGACAGTTAAAAATCAAGACCATATCTACCGTCAATCTAAACTTCAGCTCAGATGGATATGGAAAACCTGATTTCCCAAGGTCTATATATCTAAATAGTATTTTATCCCATGTCCTATAAAAATGCTGCATTACAGAGTGTGTCTTTAGCCAAGTGCCAGAAAGCCAGTGTACTCTTGGCTCCATTTCTTTTCCATTTCACAAGTACAGCATTTAACACTGATTTTCAAAGCACAAGATTTCCTCTCTTTTCTTTTACTGAAACGCTTTACACTGTAACGTAAGAGCTGAGTAACAGGCCTAATTGCTATCCAAGTTATTAGTAAAATTCTAACAAAACCAAACCACAGGTTTAAAATCAGTGTTGGGTGATTCTTGCAAACAATTATATTTCATCAGAACATAAAAGCATTCCCAATTCCCCAGTGTCTCTACTACATACAACTTAAACACTTTCAGAAACCTTAGAGAAAGTGGGGGATATTTTTTTGTGGTTTTTTTTATGCTGACTGGAAAGATGTTCTGTAACTCTTTTGCTCTAGTGGTTAGAAACCTCTCTTTAATCCTCAGGTTAAACATATCCCTGAATAGTAAATGCCTCATTCTTCCTGTGCTTGAGTTGCCCTTTAATTCAGAGCTCTCCACACACTTCTTGGGATTTTATCCCTTTGACACGCAGATTGCAACCTCTTCCTTTTTTACTATCTTCTTGGATTTTGTGTTCTTGTTGCTGTTAGAAGTCAACAAACTAATCTCATCTGGTTTTTCCCCCGTAACATGCGCTCAACCTTTTCCTTGTCTTAAATCTGGTTTGAGTTCATCCTTTCTGAACATGGAAAACCCAAACCATACACACTTAAGAGGCAAGAAGACTTGAATGCTATTTCAAACACACACTGCAAAGTAATGTCACATAGTGTTACAGGGGGAAAAATAACTAAAAGGAAAAAAAAAATCGAAGTATTTTTCTGAAAGTGGCTTTTCTGCCCCAAAACATGCAGCTAACCTAATGTATTGGGTTTACCTGTTCTCACAGACAACAAATAATTTTCAAGGAAAAGCAGAACAAGGAAGACCCACAGAGATCTTACCCATTCACTTACTTTCTCTCAACTTCTCCAATTTTTGAATATTCCTATTCTTTGTATACTACCCTTGTTCAGCCTAAATAAAACATCTGATTTCCTGTAGCCTGCAAGAATAGTGCATATTAAAAAGCAACTATTTTGAAAATTCCTTTACAGGTGCTGCAGTCTTCCCTCCATAACCAAAGACATGAAGTAATTAATGAAACTAGTAATGCTGTGCCTATTTGGATTTTCCCAAAACAGTAAACTGCGTAAGAACAGAAATTTAATTTTTTTTAAATTCTACTTTGGCATAAAGCCCAAGAGCCAAAACTAAATTTAACTGATAATTCTGAAACACTGTTTTGAGAATAGCATTGGTCATTGTATCACTTTGGACTCAGAAAGTAGGTCTTTGCATAGAGAGTTTTATTTACAACAGCCGTTCACCTCTAACTGTTGAACATATAGTCTAGAAAAAAATAAAGTTATACTTTTTACCTAATTCCTGCCATTACTTTGCACAGTCATAACTGTGAACATTTCCGTAACTACTTTAAAAGGATGCCACCTTTATGAACAAAAATGTCAGACGATGGAGGTGTTACAGTCCTGTAAGTGAGCCAGTATTTATACACTAAGGAGAAAAATGAATATTTGGAACATACAGCACTGTTACATCAGTTGATTAATGCCCACCCAGGACTACAGGTTTACTGAAATGCATTTAAGATGTGTTTAACGGTTCCAAATACTGATCTGGGAATAGGTCCAGTTCTTTCCAATAACTTAGATACCATAAAATGTGACAAGCAAGGCTCTCACTTCAGATCAATAGAACCTGCAATTCCCCTATGTGTTTCCAAAGAAGAGCAACATCTCCATTTCTTTTTCTAAGCACACAATGGAAAACAGGTGAGCAAGATGTAACTAAAGAGAAAAGCACCAAACACTAACTGATCATTCCTACTATGAAACCACTGCAATATTCCCTGAAAAAGAAGTTGTTCTTTTTTCAGTTTACACCATTATGTCAAGGAATTTTTTTGCTTCCCTCCTTTAATTGCTGTTGGAGTTCCTGCTGCTAATGAGAGATGAAATTATTAATAAACATTCTTTTTCATTATTTGTTACTAAGGGGTATTTCTGGGTAAAGCAAGTTGTACTTTAAATACAAAGTCTGATTATAAAATATAAAAAGAAATTTTGTGGGCCATGGCTTTTAAACTTAAGTTGTAGGCACCCACAAAACATTTTCCCCACTTCAAAAGATAACCTTGAAGTATTTTATGTTGCTAAGACACCATGAATTGGAATTACGTTTCTGTCATGGCTACCACACTACCAGGAGATGTCAGAAACCAATAATTTACTGTACACTTATGACTGGAAAAAACCTAGAATAACCACAGAGAGCCTGGAGTTTTAAGACACGTCTGTCTGTCTCTCTGAAACAAGAGATTAAATGAGACCTGTACTAAAAAATGCCTTAAATCCAGACTGATCTTGTGCCTGGCTCTTATAGTGGGAGAAGATGTAACCCAAATGTTGGAAGCTATAGACATTCAATTTACACAATACTCATGCCCTGGACAACTGAACAGGAGTTAGAAGTATTATAGCAATAAGCTAAATAAACAAGGGAGAAAAATAAAAAAACATTAATACATCACATTGGCTTAAACAGTTTGTCTCTGTTCCTTATTCTGCAGTAATTCTGGACATACATGATTAGGTCAGAAAAAGCCATAAATTTTTAGGCAAAAAAACTTCTGGAAAGATGTACAGCATCTTATAGTTATTTAAATACTCTGCCTGGTGGGAATGGAAAAAAAAAAAATATTGGCAGGTACTGTACTGCACAGATATTAACACTGAGTCTTTGTTTTAATACCTAAAGATATATTTCCCAGGAGATGCTGAGAGACTAGCTCTCTGAAATAATCACTTTTAACAAAGAAGCTGAAAGCAGCAGCAGTTAGAGTCATGCTTTAGTTTCTTAACCCCAAATTAAATACAACTCTTCAAAAGTGCTCTTGAACAAACCGTTTATTTTCAAGAGACATAGCTTTACAGTCAATCTTTGTTACATGAACACATGCTACTGGTTTGTCCAGCAGTTAGCATAAATAAGACCTGACCTGGTTATTCATTAAATTAGCTAGAATATAAATTTAAAATAATAATATTTATATTGAGCTATGTGAGATGCTGACATTTACATAAAACCTCAGGCAGTAGGTAACGTTCCCAGTGTAAGAAAGTGTTGAGTTTTATTTTTTCTTTCCCTCAGTTCTGCTTTCTGGTAAGGTATTTATCTCACCTGACTTCAGTGGATACTGGAATAGCCTGAGATAGCAGTATCCACTTTTCAAACGACTTTTGAAACCAAACCTCACCAATAAAAATTACAATATCCCACACCAAATTGCTAAGTTGGGAATAGCTTTTTCCCTTAAAGAAAACATTAATGAAATTACAGAATATTTTCATGAATAATGCAAAACCAACTATGACCCAGTGAGCAATCACACTATATTCAAGAAAAAAAACAAAACAAAACACAATGGTAATAAAGCCTACTTCATTACTCATTTTGTCTTTGAAATGGCTGGAGTAATGCTGGGAGATATTTTCTACACTGGGATGATATTGAGAAGAAGTGCACAACAACAAGACAGAGAACGGCTGAGATGCATCTGAAGGCACACTCATCTTTGGCGATTTGGATGTGACAACCTGGCAATGACAAACTGCCTGGAGATGATCATGCTAAATTGCAGGATGAGTGAAGCAATGGGGTCAGGCACGTACAGGGGGAACACAGAGAAGACTGTGACATAGTGAATTCTGCACAGACCCTGGAATGGCAGTCAAGAGTGTAAAAAGCATGGCTGGGGAAAAAGAGGTGGCAAAGGATTATGAAAAGGCTGTATATATTAGGTAGAGCCAAAGTAAAGACTGACTGGCAGACCACTAGGGAAACAGATACTTGAACTATACTAAAGTGATAGGATTTGATGATAATTGGATAATTTTGTGGATAACAGAGCTGAAAAGATACTAGAAATGATCGCTGGTTAAACAGAGGAGTTGGGACATGGTAGGAAGATCTGGGACAGCTCAGAGCAATCACTGCTGCCTTTTTCTTCCCTGACACATCTTGTTCCCTACAAAGGAAGGCCTGAGAGCTCTGATCTATTGTTAGCAGCTTCACTGGCACACCTGAGAAGAAAAAACAGACACAGTAAATGGGAAGGTGTGGGGACAGAATTGGTGTGAGTCACATGAGAATTGCCATTTCCAGGGTTTGCTTTTCTATTGAGCAGTGAGGGAGGGAGAGAGGATCAGGAAACAAGAGACAGTCAGGCTCTCCTCTCCATCTTCAAACCTTGTCCTCAATCATGTTTTACACCAGACAGGAAGAGTATCTCATTGGCTGTGAACCACTGGTTTGCCATTTGGGACAGGAAAACAGAACTTGGAGAAAAACAATGATAGTGCACCAAAACCAAAGTAGGACTCAGAGCTGCACTGAAGGAACCAAAGGAACTGCCAATTTAGTGAAAATGCCTAGGACTCAAAATTATATAGATACATCATATAAAGTATTATTCTATTAATATACTGACATAATCCATAATATGTTACATAATTTATTTTAATATATATTCTGTGTTGATAATTCAGATGTCTGACATAGTGATGCAGAAAAACTGTACTTCACCTTGAGGTCTGTCTATCATCAGTGTCAAAGATTTCACCTATTTGTGAAATGATTACAGCACACTAGGCTATTTTACTCCACAGTTTTATCTATGGGGACAAACAAATAAAACAAAGTATCCATCTGGATGATCATACTCATTCATAAAAAAATATCTAAAGACGTGCCTGCTTTTTGGGTTGTTCTTTTTTAAAATCATTTAGTCATGAAAACAAATGTAATATATTATCTTCATATTACGTCAGATGGTTTGCCCCCACGTTTTTCCAGACTTTTCAAAGCCACCTCCTACTGTGCTAAGGAATACCAACTTCTAATTAATTTCCAATTCCAGATTCAGTGTGAGACTGAATCTGATATTGATCAACTGCATGTTCAAATGTCTGAGAGATGCTGAGAGAAGGGAAAAAGGATCCTCATTTCCACTGGGCTATTGGGAAGCTAGAGAAACAGCAATTCTCAATAGGGCAAAAGGTTTTCTCTTCTCAGCTGTAATCAGGCAACACTCCTCAACTCTGCAACAGAAGCCCAGTATTACACCACCACAGTCAACAGCATTCCTAGCCTTATGCCTGTGCCAATTTTGGTGCATCTCACACAAGTGATATTGCCATTTATTCTTGTTTCCAAAATAGATTTGAAGAGAAATATGAGGATCCAAAACACCTATCCAAATTCCTACTTTTTAAGACAATTATAAATTTGTTTCAGATGCAAGGGTGAATGAAATATCAAAACTGCCCTCATGAATCCGAATGTTAGGTATTAATAGGAGGGTTATGTCAGCTCAGGAATAAGTTTGAATTTAATTATTCAGAGCTCATAACTTAGAAAAGATTAACAATGGAATTAAAAGGTATTACTATTAAGTAGTTCAGTATCCTTATTTCTGTTGTCATTTTAATGTGTTAAAAATTTGTATTAAAACAGCTTCCTTTCACTCCATTTAAATCAATTTGACTTTTTGTACAACATTAAGTTTGGACAATTACAAAAACGCCAGGTAATTTCAGTTACAATTTATTACTGCAGTAACACAATACTCATATTTTAGCTGCATAAGGAAGAATGGAAACTTAAATCCAAATTAAAAACTATTTTCAATGAGTTGTTTACAATTACATAAAATGTATGGATCAGTATAAATTAAAATATTTTATAATTAATAGTTTAAAAAAGATAAAATCAAATAACGACTTATTTAAAAGCAGTCTATCCCTACCCTCTTTCCAAAACACACTTTTATTCAAATATGAAGCTAAGTAAATGAGTATGAAAAGCATAAAAGATAACATGCTCTGAGGGGAAAGCAATAAATACCTCCTCCCGAGAGGAGGAGAAAAAGGAACTATGATCCCACTGGTTTAGAAATTAAACATCTGTTGAACTTATAAGAACACTGCTAGTGCTGGACACTGGCATGTCAATGACTCAGTGAGAGATTATTCTGTTTGCAGCAATAAGCTAGAACCAATACAGTATTTTCAGAGAACCTGTGAAATATTGTACCTTCCCCTGTAAATGCAGATTAATTGCATACTCCTCAAAATACATTTCAGCTCATTCTTGTACTAAAAAGCCATGAGTTACTTGGCATAGCAATCAACATGACATTCACTGCATGATGACTGAAGATATCTTTCCATTGCTATTTTTCACCAGTATAAAGACATGTCAAAACAGCAAACAAACTTTCACCTAAAAGAAACTTCCACCTATCAATGCCACCAAAATCATCTTTTTCTGATCAACTGTGCAATGTTTTCCCTTTGACTGTATCTGAATTTCTTGTCCCTCAACAGGCCAGAAAGTCCACTGGGTTTGTTTCTTGTTTCTTCAAAGGTTTCTTTGGTTCCAAATTCAAACTGAAAATCAGAGATCTTTCACATGCTCTCTTCTTTTACAATTGTTTCTACTTACTCCTTTGCATAAAGCATAACTTTACAACGCTAACATTGAATCCCACTGCAGATAAATGGCATTACACATAAAAAGCTACATCCCAGGACTTCCTTAAATGTACAATAGTATGGGCCCAGGAGAACATCACGCAGTGAGTTTTTCTCTGAGGGATGAAGAATTAATGCTGCCATTATCATCTGTGGTCTGATCTCCCATCCCAGAGCATGAATGCTGAAAATCAAGTGAAAAATCATAAAAAATTTCAACCACCATCTCTGCCGCTCCTATACCTTCCCAACTGGATTTTAGTTCTGGCTGTAGTGAAAATGGTACAACAACTTGAATACAACCACAGTGAAGACTTTGGTATCATTCAGTGGCTACCACAAAGTTTCCTAAAAACAGGGCCTAGAGAAATGCCATTAATCAGGCTCGTGTATTTACTCTTACATAAACCTTAAGTAATCTTGATCACCTACATCTTTGCATCCAGAGTTCTCACACTTTGAGCTCTGAGACATGTTATGAGGACAGCTCTCTGGAAGACGCCAAGAAACAAAGCCACACAGGGAATTGCTCAGTTCCATATACTCCTCCTCTACCAATGCACACTGTAAAATTTCTCAGTTATCCACATACTAAAGATCTGTACAGAAGAAAAATTGGTTCACTGTAAGAGCTATGTTAAAGTGATTGTGGTAGAAAACATCACCCTTTTACACAGTGGAGAAGTACAAACAAGCAGCTCGGTGAAATTTCTCCATGATCTCATAGCTGAGCATGGGGAGATGTTTCAGCCAACAGGCTGAATGCTACCCGTAGGAAGAGCGAAGGGAAAGGCAGACCGTGGTACCTGCTATGAGCGGCACTCCCCCAGCTAGCAGTTTGACACTCTGCCAAACAAAACATATGGGTATAAATGGAACTGAGAAAAGTACAAAGGACTTTCATTTTTACTTTACAATCTCTAGAAGATTGCTGAACTATCCTCTCAATTTTCTCAACGTAACAGCATGCCTTCTTGATAAAAGAAGATTCTACAGTATATACACAGCTACATATATATATATATAAAAATGCAGTTAGCAATGTGGCTTTTAGTGTTTCTATCTCATTTTATACTAAAACACAATGTGTGAGTAAAAAAAACACTCAAAGGAAATAGTTACAGAAAAATCTAAGTTTCAAAGCACTCTGTAGACACTAACTTCACTCTTCAAGCACGAAAATTATATTTAACATCTCTATATATAAAATTAAAAGGAGAAAAAGAAAAAGCATACTTTATCAAGTCAGGTTTTTACTAATAAAAGAAATGGTAAAGAGAGATGTTAACAGACTATTTTCCTGAATATTCATAGTGAATTCTTCAGAAAACCTGTAGCTAATAGCCTAAGCGTTCAGGAGCCTGAAATGTATTTAAACATTTAAAACAAAGCTTTTGAGATGTCCTATATGATAAGCTCACTCAAGGAAGATATTTAATAGCACTGGTTTGGGGCAAGTTAACAACTTCTTCAAGAAAAAGTACTGAACCACAATTTTAAGGATAATTGTCTGAGTAATTTATACTTCACAAAACCCAAATATTTGAAATGGCCTTTTAAAGGATTAGTAACAAATCCCTAGAAGAATGCAGCCCACCTTAGTCAATTTTCAACCTTAAATGCAAATTCTGACATATCCAGAACATTAATGAAGACAATGTTTATACCTTACATAGCATGCTAAATGTGAGAATATTACAGATAAACAAAAATGCTGTTGACTCTGCTTACTGAAGCTCATAATGGAATGTAAAAAAGGTTCAAGATGGGCAGTACCTTATGGTTGTTAAGGATAAGGTTTAAGGGAGTGAAGATTATTATTAACAATAAGAGGAAAAAGTTAGAGAAATATAATTATTTGATCAAAAGAAAAAAGTCAGGAGTGTGTTTTTATAATGGATATTTTTAATTAATTAATTTATAATTATTTTTTAATAGCTAGTTTAAACTAGCTTTTGAATTACTATTATAAGGGGTTCTGGTGAAAGGATTAGAGTGCTGATACATAAACAGAGATCAATATTCAGAGGTCAAAAATGGTAAAATAAATGAGAGGGGAGAGGTAAGAGAAAGACCCAGTGCTACATAACCATGAAGCTCAGTCAAAAGTACCAGAGATGAATTTAAGAAACAAGCAAGGGAAGACAAACAGATCTCAAGAGTTCTGTAGAGCTGCACAAGAAATATAAGAAAAACAGTAAGTGAAAATGAGAGCAATGGAGCTGTATGATCTGAGATTATAATGCATAATACAACACCACCACAGGCAAGCAGGCAGAGGTCTGTGTGGTTTACACATAGAAATGCAAATGATGACAAAACCTCAAAATTATAAAGGAGAATAGCTCTTTGAAAACAAGAGAAAGAAATCATCATTATTATTATTATTATTACTTCTAGCAGTAATCAGTATGTGACAGGGGACAGGGTTCAAACAGCAAAGAAAAACAGGTTTTGCCAGAAATTAATAAGCCTTAGAGGAGTTTGTGCACCCAGAAATACTATCCCATCTTTTTTTGCAACTTTATCAGTAGATCTAATAAAAGAGATTACTTCTCCGCACAAGGCTTGTTTCACAAGTTAAGAGTACTTTTCACAAGTACAAAGAGGCAAGTGGAAAAACAACAGCAACAACCTATAAAAAATGGGCAGCTAGATACCAAGAATTCAATTAGATATGCTCCTTCAGCAAAGGAAAGCTATTTTTCTCCAGTCTGCAAAACTCTAAGGTATGATTATTAGAGTTTTCCTTCTAACAAATTAAACTTCATTTTACAAGGATGTAGAAATGCTGAGGAAAAAAGCTACTTGTATTCATATAAAGAAACAAATTTAATCTCAAGTACCAGTATCACTTTCTACTACTCAGGATTATGGTAACACTTCCTATTATGCATGGAAGCCACCTGTTCACTAAATTTGCGTGTTCCTCTCATTTTTAACAAAGTGGAGTAGTTTTAATCACGACCTCCAGCCCTGCCTCCCTCCCTCCCCCCTCCCACAGTTACTCCACACAAAACTTACTCAACCCCTCCTGAGAGGTGAAGGTAGGCTGGGACATTTACTGCCAACACCTAACATTAATCTCACTAGAAACTCATGCTGTTCAAGTAGCTACATCCATCTCTGTTACAGCACAGGTGGGCTAGCAAACATGACTTGAGAGGTGGATACAAGGAACTAGAGGCTTTTTTCATTTTCATCCTTGCAAAGGACTATCCAAGGTTTTAAGCAGACTTTTTCTGCAATAGGGTTTTCAAGGCTATACTACCTTTTTAGTATCATAAATATAAGTAAGGCATAGTTTCTGAACACTAAAAGGCAACCAATATACAGACTTTTCCACTTTATGTAAACAGCTATTTGAAACAAACCCCCTCAACCTAAATTAAGGCTTCCTGAATAGGCTGAAAGCCTTCAGTAGGACTAATTAGACAGAACCACAAGGCCTTGAGGCTCACAGCTGCTCACCGGCACCCTCTGCAAAGGTTGAGAATTAAATGCATGGTTAGGGGTTTAAATTAACGGGTATCAGTTGTCCCTTCTCTACAGGTAGAGCCCTAATCTCAATCTTTTTATTTTCTAATTTACCATTATATGACTAATTAGTAGGCATTATGGCACATATATCAGTTTAAAGGATTTTTTAATGACAATCTGTCCTTATTTAAAAACCTTACTTTAAATAAATAGGAAATTCTCCCTCAGTGTTCTGTTCAAAAGTAAAAGCTAAGCAGTGCTAAAAAAGGTCTATTAAAAATGAATGGGTCTTTTCTTGAGAGATTGTACCACAAATTGTCAGTCCTCTATGCGTTATGTGGGAATTCCACTCTTAATTTTTTCTATAATTTCATGATTGCTGCAAGTATTTATAAGCTGGCATATCTGCATTAGGAACACCACACTGGAACAGCTACGGGACTTTATAAACAGAAGTGAATTATAAGTAGTCAAGCTACATAGGACAGATTCAACACTGTTTAATTCTTCATAAGGACAGTGGTAAACAGCTCACTTTCATGACTGTTTGGAAGGAAACACTGGGGAAAGACTAGGAAGTCTATTTGCATCAACTGCTTAAATCTTTCAACAGAGAACACCATCATCATTGGGAAACATTGTCATCAAAAGAGCAATTGAGTTAATTCATTAATTTTGAAAATTATAATCTAATGAAAAATAAATGAAGAAACTGGTGTATAACACTTAGAAGGAGGGAAGAAAAAGGCCTCTCAAATATTTCAGCCCAAATCACATGCCTTATCATCAGGGAAAAATGAATTGGGTTTCAAGGAGAGCTGAAAGCTCTCAGCAAAGACTGTGTGTTACTCAACCATATGTTCTTCTTTCTGCTTAAGAGTGATGTGGTGAGAAGCCACTCAATGTCCTCTCTGGATATACCCATAAGTGAAACCACTATATGTAAACACCAAATGCTTGGCCTTTGCAGAAAAACAAACAAACAGAAAGATTTTCTATTAGGTACATATAACCCCTAGAGAGTGCAGAGGAAAGACAAAATGACTCAATATAAAATAATTTTTTTTTTTAACATTCTAAGCAGAAAATGGAGTAGAATTAGCCTACTTGGTGTGAAACTGCATGACCAAGCCAAAGTCAAATCTCTTGTTTCTTCATGCCTTGCCACTTTAGTAATGGTAAATTAGTCACTTCTTTCCACCTGGAACAAGCAGTCCACAGACTTCAGGTGTCTTCAGGGTGTTTACAGCCTTTCTTTCAAAATCACACAAGAATATTTTTTCTGAGAAGAATTCGAGGAAGGTGATGAGGGGGCCCAACTGTATCAGCAATTAGCGAGGTCCAGCAAATAGAGAAGTCTCCACTCCAAGGGCTAATCATGAATTTTACATAAAGCAGCTAAAACACCAACTTTAGAAGAAAGCAATTGTGACGTGTTTATGAAACCCAAACCGGTAGGTCTGAGCCAGGCAGTTCCATAACATATTAGTGGACTGAATGCCCTAAAGACCACAGGAAGAGTAGTAAGCACAAAGAGGGCACAGAAAATTGGGGAGGGGAAGGGGGAATTTGTCTGGCAGAATTTAGGCTTCCCTGTGATTAGGAAACAGACGATGGAGGTTTCAGAATGGCAGTTTCAGACACGGTTCCACTTCAGGTATTTAAGTCCTTTTTGGATCCTAACTCTAACCAGGGTGCTTATTTCAACTGCAGAAGAGAGGCGAGCATTTATTCACCCATTCATGGAAACTGCTAGCAGCCCAATCCACTAACATCTGGGTAGTGCTACTGAAATACTACTATAAATAATGGAGAACTAAACCAGAAACCTGAAAACAGTATGTTAGGTACTGGATCTAATCAAAATTATCAAAACTTATTTTTCATCTTCCCTTATCTCACATGGTGGGTGGTTCCATGCTGGTTTTAGTGCCATTTAGTCAATGCTATGACACTAAAAGGGATCGAGAAGCACTTTTCAGAATATCCAGAAATCACAAGTCCCAGCATGGGAAACAGTTGAGCTGACAACACAGATTCACAGAGCTTAACTGCTGAACAGTAAACATGCGGAGTTCATTTTGGTTTTTTTTTTTTTTCTTTTAATATTGGTATTTAATTATCAGTGATAAGCAAACAACAGTTATAAATTGTGCAATCAAGCAACTGTTCGTACAAGTTAACATTACAATTTCATAACTGCTTTGATACGTAGCTTTATTCCCTGTGCAAAGATATTTGGCATGTTAAACAGGCTTTCCCAAAATATCAAGACACCATACCACTTTTAAAAACAAGAATAAGATGCATTTTGATTAAAAAAGAAAAGCTGATGAATTAGCAACAACGTTGCAGAAGTCTATTCAGGACAGATTTCTATTTAAATAGACAGAAAAGTCTGAGCCAAAGCTGAAAACTTCTTAAATATAAGTCAGGATACATAGCTTTAAGAATGAAAATAAAATCTCTGCCTTTCTCTCGTTTAAAAAGGACCATTTTTCATCTAGTTGCTGTATTAGTTCTTAACTGACCATGCAGCATCATCAATGAGACAAGAAAGTTCAATGTTTGTACTTGTAATTCTCCAGAAAGTAATCTGTTAACTGATGAAGAAAGGCACAGGGGATTGGGTTAAAGCCCAGCTACTGCAGCTTTGACCTTGTATTATTTACATGAATAGACACCAACTTTTGTACATGTTTAGCTACTAAAAACCTGTAAATGGAAGAAGACCTTCCTTCGAGATAAATTGATAGCATAGGATAAAATGTTGAATCAAACAAGAGTTCCTAAGTTACTTTGAAAAATGTCAAAAAGAAGACTGGGTTTCAATCAGGTACAAAAAAGTAATTAAAAATTAAAAAAAAAATCAAATGAAGACTTTTTTCACATGTAAGACTACAGCACTCACACTAGAAAAAAGCCACACAGCATTTATTTAAGTCTTTTTTTCTAATGACATTATCATATACATTTAAGCTGTAATTCTATACACTTTATATACACTGCAGAGAGTGTTTCATGTAGTACATAGCCTTCTCTAAAGGTCTCGAAATGCACTTCATATTAAAAATGCAACAGACCCTCAACATGTCTGTTCTTACTAATTAAACTAATTGTTATCATTGTCTGGGCCTTTGTGATCACAATAAAAGTACTATTTTCTAAAGAAATACAAATAAAGGTGCTCACAGACCTATTCTGAAATCATAAATTTACAAATTTAGGCAATAAAAAGGTTCTACAAAGTACTAAGTCCCAGTGCATTTCAATGGGATTCGAGTGCCTAAATCCTTAAAGGTGATTTGAAAGTGGGGAAACTTAATATACTGCTGAGAAAAGAGTGTAGAGGGTTTTCATTTGTTTGTTTTTTAGATCCCTTGACCATAGAACTCTACCCCTATTAGAGTACGCCTACATACATGCCAAATCAAATGGGTTACCTCAGCAAGCATTTACCAACATTCATACAGGTTCACTGGTCAAGTTCTAAGAATGTGATATTGTGTGATGATGACTAGAAGCAATAAAGGAAATGATTAAACAGGAAGCTGTACATTTAGTGTGCTGTATGCATATTATGTAAACACATATCAAGTATCTCATCCGATCCTTCTTATAACTTAATAATGCCCATCTTTAAACAAGACTGGCTAAACGAATCTGAGGTATGAAATACAGTTTTCTATTCCCCATTTACTAAATATAAAAGATCTCTCTTCCCTTGACCTTGATAAAATATCAGCTTATAATTCTTTGAAATTCCACCTGTAAAAAAAAAAAAAAAAAAGAAGAAATACAGCATTGCAGTTCTTCAGCCTCACTTAATTATACTTCTTAACTAGATTACTTTCTTCCATGAGAAGTCACAGGAGTTTGGTGGGCCAACACAGACTATAGTCTCTCTCTCTCTCTCTCATATCCCCCAAAATCCAACTCTAAAACAAAACACAAACTTAACCATTGTTCCAAAGCAAAACAACAGATCTAAAAAGATATCTTCCATCCTAGTTTAAGTAAACATCCTCAATGATTAATTGCAAAAGGGATACTCATATAAACCTACAGAATCAAGCCATAGTAGAGACCATCTCTGACCTTGACAAAAAGCCTTTCTTGGTATACTTCAGGCGGAAAAATCCCCATTTTCCTGTTAATGCTGTCATTAAGCCCAGAATGAATTGCTAAAAATCATTACTTTTATGTTAAAAGCTCTCACAATGACAAGAATGAATTAGCAGGGGACAGGAAGTAAAAAGACAAATAATGCTAAAGAGGCCATCTCCACAAAACACTGCTGTGAATGCAAGTACCTAAAGCCTTGCATGCTTATTAGTGTTGCTCATTGTAGTCTCCATTCTCTCTCCCCCCAACAATTTACCTGCTCTCTTTCACTAATGTACAATCTTCTTTCCCTCCCCTCTCCCATTAAGAAAACTCCCTTCCTTATGAATACCTATCACCCCCTCTACAGCACACTGGCTCTTCACTGAGGCAGAAATCTATTAATATCTACTGGTGAAAAAAATCTGCAGGAGTAGACAAAATTGTAGTGGTAAATAGTGCATTGCTTCTAATGTAGATAAGACAGTACACTACTAGAGACAGTAACCCAGAGGAACTGAAGTTTCAATCCTGGAAAAAAGAATCTACTCCTAAAGATTATTTCACCAAGGTGGCAGGGGGGGGAATTCCAGCAACTGAAAGTAGGAATTGTTAAACGTTTGAAGTAATTGGTATCCCTTCTGAACTGAGTGATTAGTAAAAAAAAACTTCTTTAAGAAATTCCACAGACAATTTGAACATACAAATTCATCAGAAACTACTCTGAATCAAGTATTAACCCATACAACTTAAAAATTCTATAAAACATTACAGGTAAACACTACTAAAATAAAACATAACTTAGTTAAAACAATAAAGCTGGCTTGCCCACTGCCTCTAAGTAAATATGTTTTTAAGTTGAGCTTTCAATCAAAATATGATAGGATGGCATTATAACTTTACAAAATGAGGTACTATTCTCAAGATGAAAGATTTCTTCACACAGCTAAAAAAGAACAGATACATATTCACAACAGGGAATCTTTTTAAAAAAAAAAGCACTAACATGTTGTTTGTACATCCTCCTCATCTATTTTTAAGATCAATAAATTGCTGCATAGAGATGGCAGTTTTTGTCTTGCATATGAAGATATGTTCAAGGCACCGTTTCATGAAGGAGAAATGAAGATAAAAAGTTTGAAAGATAATGTGATTGAACTTGACAAATTACTATGCATACTTTATAAAAATCTATATAATACTGACAGAAGTCTGTTTAAGTTACATTTTAAATATAAAGTTCAAAGTTATACTGCATCCAAAGTAATATGGTGTGATGTTGAAGATCACGTTAGTTATTATTACACTTTTAATTTATTAACTTGTCAAACATTCCTTTCCTTTCTTAGTATGGGTTTGAGGTTGTAGGTTTTTCAGTATCTTTGATGCAGTCAGTGTTGGATCACTTTTGCTGAAACCTGATGACTGAATACCACAAAGCCATTTTCAAATAGTAGGAATATTCTTGAAACTACCACTAAACAACCAAATTCGAGGCTAACAATAAGAACACCATTCTATAAACCAAAATCAGACTTTTTTCCCCACAAAGCATCAGCTCCTTTATTCTACAGATTTTTAAGTTATCTGAGAAATAGATTTTTATTCATTATACCAAATCGCTATGTTTTAAAAAAAAAATCCACAGTTTTTCTCTTCCTCCCCAAAATGCTCCCAACATAACTTTTCTGCAGACCCAAATGCAGTGCCTGAGAGGTGTGACCCATACATTTTTCACAGATGTCCAAAATAAAATGTCTGTTTACACAAACAAGTAGAAAAGATGAAAGACTAAATTACAAAGACATCTATTATGCCTTCTTATTGCTCCCATTATTGTGACCAATAGCTAATTTTAGTACCATAAATGAGCAAATTTAGCAGAGTACAGTTACTTTCCCCTGTCCTTCAAATGTAACAAGAAGAAGAAATCCCATGTACCCCTGCAGAAATAGCAGATCAACCAATTCTCCAGGACAGCAGAACGAGAATCTCGGGTTATTACAGCATCATCATAAGGAAGACCAGTGCAGGAAACCTAGAAAGGATTTATAGCTTGGTTCTTTCTCTGTGATCCCTGAAGAAACTCAATAGATGCAAACAGCAGGTATTTTCAAACAATTTACTGTAAATGACATTCATGTGGTTAGAACATACCTGCTGAATAGACCTGAGTACAGTACTATTAAATTCTTGTTACCCTTGAATTTTTTTGTTAACACAGAAGTATAGTCTTTCAGAACTTGTAAGCAGATGATCTTAGATTTCTAAATACCATTAAATTACATGGGTCACATGGCTCCGTTCAATTGAGAACGTACCTACAACATTAGTATTGCCTTCGTAACTTAAAGATTCAGATTGTTTAATATTAACTGAAGTTATACATTACAAAAGAAACGCACAGCAGCCGAACAGAAGAAACTTGTTCACTATGAACAATTAAACCTTAAGTCATTACTGGAGAAAAGTTAGCTCCCCTTCCCAGAATCTCTAGCACTTGCAATGGCACCATCAGCTCACTGCCACTGCTCACAGTTGGCCCAACTTGGATCTTTCCCTAGCTTTTTTTTTGCTTTTTTGTCCCCCCCCCTTTTTTTTTTTTTAAATAAAACTCCTTAGATCAACTCATGATAAAGCTATTCTCCAATCTTGACTAGGTCCTCATTTACAAACTACAAATTTTGCTTTGACTTGCTAGAACTTTCAGCAAGCACAAGCAATCACTATTGCTCTGGAGACTGACATTATTTTCATTTCATGCATATTGGTGAATGGCTCAGTGAGGCACAAGCCAAAGCTCCACCATGCTTCAGAACATCTTCTTCACAGAAGTCTACTTTTTAATATAAAGGTATATAATTGTCCCTCTAAATCATCACCATTAGCAACATAATTTGCCTAGCGCATCATGCTGCTTCTGCCAACCACAAATGGCAAGAGTAAGCAGCGTTAGTTACTCCTGGAACATTGCGTATCAACCTATGCATGCTTTCCTCCTCCCAAACACCCTCATACTATTCAACTAGAACAATTTTTAAAGAAATGGATATTCTAAGTATTAAGTACAATTTAACTCCCCCTTGCAGAAACAGGTACTGTTACCACCAAAGAGAAGTATTTCAGGAGACACACAATTAAATCTGGCTAATGCACCATCAGCTCAATTCTAAAAACATTATCTACATACATCAAATAGTTTCCAAAAGAACAAAACAATTTAAGGGAATTATCTGCAAAATGAGCTACTCGTGTTTTATTTCTGTCCAGATTGCCCTACAGCCTCTATACTGTGATAAAACATGCCAACATATCATATAATACTGGAGAATCAACAGAGAAATTTACTGGATGTGCAAAAGGAAATCAGTGGGGGGGAAGTTGTGGGAAATTCCAGTATGAATCACCACTGAGGATCCTTGGGAGGGGAGAGGGAGCAGAAGAGAAAGAAATGAGGAACACAGAAGTAATTCCTCCTATAGAGAATGCTTTTCTATTGAAAACTAAACCAGACTTCGAAAGAGCGGCTGTGGATTCCTTAGACAGATGGTGTCAATAGATCTGTCTATTAGTCACTTTGGCAGCAGCAGTATGGTGACGGGGTTTGTAAAATGTCGCTTAAAAACTCAATATAAACACAAGAGAAGTACATTAAGAAGTTAATTCAACTTTCCAATACATGACACTTTTTGCCACGTACCACGTGAAACGAGCTACTGTTAGCTTCTGAGAGTTTGCAGTTTCTGCTGCAGTTTTACAGACTGTAGTAGACTTGAACTTAAACCAAAAGCAAAGTCCCACATGGGACAGCTGGCCTTAACAGGTGAAAAGCTCAGACCTAATGGCTTTCCTGTCAAAGTCCTTTTGCATCTTTGCTTTTGCTTTCTTGTAGGAACTGACAATATGTAGTATTGTTGGAAGTCACGATTGCTCACGCTCCTCCCTCCCCTATTGCAGGGTGCCTACTTCCTACTAATGTGATCTAACATTTTAAGTAATGCTTTAGTTTTAAATGTATCTGGTTTAATTCTCTGAATTTGCATTCCAGAAATGTTTGATGCCAACAGATATAAATGAGGCATTCTTAAATGAAAACACGTGAATTTAGAATCCTTCACAAACCCTGAAACCAACTTGGTTAGCTTCTACTGAGAGGAATTCTTGCAGGGTGAAAAAAACCAACACCAAAAATAAAAAACAGATTTTGGAATTAAAATATTACCATTGTAACAAAATGTCTTTTCATAGGACCTGATAGGTTAAAGCTATATAGAATTTGATAGAATAGCTAAATGCATTAGGAACAAAGTCAACTTTGTATTTATGCAGAATTATGTATTGGCTATTAAATGGCATCCATCTGGCTAAGTTCACAAGTATATGTAAAATAATATCACTCTATTAGAAATAAAATATATTTTAAAAATACATATTCCTAGGATTATTCTCTTTATCGTTGCTGGTTCACTGATTCAAATAAACTGTAGCAATAACATTAAACAGCACTTTCGGTGCGAAGGAGCTCAAAGATTCACTTTTAATTCTCAGTTATACTTAGAACATTCAGAAAGTCAGAGTCTGTCCCACCGCCCTACTTTATTTCTCCAATAAGAAATTAAAGTGAAAGAAACAATAGTTGAATCCTGTTCTTTTAAGGTGGAGGCAGATGCTTAACATAGATAGAACATCTATCCTCAGAGAGAATAGAGATGCAGTTCCAATAATCTTAGTTGTCATCCATGTAAAAAGGAATGCATAAGCCAAAGACAAGGTTGGTCTTATCACAGGTAATGCATACAGTGGGAAAACTCCTTGGAAAATGGTCAAGAAGAGAAGATTTGTAATTTAATTACCCACAACAAAGCATTCCACCTGCCTAGCACAAAATCTGAGTCATACAGTTGCTGTTTTAATTATAAAAGATTCATTGGTTATAACTGTGCCTCCACTGGCACAGCAAATATATCTTCAAGAACTTTTCCCCTCTCTTTGTTACTGTGCTAGAAGGGAAAGCATTTCTGAAAGAATCCATAGGACGCACTTGAAGACAGGCAATAGCTCCTGGATGTGAGTATGCAGCCATGTTCAGATTGAGGAAGTCAGCAAGACCTTAGCCTGGTTATAGAATCTAAATCTAGCAAAACAATACATATATATGGAGAAAATACAATATGTAAAATATCAATGACACAAAGCCCCAAAACTCCTTTCTGCTACTACTTGTCATTAGAAAAGCAGGCCACCTTCAGTCTTTCCTTGAAGATAGATGCTAAACTGTAAGCTGCAAGCCACTATTGCCCCACGCGAGGCTGTTTTAAGAGGTTCATAGCTTGATATGATGGAACAATACAGGTAATGTAGAACCATCATCACTTTTACAGTATTTTGCATTAAATTTGATTTTAATGGTGTGTGTGTATATATAGTAATGTACAAGAATTTTTTTGCATTTACATAGTATCTTAAGCCAAAGAAGGTGGAAACTACTTGTCATACTGTATTTAAGACTACTACTATAAACAATTTGTAAAATACTACACTGTGATTCTCATCATTCATCTTATAAAACTTAATTCCGGGGGCGGGGGTTGGTTTTGGGGGAGGGCGTTGTTTCTGGTTTTTTGTTGGGGG
>NW_010972664.1:3857327-3878530 GCF_000737465.1 Haliaeetus leucocephalus
GGGGGTTTGGTTCGGGTTTTTTGGGTTTTGGGGTTCTTAGAGGTTTTTGTTTTGTTTTGTTTTTTGAGTCAACTGTCTTTACTACTGCAGCACCGCAACCTGGCAGAGACACACAAAAAAAAGGCGGCAGCTCCTGGCATTTCATGCTGTTTATATAAAAGGCTAAAACAATACTACTCTGTAACCAGTATATTATGTAAAATTTAAATTCACTCAGAGTTTCATGCTGTAGACCAGCATTTCCTATAAGGAAAGACAAGGAATAGGAGCAGTGTGGCTTTGTGTTCCCACAACAGACCCAAGCAAGGCAGAGAGATAAGAGGGTGGAGATGTAGGGGGAATAGTGGCATTTCCTAAGGAAACTGTAGCATTACCATAGCAATGTTCCAATTAGTGTCTCAAACAACAGATGTAGAAGGAATCAAACAAAAATTCTTAGAAAGGTAGGTGGAAGGAGCAATAAATTGCTAGTCATTATATATTTTTAAAGTGGCATTTTCTATTCTAATGGAACAGAAAATACATTTTATAAACAACTTTTTCCTCTCTGAAGCTTCCCAAATAATAACAAGCTGTTTAAATACACACACAAAAGATTATACCTTTTTTTCTAATTATATATAAGCTTCATTATTTTAATAACACTCTAAGACACTTCATTTTTTGTTTAAGGATGAGTATTTTCTCACAGAAAATGTTCCCCCTTTCTCTAGCGTGCCTAAACTTGTATTTGTAATGATGAAGACAGGCAGTAGTAGAGGATTAAAGGCCTGTCTAAAAGGAGTTTCTGAAAATTGTCAAACCTATTGGCTATTCATGAGAAGGATGAATGTGTTAAGGGAAAAAAAAAAAAGATCACAACAGACTAATATTTGTATGTTATGCAAGGACAAATCTATTTCAAACTAAATAACCAGGTATCCTGAATATAAAATATGGCAGTTTGTCATCTGGAAGAACAAGTTAATCCTTTCACGTATCTCAGAGAACGAACGTGAAGCAAGACAAAGATTTTTGGAAGGAAGGAAGAGACACTTTTACCTTATTTAGCACAATGAATTGTCTTTGAGTTTGGGATTTAATGATCCAATAAATAATAATTCAATGCTCCATAACTAGAACAGAATTACACCAAAGTATTAAGCAACATAATTACATATTAAGAAACATTCTTTATTATCTAGTAAACTCTGCTTCTTAAATGTATTAAGACCATTATATGTTTATGTTCAGGATACACCAAAGTAATTCAGTAGGATTTATTTCCTTTGTACAAAAAGCCTTTGGAGAAAAGAAAAGACAATGTAAGTGAAGAAAGCTGTCCAAGACACAGTCATGAGCATGTGTATTCAACTATCAAAAAAAAAATCAATGATAAAAAAGCAATACAATTAAAAAAAAAAAAGAGGACAAAAAAAAAAGAAAGCTAAAACTTATTAAGTACTTGAAACTGACAATCAACCTATAACTGGCTATTTATGTACCTGTTCAAAAATACTATAAAACTTCAGCTACCTACCCTGAATTTTGTTGGAACTGAAGACTCATATTATACTAGATTAGCCATGTTACCTATTCCCAAATTCAGTTCTCTCTCAGTTCTGGCACTGAAATATGACTGCACCAAACCCATATGCCACATGGAGCCTCTGACTTGACTGTTCTAAGAAGTACTTAATGATTTTTGCATGATTTTATTTATCAAATTTACAGACTTAACTTTGAAGTCTATTCCCATGACAAATTGTTTTCATTTCTTAGAAAGCAAGGAAGGAAAGAAAGAGCTTATCTTTAGAAATTAATATAATCTCTGCCTACGAGGTTTACTTTTTCAGACTGTTCAAAGTGAAAAAAGTAAGATGAAAAAATATAAACAGAATAGTTAAGATTTTATCACTGTGGTGAGGATATCTTAATTCAGTGAGAGGAAAAATATTACTAAATATAATCTAGAGAATTCTTCTCTTCCTGCTGCTCCCAAAATTGAGAAAAACTTTTTTTTTAAATTGTGTTAAAAAAATGTATAATGTTGTAGACTTCAATCACAAATACTATACTAGAAGTTATATGATTGATACTAACACATTTCAAGCAGGTTGTGACACTTCCTGTACAATTCCAAAATAACAAGGTAGTAACAAAAACTGATACATAAAAAAAAAAAAAAAACCAGTAATTTGTTGTTGGTAATATTTCTGCCTATTGTAACCTAACATCATGCTAGCACTCCTGTCACAGACAAACAAATCTGACTCATATTCCCAACTATACCTTGAAGTAACTAAACCTTATCATGGGAGGAGTACTTGTAACATTTTAACAGTCAACTGTCAATAGAGTTCCATATAATACACATCAGAAGGGAAGACTGAGTGAAGTGAATATACAATACTTCTCAATAATCTATGATAGGAGATAAATGCAGCAAGGATAGATAAAGAATTCTGTCAATTTTTTTTTTTTTTTTTTTTTTTTTTTCACTGGGTCACAGATTCAAATGTACCTACATACACACAAAAACAAATGGAACTAGTGGTTCATTATTAAAGGATATATAAAATATATATCCCTAACACAACATTCCTTCAGCTGTGAGACTAAAACCACTTCCTTATGATGGCAAGATAATACTGGATACACTGTAATTTTCCCTTCATGTTGTTGAATGCAGTCTTGTTCCAAGGCTACACCCAAAAAGGTAAAATATGATTTCAAAAGCCAATATGTAGCTATTTTAATAAATCTTGTTCTTCAGACTATCAATTTTCTTCATGCTAGAAATATTTCCTTAAAAAACAAATACAGCTTAAGTAGCATCTACTTTTTATTGAATGCACATAATTAAAGCTGGCCAGTGTATCAACAGCCTAATGCAGAGGCATTAATTAGCTCAACTGCTGAATACTTCCCAAACTTCTATTGCTTCTGATGATTGGGTGCTGTGATCCTCTTCCATGGCTTTCATGGCGTCTTAATCAGTGATTTCTTAATGCCATTTAAAAAAAAAAAAAACAAAAAAAAAAGCCAACAACACAACCACAAAAAACGACACAAAACCAACCCAAACCTTAAGTTAGATTTTGCCGTTGCATAAACAGGTGGCCATTTACACTAGGTCAAACCAAAACAGCCCATAAAAACATCTTTACTCAGTCAATGTGAAACAAAAGCGAAGAAAAATGTTTCTTGCTTAATCTTTCTAGATTCCAGCTAATTAAAACCTACAAAGTCCTTACATTACAGATCTGCTGATATCCTGCACATTAACACACTAGGAGGAAGTGGTGAATACATGAACTGAATGGCTGTGGAAATGTACAGTTTCCAAAAGAACCTACTTAAAGATTTTGATCCCCTAGTCAGGTTCCAATTCAGAAAGAAACTCCAATTTACTTCTTATTTTTCCCAGAATTTTTGCTCACTTATTTGATATTTTTAAGTCTATATGCTTACAAGCCAGATACATTAATCTCTGGAACTGAGCCATATCCATGAAAACTGAGAAGCTTTACGTGCAATCTTGCAGGTGTGTGCACACTAGCACACCTTCTGACACTTGTCACAACCAAATTTGGGAAACATTGTTTCTTTTAGTTTAATTCACCCCCAAATACAAATAAGCCTCTACTATTCTGACTTGGTCTGTAAGGACATAGAAAAAGTTTAAGAGGAAAGAGTCCTGTCTGACACCTTCCCCCAAAACTGCGTATTAGCCCTCAAGACTGCCAAGTCATTTCACTGGGTCCAAATATTAGCAAAATCGCAGTATTAACACTGACAATATTTAACCAAACTTAAATAGAAATTGCTTTTGATCCTACTTTATCCCCAAGGGTATTACTTCATATTTAAAAAATTAACTCAGTATGTAACTTAAGAGTAAAATAATAATTTCCTATACTACAATGTACATAAAGGCATAATTTTGTGTAACAGTTGCCAGGGAACTATGCACGTTCCAAAACATACCAGATACATTATATAATATCTGACTTAAAAAATACATATGTATTTTAGAGACATACCTTAACATGTTCAAAGAAAAGTTAACTCAAGCTGTAATTAAAATAAACCCCTATAAGCAGGGCAGGGCAAGCAAGACATCTGGATAGACTGTTTAAAAAAAGAAAAAACTAAGTGAGGCATTAAATGACAGAGCAATCACACAACCAACCAAGTCAAACCAAAAAATTTTCTATTGCAATCTCCCACAACACTAGCCATACTAAGGAATCTCAAATCAGGAAGGAATGAACTACTGAGGAAGTCCTGCATACAAGGGTTGTTTCTGAATAATTAGCAGAGATCCTATGTCACTGAGGACCTATAGGTCTCTAACCCTACATCTCCATCACCCTTACTACCACACTTGCTGTGTTAAACACTGCTTCTCAAACTGCTGACATACAAGTGCCTTCAAATCCCCACTGACCTGGACCCAGAAAATGGCTTCCTAATAAGCAGGCACACAGCTCAGGGCAGAACTTTGGACCACCGCTGCTGCTGTCCAGCTGATGTACAGAAGGCAAGAGAATTCCCATGCTGTGAAGGCAATGCCAAACAAAATAGGTACCTCTGCTAGAGTATGCATGCTCATCACAGACAAACGTGATAGAGACCTGACTTAGCTCTGTTTGCAACCCTTGAGAATTTAAGAGGAGAAACCATGCTTAGGTTACCCTAAACACAAAACCACATATAATCCTCAGTTTTCTTACATATACGAAGCACATCACAGATCTGGTAAAAAGAAATATTGAGAAATCTTTCTTTGTATTTGGCTATGTCTTTCTTTGCATCCCCTGAAGTCATACGGCTGGCAGATGAAATGTCTGATGATTCAAAGATCCTCTTATGAGTCCCAGCTACAAATGGCAACTAGTCTTACACAGTCAACCAGGATGAAACCATGCCTTCTGCCTGGGACTATCAGCCATTCACAAAAAAAAAACCACCAATGTGATGATACTTGATACCATTTGGAAATATCCAGAACACATTCCAGGCTAAACATATCATTTGAAGTGCCTGTGGACAGGGGAAAGGAGCAAAGCTCCACATACTCTTGGTCTGATACAAGAGGTGGCATTCCGCATACAGTAATTCTTTCACTTATTGCAAATCTTCCCTGATTATGTGTTTATGAATGTTTAAAAAGTAAAACATTGCCTTATTCCTGGAGCTATTTGATCACAAAAATAGGAAATACACATTAAAGAGTAAACATTTTGTGTGGCTGCACCTACTGTAAATGAAGTGCAATTGGTATGCAAAGCACCTCGTGTAAGAAACTTCAATACATCTGCTTACAGGAAGAACCAAAGTACTGGTCAGTAAAGAGCTGCAATTCAAACTGAACAAAATAAATTTCTCCAGTCCTGCAAACACTTAGAACAACATTAAATCTAGGTAACCAAATCATCCCATCAGTTGAAAGGGTCTAGTCTTAGAGTCTCTGGGTAGCGCTGAATTGTTAAGGACAATAACAACAACAAAATCTAAAGAGTCAGCTGGCATCTTCCTTCCTCATTTACTGCACACTCTTCCAATGGATATGTATGTAGTATGCTATAGAAATAAGGCTTTTTTATCTTATTTGCACCTCTTTTTTAAGTAGTGCACAGTCCAGTACTAAAAGCATCAGACTCCTCTGAGACATGCAGACAGCATTACTTGGTAACATCAGATGAGGAAACTCTAATGGCTTCGTTACCCTGACATGGTTTTTGAAGTCACTAGCTTTGTCATCCAGCTTGCTAAAAGGGCCACAATTTCCATTTGACCTGTAAGGCTATTATTTTTTGAACAACAGAAGATTTTAAGTACTACCAGTCTTGCAATTCTCTGTAACGGAGATTTGCATCTATAGGGACCAGGCTGACCCAAGTCTGTCTTTGATGAAGTGCTTTTAAATGGACAGAGTATGCATCCTTATGAGCCTCAAACACGTAACTACGTATATACTATTCCTTCTGCTATGTAGGAGTGTCAGGTAAACACCAACTGCAACACAGCAAAGTTCTTCGGGGGCAAAACACAGTGTTTATTTCACTTTGACTAGACATATCAAAAAACCCTGGGATATGTGATGCCTCTATGCTGTGAATGGGGCAGGGCAAGCATTAGCAGTCTCCACTAGAAGCAATCTTCAGGCTCCTCCACCTACAAGCTGCTAATTATGTCAGTCATGCTGAATGATGACTGACAGTTTTGTGATCTCACCTATTCTTCAACTGAGCTCAGATCACCCACTCATTTTATTAGTAAAGAGAGGATCTGGAATGAGAAGCTGAAGTACTTATTATCCCTTTATTTCCAAAACAGCAACAGTTTACAAACTTTTCATTTGTGAATAAAACGCTACTTGCAATAAACACAATCAAGATGTAGGAATGTCAACTTCCTCCTCAGAAGAGAGGGAGAAAAAAAACAAATACAAAACACCTAAAGTGATCTGAACTTCTCTTGTGGGATATGCACTTGCCTTTGAGTTTGCCAGTTGCTCATCTACTTGGGCTGATTCTCAAGTGAAGTAAATTAACACCGGCTCATTGACTTCACTAGAACTACACTCATTTACAACAGTTAAAGCTGACCTACATTAAAGCAGCATTTCACACCAAGGAAGAGCTGCCTAAAGACAGCTGTGGAGCTAGGAACTGCAGTGTGTTTCTATCGCATACTTAGTCCTTATGCTGAACGCCCATCTCTGAGGGCCTGCAGCCCTCCTTATGCTGCAGTGATAACAAAGCGACAGCTTATACAACCAGCAGTTTTTAACCGGCCAGCCCCGGCCACCTCACAGCTGGTGGATGACTAGACAAGATTATGTGAAAGCCTGAGAAACTGCCCTTGAAACTTCTGGGAGGGCGTGGTGCCTGTGCTTGCCAGACTAAGTTACAGAACTCCATTTTCAATGGAATTCTTACAGGTTTTGCCAACCATCCTTCTTTTAACAGAGACATGTTCTGTCTGGAGCTGGTGGTTCCTTCTGACTGGCAATGTACCATAATGAAAGGAGGCTTGACACAGAGACAATCAGATGAAGCAGGGAGAAAGAAAGAAAGTTTGTGTAATTCAGAAAGGAGAACTGTTAGGATACCTCCACGCCCTTGAATTTCTTTTCTACCATGCATAAATGTAGGTCTGAATACATAATCCAAACCATTAATGAAGGGAAAAAAACAACCAAACCCCACAACCACTGGAACTAAATAAAATTTAATATACTTGGGGAGATATACAGCACCATTCAAGAGTGCAAGAAGGATAAGCACATGAGCCCTGCTGCAAAAGAAAATAACATTTAATAGATGTAACAAGAAATAAAAGTTCTAAGCATAAGTCTCATTTTGAACTTGAGGCAAAAACAAACAACCGCCTACCTGCGGATTTTAAGGAAGAGGCTCTGGGAAAGCTACAGAGATGTTATCGTACAAAATCTGACACCCCAGAATCCCTCAGCAGCAGCAGGCATCCCCAACCAAGCATAAATGGAAGCCTGTACCTCTCACTTTTCTCTCTTCACTTTTCTGCATTAACTGGTTAAATGAGGATACAGAGGCTGCACTCAAATTTTAGTATCAAATGAGTGCACCTTTGTTTTTCGTGGGTTTCGGGGTTGTTTTTTTTTTTAAATTAGCTTAACCTTGTTAAATCAATTCTTATACTTACTAGGGCATGACATTGTTTACACAAGACTAAGTGCAAAACCCTGACCTCTGTATTTCCATCATGACCTCAGAGAATAGAGCCCACTCACCCTACCCCAGTTCTTGCAACTTTAATTATGTTCAACAAGACTGCTGTGCTTTAAAGGTATCATTTACCAAGACCAAAAGCTGTTTATTTTTATTCCTGTTAATCACTTCCATTTTGGTTTATTCCATTTATATGTCCTAGCTTTTGCAATCAGACTGGATCACTTCTTCAGACGCAGCTGAACAGCTTCTTACACTAGTATACAGCCCTATAAAAATCCACACTATTTAGCTTTTATCTGTTGTAAATGGAATCAATCACAGAAATTCAAAAAAGCTTCGAAATTGCTTGGTTCTTTAAGAAATCTTTGAATCGGGGGGGGGGGGGAAGGGGGTGGTGCGCAGACAGGGAAGAAGGACAGGTCCTACCTGTCTCATTACTTACAATTTCAACATCATGAATCAGGCTGGTATCTTTAAAAGAAATTCCAGCCTTTCTGTGTAACTTCCTTGTCACTCAAAAAACACCCATTCTCTTTCCACATACTGTTGAACTTAAATTTTCTGGAATAAAGTAAGTCAGAGAATTGAGTGAAAAGCCAAGTCACCAATGCAATTTTAGAACTATCTAGAAGGAAATCTTAAACACACTAGGGGAATTTTATTAGGGTTTTATCTCAACAGGTTCTTCAAATCGTTTCATAGCATACGATCTAATCTACAAAAATACATTAATTTTAGAAGTTAAGCTATAATAAAGCCATTATCATTTAGTTTATCATTATCACTTAGTTTAAAGCCATTATCCTTTCACTTTAGATTTAGAAGATGAACAGCCTAAATAAAAGTTGTATTAGATTCAGTTTATGTAATGGGACTTCTAAATTGAAATAAAAAGTATGTAGTTTGAACTTTAAGGCAAACTGCACAAACTTCACATTTTCTTTTCTGTACCACATGAGCTATTTGCTCACTAGACATAAATGGGTAGAAAACAAGAGTTTCTTTGTTTGCGTACATTAACTTAAAGCTGTAAAACTCATTCAGCCAAACTTTCACCTTTAAACCTTAACCTGACTTGTAACAACATTTGTAGCCTCTAAAATTACACTGCATGCATCCAGACGGAGTTAATCACCCTTCACTTTTGATGCATAGAATAATGATCTACCACTTAAACTTGAGCCCTTAAAAGCCTGAAGAAAAATACGTATGAATCTGTGTCTTAAATCAATAGCAAAATAACAAACTCTACCTAGCATCACCCAGTTGAAAAGGAAAACAAAACAAGACATACAACTGGTAGCTCATGAAAGTTGAAAATAAGTGCATTTAAAGTCTCCTCAGAGATGAAATTCATGCTTCCCAGCACATGCTATTGATCAAACACCTGGTACTTCTAGGAAAAAAACTAGTCACAGAGGAAAAGTCTGGCTTTATTTTTTCTCTAATTTAAAACTTTGGGAGGGAAAAAAATGAAAATAAGTAGAGGTTTGAAAATAGTATGTTCTAAAAGCTGATGAGCCTGTTATCATCTTAAATGGCTGGCACCATTCTTTCTTTAAAGAAGTGATCTGTGCTTAAGACTTTGTTTGTAACATATTATGGTTCCCTTCACACATTGTGCTAACAGGAACCAGACTGTATTCATTTTCAAACTTGAGCAACAGCAATAGTTGAGTATTTTTGCTATCTAAAAAAAAAAAATTAGAACTATGTAAAACAAACTCTCAGATTTATGTATTATACTTCTCTCACAATCCTGACTAAATGCCACAGAAAAAAGGGTATTATACAGCACAAGAAAATTCAAAGCCAAAAATGCTTTGAAAAAGCTATTAGACATGCAAACAAAACTAAACAAAGCAGATAAAAATGAGAAGCTAAACCAAAACCAGTTTAGTTATTGAGGAAGCAGGGGAATGACTCACTACCATAGGAAAGACACCAACAGCACCAACACAACATGCAATAAATCCAACCTTGCAATCAATGACAAAAATGGATCCTAAATTGCAAAATTTGGTTAGTCTTGAAACTTTCCTCACTTTTTAAGTTTAGAAGTGACATTATTAATCATCTCTTTTTTCCCCACTATTAAGTTTTTCTATGTAATATCACATAATGGAAAAGTGACAGACAACTTGATCCTTTTCAAGACAAGGTAAAAATTGAAATCAGTACTTAAACTTCGTTTGACTTTAAGGGTCTGAGGATTCATCCCAGTTTTGTTTTTCTTCCTCAGGCCACAAAAGGAATGAGTTGCTGCTTCTCTTTCATTTATGCTAATAAAGAACAGGGAGCTATTTTTGTTTTCTCTTTATTACTGCTTTTTAAAAAAAAAAGAATCCTCATTTTAAAACAAGTTTTAACAAGTATGTTACAGTCTGCACACATAATGCGTTGGGTGGAGTAAAAGCCCTCAGAAACTGCACACAGAGCCAATAATGGACTTGTCGCCAACACCCTGTGATTTCATGACTGCTAGAACAAAAACAAATGCCACGTTCAGTTCATTGCAAAGAAACAGATTCATTAACTTGATGTGGCTTTTTATTTGACCTGTGTAAGGTGAGTAAAATAAAATTTCATTTTATGAGATTCAAAATGATCAGCTGCAAGCCTACAGGAATTGTGATGAAGTGACCAAGTTAAATGACTAACTCTGTTTAATTCTAGTTATTACTGGACTGTAGGTCACCATGAATTTTTAGCTGTGAGGTTGTTGCTTTCCTTCCTGCAATAAGGTAACAGGCAAACAAAATGTCAATGTCTTTCTGTAAATTGACGTAAAATAAAGTGTAAATTCCTGTCAAAGACAGAAACATCAATCCTGAAGACACAATAATCTTAGTGCAGACATGAAGCCAATCTTTTTGGAATAATAACAATTGACTTCATTGACATTTAAATAGTAATTTCCTTCCAAAAAAAAAAATCATAGTTATCAGTCAAAATCAAATCTCCACAGTATCAATAATCCTAATAGTCAAAGAAAAAAAAAAAAAGCTGCCTGTACAAATAACATTCACTCCTGGTCACAACGTTAAAGCACTGGGTCAACCTAAATCTGCCAAACTTCCTAGCTTGGCTCTCCCAGTAAAGGCGGGGAAAAAAAATCCCCACCCGATATGGAGTATTGGGGGGGGTGAGTGGGAGGGAATTAAGTGGTCTCATTTCACATTATGGTAATGGCTACCACATAAACGTATGGATGGAAAGAAGCAATCATTTAGCTTTAAAAAGTCTTACCTCCTTGCTTTCTGCTGGACACCCCCCCCCCCCCCCCAAAAAACACCAAAAAAACACAACAACAAAAAAACACCTTTAAAAAACAAAAAAAACAAGACAGTCATTAGAACAGTGGGAAAACCAGCAATCCAGAAGTCAAAACTGTTGTGAGCAGAGATTTTTCAGCAATGCAGTTTATGGAACCTCAGCCCCTAGCTAGTAGAGATTAAAGCTGAATTCTATTTTAGCATTTGCAGCGGTAAGCCCCAGAGGGATAATATCTTGTTCTAGAAGGGCCTAGCTCCCTTTTTTTTTCTACCCCTATGAAATTGCTGCAGAAAGGTCAACCATTTTAAGCAACAGCATCATAAATGATGATATCCTTTGTTTCTTTTTACAGTTCTAAAAAAATTAACACTTGAACACATACTTCACTGGTTTCTCTATTCCCTCCACTAAAAACCCAGAAGTAAACAGAATTGTACTTGATATAAGTACTAAAATCCTCCTATGGAATAACAGCCTTTGAACATTACTCCTGATATGATACCAAGCTATATTATCATTCAGCTCAGTAACTGCCAGAATCATGCTCAAGAAAAGTTAAAATAAGTACTCTGTATGTCTCTAATCTTATTTTACTTTACAGGTTTCAATATTTTGCTTTTCCTACAGATAACACAGATTAACATTCATGAGTGAAAAAGAAAATAGAAATAATTCTTTTCTGAAGTTTTCTAAGAAGCAAAGTACTCACCAGCAGTAAAATTCCACCCTGCACACTCCTTCCCATTTCAAGGCTCTGACTGCTGCATACACATTTTAGAAGACACAAAATGTTCCTCAGAACAATTGTTCAAAAGTTAATTTCTTAGTTTCTACACTTAACAGCAACACTTAACAGATTTCTGCTTGTATCAAAAGATAGGTTAGACTTTCTTCCACCTTCTGCATTTGAGAGATAAATAGTAGTAATGGTTCCTTCTTTGGAAGAGTTTTAGTTTTAAATTACTTGCTTTTAATTTTTAAGGGCTGTATAACCTAAGCAATAAGTCTCATTAATCACTACTGCATGATTTAACACAGCCATTCAGTTCCAGATGCCACTCAGTGCTAGAGATATGCTAATTCCTCCCAAGCTTTAACCTCCTTTTGCAGTTGAAACCATAATTTTCCACGTTGGTGGAGACAGGATTTTACTCCTTGCACAGGGCCTCCTGCCAATCACTTTTATGCCTAAGCAGTGGCACACTGCAAGCTCTATTCCACGGTTACATCAGACACCTTTTCGTTAAATTTGTTCGTTGTATACACCCTCTCTCTTACGTTCTGCTGCTACAGCATTATAGTCCCAAACTCTACCCTCTCCAGTGACAACTCCTGGTTTGGGTAGCAAAAAGTAAAATAATTTGTTGCCACCTTTACCTTGTTTTCTTTTCTCCTTGTTTCCTCACACTACTTTCTTTTAATTTTTTTTCCCTTTATCACCTCCTACCATTAAACATTTTGATTGCGAATTATCTGTCAACTGCTGTACCTAGGGCATCAGCTATATTCCAAAACCAGAAAGTTGCACTGACAGAGTTGTTCTGTGAGTGGGAGGTGAGGGGGGAAACATTCAGAATTTGCAAATCCCAGTTCTTAACGTGCCTGGCATCCAAGAGAGCTCCCAGCACAAAGCTAGAGCAAGCGTTGAGTTCAATACCAGGTGCCAAGAGGTTTTGGTAGAAGAATAGTGACATTGCTGAACATTTGATCCAAAATCTGTATTTTATGACCCTGTATTACACATTCACCAATTAAATACAGGCACAACCTATTTTTGGATTTGGGGGCTGCTACGCTTATCTTGGGTTTACATGCTTGGCCTTCTTTGGCCAACAGGAGATGTCTAAGTTGAAAAGTCTGCTTTTGACTGATGTTAGTAAAATGCACTACAGAAGTGACAAACCGAGAAACTTCTGAAAGAATACATACTCAAACACTTTTTTTTATTGGCTTCTCACCCTACACAGAGCTATAGATGCACATGAAAATTCAAAGGTATGCAGCTTTTTTCAGTTAATTGGCTCTTAAGGAAACGTTCAGCACAATCTCAGTTTTCAGATGAACTAAGCACCCACAATGAACCATAAACATTCGCAACTGAAGATGAAGTCAAACACTTTATGCAATTTAATTTAAACACAAGAATCAAGAGTTTCAAAAGGCACTACTGATTTCACATGGCTCCAAACTGAGGCTGTAAGTTCCCAAATTCAACAACTCCTGAATTACAACAATCTGAGTTTTAATGTTTACTGAAAACCAAGCCACTCTTTAAAGCACATCCATCTGGTCACTACCAAAATCCCATTTCTTTCGCCCTTTACCTACTTCCAAAAGAAAGGAAAGTTCATCCCATGAACATCTTTAGGCCTACATGATATCCTTGGCCATGTATTATATCCTAATTTCTAAAATGAGAAACTATTAATGTATATTATGCTACTGTAGAAGCAAATTGTAAAAATTAAAGTCTTCTATATATGAACCTAAAACCATGAACTGCTTTATATGTCTAATCTTCAATGTAAAGGCAGTTAAGCAATTACATAAGAGGCAATATAACTAACCCAGAATGTAAAATAAATATCTTGCCTGGGGACATGCAAATTTCAGAACGCACAAAAATGCTAGCCAGGCAAGTTTTAATGCAATACTAGCATGAAACAGTTTAACAGTACTAAAGAAATCACAATTCTGATTTATGTACAAGAC
The DNA here is from genome assembly GCF_000737465.1 of Haliaeetus leucocephalus. Classification (NCBI taxonomy): domain Eukaryota; kingdom Metazoa; phylum Chordata; class Aves; order Accipitriformes; family Accipitridae; genus Haliaeetus; species Haliaeetus leucocephalus. The sequence goes on from NW_010972664.1 coordinate 3,871,019, forward strand.
AGTTAAAGGAGCAGAAGACTACAAAACCGAATAACATGGAAAGTATAGACTATACAGTTCTCACATGGCTGTCACAGATGACTTTGGATTTCACTGGTTGGAAACCAACCCTCGCTATACCCTGCATGTCTGAGAGGATAGGTTGTTCCAAAACTGCGCTTATCCAACTGCTAATTCACTATGCAAGATGAAGAAAATAAAATATTAAGTTTAAGATGTTAAATCCAGAGCTCAGCACAGGCTTGTCAGCTTTACAGATCTTTAATGCATATTAAGGGGTCTTGATGTTATTTTAATCATTCACTGTATTAGCATTAGACTTAAGGTAATGCAACACCATATTGAGCAAATACTTGCCAACAGAAAAGGGCAGCTTGAATAATTTTGCATATATGACTATGCATTTCTTCAAAGAAAGTATACCTATTTCAGGACTGCAGCAGTCCAGAAAACATGCTTGTTTTCTGATTAAAAAAATATTCATACCATTTCAATATTATATTCAACTAGCCATTTTGGTCTAAGCTGAATTCGTAGTAATTAATATTTAAATGAAACGCTCTATTTATTTAACTTACAGTGTTTTACTTAAATGTAAATAAACATTTAACATAGTACAGAAAGCCCTGTGCCCTTCTAAAGGTGTAAAGGTTGGTGGCAGAAAACAAGAGATGAAGAGGAAGACATTGTAGAATTTACCTCTACCACCAGTCAGCAAACCCATAGAGGTACTCTCCTCTTGTTTAGTATGGAATCCAATTCTTTGTTATGGAATTTCTTTGAAAACCAAGTAAGAAAGAAATCTTCAGCAACATACATATTATTTTGTGAAAGTATATATGTTAATACAAGCATTCTATAAGTCAGCATTCTGACTAAGAAGATGAATACCCAATATGTCTTTATTAAAAAAAAACAAACTGATGTTTTTATGCACTAGATGTATAGAGTTTATATTGAAAAAAATCCCTGAAGATAAAAACCAAATGTGTTAAGAATTAAGTTGAAGATGACATAAAAAAATGCTATTGCTGTTATCAAAATCCATGTATTGAACATCTACATCAGGAGGTGAACTCCACGCCCAAGTCACACCATCAGGGCCTTCACTGCTGCAGCAACACATTGACATCATTTCACTAAAAGCTAGATGGAAAAGTGCTCAAGTTCTATGCAGTTCTTTGGATAGTGGCGCTGAAAGCAACTACGAGTTTGCTTGAGGACGTGAAAAATAGTTTTCAAAGATGTAAAGCTGCTTTTTAATCTTTTAAAACATGCTGAACCTTTATTTAGATCTACAAGTGCATACTCTGCTGATTAACAGTAGATTCTCCTTCCTAATTTTCCAGGTTTCTGTTTCTGGAAAACACAATTAACATTACTTCCCACTAAAAAAAAATGAAGGCAAAAGGTTTTCTATTCCCCTTCTCAGCAAGGAATTCTCCTCCTTCTGGTAAGGACACCTTAAGGATGTACCACTCAATAAACCATTCTGTCCTCAGTAAAGGAAAAACAACTTCTTTGTCCACGGGTGTGAACAGAGCATTCTGCTTATTTCCCTCAACTGCAGCTGCTCAGACGACAAGTAGGCTCTAAATGAAAAGACTAGCCTGCCACCATTCACAAATTACATTATTGTCAATTTATCTATTTTGTTTTAATCAGTCATAAACAGACACACATACACAGATTAGTCTTGGTCTGATCTTAAGCTTCACAACAAGAGAGGCATGGAAAATATCTACAAATCTCAGAAAACCCTAAAATAGTTCTCTATATTTGACAGTATTTAACTTCAGTAGTTGTTCATATACTCCTTCACTTTCCCACTAAAAATAGTTTCCGCACTTTATTTTCAAAAGGCATGCAAAGAAATAGAATATAGAGGCTTTCCTTAAGCCTCTATTCACTGTTTTATTGAAGTGCAGGACATTTTCCCTACTACTTATGCGTGAAATGCATACTCCAGGAAAGTTAAGTGAGAATAAATACTTGCCTACCTCTCCCTCTAGCTGACTTTGTGCAGTTGTTTTAACATCAATTAAAACATACATTCCTGGTTTGAGAGGCCTACCCTTGTACCTCTTAAAAAATGTTCCAGAACCATATCTTGTCATTTTTGTGGGTAAATCTGGGTAAATGCAGAATTGTTCTAATGAAATCATTGTGTCAACTAACAGAGAAATACTGGCATCCAGAATTAAATTCACCACCACTTTATTTCAAAAGAAGCTTACCATCATCTTCAGTGAAAGGTAACTTCCAGTACCTGGCCTAAGTCTTTGAGCATCCTGATTATTAACTTAACTCTTTAAAAAAAGAAACCCGCAAAATGTAATACAACAACAGAGTAACAGAACTCTGCACATCTGACTGAAAACTGAAGTCATTATCAGCTTCCCAGCTGCTCCTCTTTTTCACCTGTTGAGGTTTTCCATAGTACCAAGTCTCAAGTGTGCGAGTTCAACATAGCTGCTGCCATCTACGGCCCATGTCTGTAGACAAAAATATCTGTTCTCGTAAGACATTTTCTTTTCTTCACATAAAATGCCCTTCTACCCACACCAATTCAGCACTGATTTAAGGCTGATGCAGTAATGGGCCAAGAGGCATCAGCATCTGTATGAAATGGTATTAGGACCTATGTAGGTAATCCTAAAGAAGGTATGAAGAGAACGTATAAACTAGTAAATTATCTGCTTTTAAAAGCACCTCAAACTTTGAAGATACTTAAGAAGTAGCTCTACTCTCACCTCTTGGTCAAGCTTCTAGTCACTAACAGGAAAATACTCTTATTTCCCCTGTTAACACAATTTATTGGACCTCAAATACACCTCAGTCACTACTTTTTCACTATTTACTTTACAATTTTATGAAGAGGCACTCAGGTGAAAAGTTAAGGAAGGTTATCACCACCAAATGAGATTATATAGCAGAATACACAAATAAAATGTGTCAGGACCTCAGCATATAAAATTTTTAAGTGCCCTTTAGTTTGCTTGGGAAGAGCAAGGTTCCTACTAATTTCCCAACCTCAAAATAACTTCAAAATATTAACAACTATTGACAATAAAAAGCCTCATTCTTAACCATTCAAGTACACAAAAAAACCAACAAACTTGCAACAATAACTTATACATTGATACCACTGATCTTCACTATGAAAGAGAAATATTCTGAAGAAGAATCTAAAAGAGCTGCCATGACACCAAGCCAAGTGACCGTTACTCATACAACACCTTTAACAATGACAAAAATAATAAATTGTAGAAGCTGAGCACGAGACTGGACTTGCTAGCCCCAGCGTATTATTAAATTAATTAGAGAAAGCTATCCCCTAATGAGACATAATATTACACTTGTTTAGGATTGTGGAACAAAACTCTTCCAGTTACTTCAGAAAATTATGTGCCAAACCAAAAACAATGTTATTTGAGAGAGAGGGAATAGGTTCTCAGATTTTTAAGTACAGCAGTAGATTTCTCCATCTTGAATGTCTAAGTATTTTATATTTCTACCTCTTACAAAAACAAGATTGGCTCTGATCCCCCATTGGGCCTCTTTGGCCATCACTTCCAAAGCATTTTATGTTAAAACATCATTTGGCATGGATATCACATGTTAATATTTGACATTAAACAATGTTGTTACCCAAGTGTCAGTAGTTTCTGATAGTATTTGTAATGGTCCATCCATCTTTGTAGATCTAATCAGAACCATTAGCCTGTAGACTTTGGGCAGGAGATTCAGGAGCATCCTTCACATAAATTCATGGTTTCTAATAAAAACTGGGCAGTACACAGTAATCCTCCAAAATTCAGTACCCTGAACATTACAGATGGTCCCTGCTAATGAAAATACTGTGTTGCTCTAGGACAATGGTATGGGACTACATGACATAGAAGCAAGAAAACATTTGACAATCAACACCGACAATGGTGAGCAAAAGTCGTCTTGAGTGTTCTTCTGTTTTAAACAGGTATCCAAATCAGTTGCTAAGCTGTATGAAAGAGTGTCTCTTTCTAGTTTAAAGGTAACAAAAAAACCACACTAATACAAACTGAAAACAAACAAATTTGATCTCCACAGATACTATCAGTACTCACAAGGATAAGTGGCTTTGAATCAGTCAAACACCTGGATACTTGGAGAATATTCCATCACAAGTAAGGAATAACCAATTTCATAATATGTGGTTATTTTTTTTTCTAGTTTGAAGTCCTCAAACACAATGCAAGCGTGGCCAGCTTCTCCAACTGTAAGCAGCTGACTCAATCTTTCTTAAATATTCCTACAGTAAAATTGCTTACAACTGCACACCATGCATTAGGGGTAAGTGAAAAACACCTGGGGTTTATGTTTTCTTGGGCGACTTATTTGCTTTACAGATTATGCACTTCCATATTCATAATCCTTCGAATTACTGTGTATTTTTTTTTTTACATCTCTCATTTTATTACTATTAGGCAGAGAATTTCGAAAAAGAGCAGAAACATTTCCTGAAATACTCTACTACTTCATGAAGGGAAGCTTCCCTCTTTAAGTACAAACTTAGGAGACAAACAAACAAAATGCGTCAAAGAAATGGCTGATTTATTTACTCCAATAGCGAGGCTAGCCAACCGGAAAGGACTTTGGGGACACTTCATGGACACCTTTAAACTACTAACTGTCAGAAGATAACTCTCCCATGAAGGAATACAAGAGACAATTTTGCCCTCCACTGGCTAGAACTATCACTGGAAACCATGCCTGCCTCACTGCTGTCAGAGCTGCCTACTTCATACAGCATGAAAAGCCCTCTTGAGCAAATGTACCAATCCAATTTGAAGTACAGTAATTAGTACTGGATATCATGGACAGGAAAGGCGGAAAACACGTTGAGCAGGTGGGAATCAGCAATGCAATGAATCACCTTGTAGAAATATAAAGATTTCTGTGGAGGGATCAGAAAAATCAAAGTAACATACTTAGCCTTGAGAATTGCTAGAGCAGTGAACACGCATGTAGAAAACCAGAACCTTGACACTCTTATTCCCAGCAAAAGCATTCTGCATGTTACTCTCCAGATAACTGAAAGCTTTTATTTTTCAAACATATCAATTTGATGCTGCTGTTTCTTGAGGGGTGGAGAGATGAAAACTCTATGGATTATGAAGGAAAGACTGCCTCAAAATGGAGGAAAAAGGGCAGAATGCAGATAAATACTCAAGAAAACAAGGATACCAGAGAAGTACCCCTTTCAAGCAATTTTTATTCTTATCTCTACGCAAAGCAGGATTGAAATTACATTGGGAGAATAAGGGAGGAAAGCTGCTATATTCCAATGTTGAAAATTATTCAAATTTAAATTTATTCAACATTAACCACAGGCTTAGATGAAAGAAGGTACTACACAGGATTGCACAGAGGCAACACCACAGTAAAAATTAGGGTTCTTAAATTCTAGTGGTTTACCAATTACTGTTTCAACAAACACTAACCCACTTACCTTTCTATTATTAAAATTTTCCTCCTCCCCATCCCCCAATTATTTCCCACCTCTCAATACAAGTTTCTAACATCCCATTTAGAGTGTGGCCACACAAACCGTTGATTCAGTACTGGGTGTAAGTCAGGGAAGTAAAAACCTTCAGTGGAAAAGGGAGGAAAGGATCAATCAACTTGCAAGCAGATCAGCTGTCAGTAGAACTCAAAGGATTTCAGTGTGGAAACTGCTGTAGATGACTCCTGTCCTTCCTTCTGCACTGCCGCCATCTGCCCTCAAACTTCATCCTGCCAAAGGTTTCTGGCATCTCCATTGTTCTAGACACAAGACTGACTATTTGATCACACTCTAGCTGAGGGGAAAAAGAAACCCCTCTGGTGAGGGAGTTGGAACAAAGTTATTCTCTGGCATTTGTCTCTATCTTTGTTAGTACTTTGCTTACACGGCAAAATTAAAAACCTCCATAAAAATTCATGGCTTTTTTTCCTCTTTTTTTCTGTCCAACAACTCAGCTGGAATCAACATTATTAAAGAGAACATCCCCATCCTGAGGGGAATAGAAAAGATAAAATAAAATAAAAAAGCCCCCAAACCCCTTATATTCATCTTACTGTATTGAGCACTTATGTGAGAAACAGATTGATAAAATAAAAAATAAATAAAAAAAACAAAACCCAAAACACCTAACTATCTCTTAACTTGGAGTTTAAGATACCCCAGTACAGAATTGAGTTACAGAGTACGCTGCCTATGAAGTAAACTTTTCCATGGTGGCGGCGATCGGCATGAAAGATTTACAAAGCAAATTGGTGAAAAGGCTCTTTCCCATTCCAATTGTTTCTTCCATTAGATAAAGAAGGCAATGCAGAGAAAAGCAAATTAAAGATCGCATGACTGACACGGTCAAAAGTTAACAGGGTTAGAGTTACTCCCTTCTTTTAAAAGAGAGATGCAAAGCTTTCCATATTCAAAGCCACAAGAAGCAAACTTAATACCTAACAGCAAAAATTTAATAGTTAAGTTTATGATATAATCTAGAAACAGACATAAGTTATTGCATTTGGTGACATAATTAAGACTTAAAGCTTCAGGCACTGTACTTAAGTCTTTCAAAAACGTCATTCATTCATTTACTGACCAGGTGTCTCATGCTACCATAACTTTAATGACTCAAAGGGGTCCTCAGCAAACTTATAAAAATCAATTAAGGTAGAAAAGTTAGCACCCAAACTAACCTTAACTATAACGCAAGGTTTTACTGCATTTACCCGTAGCTTAACGTATGACAAAAGGCGCTGCTGAGAACGGGAATACTGCAGGCAGACGAATCCGGGCTCTTAAGAGCAACAGGAAGCTTATGCAGAAACAAACCGCAAAACCCCAAGCACCTTCACGACTGCTCCGGTCCACGTTGAGACCGCCGCGGTGCCCCGCCTGAGCACTGCCATGGGCACGCCACCGCGAAGCGGGGAGGGGGGGGCGCCCGCCCGCTCTGAAGTCACCGCGGGCAGCCCTCCATCACATTCCTCCACACCACGGTTTCGCGGGGCGCTCACCCAGAGCAAAACCTGCTATCAACAACATCCTATTAGTAGGACCCTATCTTTAATCTACAGGCACGATAAGGTGCCCCAACACGCATAAACCCCGCGCAAACAGTGACTAATGGCCGTTAATCCCCCCTATCTCCTCGGCCATCTCTCCTGCTCCCATTTATCACGCTGGCGCTTCACTTCACACACGTGGGTAAACTTTAACCGCCGAGGTGAAGCAAAACCTGTCCCCAAGCCTTCCCACCCCCGTGCTCCCCACCCGGGGCGAGTGCGGTGGGTCAACCCCGTCACGCGTGGGCCCGCTGCCCGGGCTGCCCCGGCGGTTGGGAAGGGGGAACGGCCGTTAACGGGCCGCCCGCGGGGAGTGAGCCGTACCTGCGGCCTCTCCCCTGGCGCGTTATCCGTGCAGGGCCCCAGCCGAGCAGAAGGCGCAGCCCGCCTCCCGCGGGAGGACGGGGTCACTTCCCGCCG
>NW_010972664.1:3878540-3879509 GCF_000737465.1 Haliaeetus leucocephalus
CGGCGTCCCGCAGCCCCCCACCCCCACCGGTCTGCGCGCCCAGCCCCGGGCAGCCCCCTCCCGCGGAAGGGCCACGGCCGGCGGCAGCTCCTGACACCGGGCCCGGGGCAAACGTCGTCTGGGAGCCCGCCGGGTGGAAATCAGGCTTCGTTTCCGAGGAAAGGAGGGGGGCGGGAGGCGTGCAGAGCCCGGCTAGCGCAACCCCCCCCGGCAAACCGGGGCGGGCGGCGGGAGCGCGGCCGCCGCCGCGGCCTCCTATCTGAGTCGCCTACAAGTGGTGGTTACCTGAGGTGAGACATACGAATCCAAAGAGGTAAAAGTGAGCAAACTCCGCGATCATTGTCCTCGGGTGGCGCCTGCAAGCAGTCTCATGCCAGAAGAGCGGGGGGAGAAACGAAGAGCCCCCAGTTGTAATTCCACAGAAGCTTAACGTAAGCGAGGTTTCCTAATCCCGCCGGACTCCCAGGGCGAGCACCCTCCGGGGAGGGCGCTGTCAGATGCGCGGGGCTCCAGCAGCACGCCGACTCCGGCCGGCCTCCCCGCTCCCGGCCCGGGCGGGCTTTTCTAAGCGGCGCCTTGACACTTCCCAGGACCATCCAAAGCGACGGGAGAAAACAAAAGATCCTCGAGTTCCCGCAGCCGACGTCCGCCGCCTCCCGATCGCAAGTTGCCGCTCCGGCCCGAGACTTTGCTCCGGGTGCCCGGGACGAGCCAGTAACGAGACGCAGCCGGGACGGGCACGGACCGGCCACCGCCGCCCTCCGCGAAGGCGAGAGGCGGGCAGGGAAGCGCTCTCCGCGAAGTGCCCCGCCAAGTCACTGGGCAGCCGGCGAAGGGCGGGCGGCGTCGCGGGGCGAGCTGCGGGCAGAGCGCGGCGGCGGAGCGGCGGCAGCCCCCGCTCCCATGACGGGGGAAGGAGGCGTGCGCGTCGGAGGTCCGCGGCGGAGCCCGGCCGCGGTCAGGCGGGGC
>NW_010972664.1:3879519-3879898 GCF_000737465.1 Haliaeetus leucocephalus
AGGGGAGCCGCGGCGGCAGCCCCTCGCCCTGCTCAGCATCGCCGCCGCCCCCTGCACGCGGGAATCCCAAACTCGCCCACTCCCCAGCGCCGGAGGAGGGCACAAGAGGGACGAAGGAAGAAAGAGAGAAAGAAAGGAGAGAGAGGGAGGGCGAGCAAAACTTCCCCGGGCCAACGCCCCCAGCCACCCACCCGCCCTCGGTGCGGCGGCAGCGGGAGGAGGAGGAGGAGGAGGAGGAGGAGTGGCTCCTCGCCTTCCCCCGCCGCCGGGGCAGGAGCGCACGAGTCAGGCGGGGCCGAGCCCGCCGCGCCTGAACTTTCTGGTATCACGTCGAGACGCTCGCGGCCGCCGTGGGTTTCCCTTCCCCCCCCCGGCCGCC